>NC_066584.1:304151172-304471172 GCF_024323335.1 Lathyrus oleraceus
TGAGTAACTTGAAAAGGGCCTTCCCATTTAGGGGATCATATTCCAAATGCTCTATCTTTCCGATCCATGGGTAAAATCACTTTCCACACTAAATCTCCAGTCGTAAATAATTTTAACTTTGACCATTTTGTTATAAGACTTTTATACTCTCTTTTTTTCTTCCTTTTTAATAATTCTAAGGAACTTAATATTTCTTCTTCCAAATCAACTAATTCATCTAACATCATGTTCCAATAAGACTCAGATAGAATTTTCATGGTGCCTCTGAATTCTTGTTGACTGTAAATAGATTTTGATTGGTAAAATAGCATCGTGACTATATGTAAATCGGAAAGACGTAGTATTTGTAGCCTCTTTAGGGGATGTTCGACATGCCCATAAAATCTAGTATAATGTCTTATGCTAATTTCTTGGCTTTTCCCACACATGCTTTTTAATTAGCCCAATTACCACCTTATTTGTTGCTTCGACCTGGCCATTAGCCTGAGCGTAATAGGTGTAAACGTTAATAATTTGAACCTCATTTCTTTAGCAAACTCTTGGACTTTTCGACCAGTAAAAACTGATCCTTGATCCGTTGTAATAGTTTCTGGGATTCCAAACCTATAGATAATATGCTTCTAAATTAATTCGATCACCGTCTCTTGGTCGACATTCGTCAAATGTATAGCTTGAATCCACTTGGTGAAATAATCTATATCCACTAAAATGTATCTTTGACTTTTAGATGGCGCTGGTCAAATTTCTCCAACTAGGTCCAACGCCCAACCTTTAAAAGGCCAAGGTTTCACAATGGAGTGGAGTTCACTTGTCGGGACATGTTGTATGCCTGCATGCACTTGGCACTCTTGACACCCTTTAGAGAATTCCATACAATACTTAAGCATGGTAGGCCAATACATCCCTTGTCGAAATAATAGCCATTTCATCTTATGATCCACTTGATGTGCCCCATATCCCCCACCATGGACACTAGAGAGGGCTATGCATGCCTCAATTTTGCTAAGGCATTTGAGTAAGACTCCTTGAGGTGTCTTTTTGAACAATTCGTTTCCCATAAGAACATAACTTAAAGCTCGATACCTAACTTTTTGTCCAGTAGATGCTGTTAGATTTTCTAAATATTTTATTATTGGATTTCTCCAATCTTCGTTCGCCAAACAATCTATTGCAAGAATCTCGAAACTCTCTTCGTCAACATATCCTAGCTTTGTTTCCTCCAAATATGATGGGGAGAGTCTAGTCGACACTACTCTTCCTCTAACTTCAATTACATCTTGTAACTTCTCTTTCAAAATTTTATATCCAGAGGCAATCTGAGCTAAGTCATTGGCCTCTTGATTCTGAAGTCGAGGTATATGTCAAATGCTTACCACCTCAAACTTACGTAAGAGTCTACTAGCTATCACAAAGTACATAATCAGTTTTTCTTTAACACATATGTATTCCTTTATGATTTGTCTTATTACTAATTCCGAGTCTCCCATTATTTCGACTCGAGTTGCCCCCAATTCCAACAAGATCTCAAGGATGGCTATCAGAGTCTCATACTCAGCCTCATTGTTCGAACAAAGTCCTTTGAGCTTATACTTGAATTTTATTGGATTTTTTCTAGGAGAAATAATTAGTATCCCCACGCCTGTTCCATCTTTATGAGTAGAATCATCGAAGTACAATTTCCAAGGCTCCAACTCCAGATAGTTTAAGGAGTTTTGTACTATGGAGTGGTCGACTATAAAGTCTGCTACCACTTGTCCCTTAACAACCTTTAAAGGCCTATAAGTTAAAGAATACTCGGTCAAAGACAAAGCCCATTTACCAATTCGACTATGTAAGATAGGTTTAGATAACATATACTTAATAACGTCTAAATGAGACGAAACATACACATCAATTGGCTTTATATAATGCTTTAGTTTTGTACAAGAGAAATATAGACATATGCATCATTTTTCGACTATACTATATATGGTTTCTGCATCATTTAGAACTCTACTAAGGTAATAAATGGTCCTTTCGACGCCATTATCATCCTCTTGAGCCAACATGCTCCCTAAAGTTACATCAGGTGCGTCTATGTATAATCTCATACTTCTATTCCTACAAGGATGTGACAGAATCGGAGGATGCACAAGGTAGTATTTGATCTTGTTGAAAGCCTCTTGTTGTACTTGCCCCCATTCAAAGCTTTCCTGCTTGAGTCAAAGTAGAGGTGAGAAGGCTTGAGTCTTGCCACTTAAGAAGTTGATCTTGCCTAGCAACGACCGTAATTCCTTCTTTGTTGATGGAGCTTTCGCCTCCATAATGGCCTTGGTCTTGTTTTGATTAATTTCGATCCCTTTCTTATGGACCACGAAGCCTAAGAAATCCCATACCTGCACACAGAAAGAGCACTTTAGAGGATTCATTTTTAGACCATATTTCCTCATTCTGCCGAATGATTGTCGAAGATGGTCTATATGATTCTTTACTGAAACGGACTTAACTATAATATCATCTATGCAGATTTGCATAAACGTTTCGATAAAATTATGAAAAATGGAATTCATTGCCCGTTGATAAGTTGCCCCAACGTTTTTTAGGCCAAAAGACATTACTACCCATCCGTAGGTGCCTAATGCTCTGGGGCATCGAAATGCCATTTTTGGCACATCTTCGTCAGCAATGAAAATCTGATTATATCCGGAATATCCATCGAGCATACTAAGATAATCATGTCCCTTGGAAGAATCTACTTGCATTTCTGCCACAAGCATTGGATACTCATCTTTTGGGGTTGCAACATTCAAATCTCTGAAGTCAATGCAAACCCTCAGAGTATCGTTCTTTTTAATAACCGGTACTATATTAGCAATCCATTTGACATACTTGGTGGTGCGAATGGAATTGCATCTAAGAAGCCTTTCGACCTCCTCTTTGATCTTCGACAGAACTTCGGGTGCAAATCACCTTGGGGTTTGCTTGATAGGATTCCTCCCAGGCTTTATTGGCAACTTCAGTTTGACCAGATCTCTGCTCAAACCAGGCATCTCATTGTAATCCCATGCGAAGAAGTCTTTATAATCCTTCAGCAGCTGAATCACTTCGATCTTGAGTTCTGGGCTGATGTTGGCACTTAGATACGTGGGCCTTTTGATTCCCCCTTCCCCCAAGTCGATTTCTTCCAAGGGATCCCGCGCTAGCATCTTCGTGTTACTTGCCAGCGGATCTTTTTCGAAACCTAAAGGCTCGTCATCATAGATGGCGTCGAGCCTCTGGCCTTGCACTTCGTCTGGAACATTGTCAGGTGGTTCTGGATCGAAGTCCTTACCAGGACCATCCAAGTGCATTTCTGTCTTTTTGGCTTCGGCAACCATGTATTTAACTTCGACCTCTAAGGCCGCTTTCAATTTAGTTTTGGCTACATGAGCCGAAATCCTTTTTAATGTCTGCAGATCAGACATCATTACCGAATTCACTTCCCCAACCCATGGGTTGGATACCTTCAATAGCTCCATAGAAGAAGTCCTCTTCGCCAACTACTTCACTATCCCACTGAAACCTATAAGTAGGGTGCAGATAGAGTGAGCAAAATGTGTTTTCCACAGGTGAAAGGTCGAAACCTGCTGGACTGCAAGGCGCTATGTGGGCCAGGTTCTGTCAAAGTTGCTGTTGTTCACATGATTAACCTCAGGCATAAAATAGCGTTGGTCTGCTTCTATACTTTCTACAATTCCATCGCTTCGCCAGATGGTGACTCTCTGGTGCATCGAAGAAGGGATTGCACCTATGCCATGAATACATTCCCTTCCTAGCAACAAATTATAGTTGCCTTTTGATGTTATTACCATGAACATTGTCGGCCTTGTTATTGTGCCGACAATGAGGTCAATTTGTATCACCCTTAGTGTAGTTCCAACTTTCCCCTCATAGTTCGAGAGAACCATGTTGTGGGGCTTCGTGTCAGTGTCATATTTACCGAACCTTTTTAGCATGAAATGCGACATCAAGTTCACTTCCGCTCCGCCATTAACGAGGATCTTATTTACCCCAACATTTTCCATTTTGCCTCTGATAAACAAAGGTTTTAGATGGCTCCTCATCGACTCATCTGGCCTTTCGAAGAAGGTGTTTTGCTCCTCCACACCTCCATTATTCATAGTGTAATAACACACAGGCTTGTGTTTCGCTATCTCCATTTCAGGCATCTCCACTGGCTCTTCGACCTCCATGAATCAGTCATATTCTCTGGGAAATACAGATACCATTATTCATAGTGTAATAACACACAGGCTTTGCCTGTTCTGCAGCTTCTCTTTCAGCTTTCCTTTGCCGCTGTTGCCTTCTCCATTAGGAGCGGTACATTGAATTTTTTTCCTTTATACTTCTCAGAATGATATGCCACTTGTTTTGACGCTTGAAACTCTTTCCGATAGGCTATTGAGGATCCTCTTTTGACATCAAAATTTTTCCATTTCTGATGGCCTTGTCCTCTCCCTCCGACTGGTTTCGTCCAAGTATCCCTTAGGGCTTTTGTAGTGGGCCTATAAGTCGAAGGACTGTTCTCCTGAAGGGGTAAGCCCTTTTGGTTTCCCCTTATGGGATCCCATCTACCGTCGGATACTTGGATATGTCTTGGATCCCTCCAATTTCTCCCCTTTTTGGCCAGTCGAACCCCCTCGAGGTTCTCCGCAGCTTTCCTGTCAAAAACCAAACTGCACCTTGGGCACAACATAACTTCTGACCTTTTCCTCCAACACCTATGGAGGAATTCGACCATGCCTTCCTCCTGTTTGGGGTAAGCCGTTTTGTTGTATTCTTCCTGTTAGAGGCTTTCTTCATCTACCTCCATTTCAGTGGTCTTTTGGGTCAATTCGACCATGTTGATTCCCATGTTGACATCCTTAGTAATGTTTAACTCTTGCAACTTGACTCTAAGGCCCTTATCGGCCTCAGTCATATCTACGTGTACGAAACCTTCAGTGGTCTCATTTGTTGTGAAACTGACAATAATCCCCTTATTGAGATCTTCAGTAACCTCTCTAACGAAACTCTCAGCAGTTTCTGTTGGGTACATTTGATGGGGATCCTCAGTGACCCCTTTAGCAGCTTCCTGTTTGAAGTCATCAGAGACTTCAACCAAGTCATCCTTCTATCCAGAATCTTTAGATATTTCCACCATGTTAACCATGTATGGTTCTCTGTAATGGGAATCAACAATTTGAAGAGGGAAAATATCAATCCTCATCGGAGCCTTCGACTTATCTCCAAACTAGAGCCCACCGTCTCTTATAATGCTCTGTAATACCCCAAAATTTACCCTTTATTTTTCCTGGAAGCATGGGATTATGTTTCACACTTCATTAGCATCATATTAGGTCATACTCATTGCATACTACATTAGTGACATGGAGATCAGGTTTTGACCGATCACTCCTTAACAGAAGGAGACCACACAAAGCAAGATTGAGAATTGGACTTCATTTTCTAAGTATACAAGTCTCAAGGGTCTCAGGGGGGGTCCAAGTATCTTATTATGGTCCTCAGTTCATCAGTGAAGGATTCAAAGCTATCAGAGTGTTCATCTGGATTTAATCAGAAATTAGGGTTTCATGGCTACCTGCAACAGGCAATGTTTGGATAGAAGTATAGGAGCTCATCCATGTCATGATTAGAGAGGCATCTTGGCCTAGGAAGATTCACAATTATCTCAGAAAGATCCATTGGCAATCAGTGCAATCAGTTCCTGATCATTTTGCCCTAAAACTAGGGTTTGGTATAAAATCAATTTATTTCTGATTCTTTGGGTGAAACTCTTTTCCATGGCCCTCCATATGTCCACAAGGGTCTACATACAAAAAATCAGCTCTTTATTTGAGCTAGAAGTGCTTCAATTGAACAGTTTGGGAAAAGTTAACTGTGGGGCCAGAAAAGTCAACTCTTGACATTTTGAGAGTGGAATCTCAAAATCCATGCCTAGGGGATCCTACATGTGAAATTTGAGCAAGGTTGGATCATGGATTCATCATTTAATCAGGAATTGGAAAAGTTACTTAATTTGGAAATGGTTGACTTTCCATTTAGGGCAAGTTTTCATGATCATTGCACTCATTTTAAGCCCATTTTTCATCAAGATAAAAGCTTCATTTGAAAATTTCTCCAACATGAAAGTTGTTCCTCGTGTTCCAAGCTTTCTAGAGATATAAAGTTTTCTCTATTTGGATTAGAATTGAGAAAGTTATGCTTAGTCAAAGTGAGACATTGTTTTAGGACACAGAAAAATTTCTAAGTCCAAAATCTTCAAAATTTGTCAAGACTTCTTGGCCAGTTTTCTTGCACTTCAAGGCATTATTTGAAAATACTTTCTTGACAACATTTGTACCTTGCCATGTCCTCTTTCACATACTTTTGGAATCATCTCATTAGGATCCACGGTTTGAGAGATACATTCATTTAAAGTGGGCACCATGACTTGACTTTCTAGGCATATTTTGGGCATGGCTGGCCCAATCAAATTTTCTAAGCATGCTGCACAAACCAGTCACATTTTTTTACCTCTTTTGGCCATGCATTGGACATCCATTCACTTAAGTTTGGCCCAAAATAACAACATTTTACACCTCATTTCACACTTTTATTCTTATGGATAAATCACTTATTAAAAAGCCCATGAGAACACCTAATCCACCCTATTTAAGAAGCGGAAACCCTAACCCTAAAGGAGCATTGGAATTTCGTGGCAAGGAGGCAAAACTTCATCACATATCAGATTCCATTCCACTTCTATTTTCCATTAGGTAATCATCTCTTCCATGGCCATGTTTTGATATATCTACGCTTGCTTACCATGTTCATCACCATTAATCCTTCAATTTTCATATTTCTTTTTCTTATTTAAAATATTTTCTTCGTCCATAAAATTACCCAAAAATATTTTTTACTTTTCTTAACGTCTTATTTAATTTTATATAATTTTTATTTTCGTATTTTTTTAATATTAATATGTTATTTTAATTATTTATTCTAAATGGTCCATTTTAACACACTTTTTTTATTGATTTTATTTTTATGACTTAAAATTATTGTTAGCATTTGATTTTTGAGATGAAGGTTGATCACTGTCTCATAGTCAACCTGACCTTTTCTTGGAATTTTATTTCACATTTTCAATTTATTTTGGATTTATTTTTGACCTAGTTTGGTTGGTTGACTTTTAATTTGACTTCTATTTTATTTTAATTAATTCACATACCAATTTTCATTATTTTTAAAATCGTTTTGGGGGATGATGATGTCCTGACCCCACCTTATTTATTTTAATTTTTCATAATTTTCTTGATTAATTTACTATTTATTCTTCATTTATTTCTAACCTAGTCTTATTAATTGACTTTTGGTTTGACCTATGTTTTGTTTTAATTAATTCATGTACCAATTTTCATTATTTTTAAAATCTTTTTGGGGGATGATGATGTCCTGACCCCACCTTATTTATTTTAATTTTTCATAGTTTTCTTGATTAATTTACTATTTATTCTTGATTTATTTCTAACCTAGTCTTATTAATTGACTTTTGGTTTGACCTATATTTTGTTTTAATTAATTCACGTGCCAATTTTCATTATTTTAAAAATATTTTTGGGGGATGATGATGTCCTGACCCCACCTTATTTAGTTTAATTTTTCATAATTTTCTTGATTAATTTGCTATTTATTTGTTATTTTTAAGTTGGCTTGAATTTTCAGTTGACTTCTTTATGATTGATGTTTGACTTAGGGATTGCTTATGGCAATTAAAGAGTTCTTTTGATCCTCCCTTGTTCATCTCATATTCCATGTATTAGAGGCCTTTTACCTTGATTTTATTTGATCCTTACCTCATTTCCTGATTAAATTATTCAGTGGACCCTTCGTGTGTATATTTTCATCTGTTATCTTTTATACTTGTTTCTCCCATTCATGTTTTCTATTGCTTAATTATTTAACATGTTCATACTCCCATGCATTGTTTAAATGCTCCATTATTTGGTTCTTTGGTTTGATTATATATTGTTTATTTATCCGATCTGATTGATAACGATTGCCTACTTGTATGATGTATGAGACATATATTCTTATTGTTTGTTTGCCATGAACAATTCCCATTCATAACAAATGTACCCCTCTCCCATAAAGTGTATAATATTTATTTCTTTATTTCTTTAGTCACCTGTTAATACAAGAATTAAAACGAACATCCGATAACCATTTCAAAATAAGATCAAAAGCTCGATCCAACGTCGAGTAATCATTTTCAAAACTTAACAGAACCAACACGCATTCATCCATCCTCTTGTAAGTTGATTGCCTCAGGCATCGCCATCTACCTGTAAGTCGATTGCCTCCGGCATCGCCATCTACCCTTATCCGTAACTCCTCTTTGCGCTCCATCCGTCGACTCTTGTTCCGTTTAGGTAGCACCCATTAGGTAGAACCCTTTGTATGATAACATAAGTAGAATTCCCTTATTCTTTGTATACTAACATTAGGTAGATGTTCCCCTTTATAAATCCTAACACATAGGTTCATATTACATGACAACTCTAGAGCAGAGCTTCCCCACTTTTAGACCTTCCGTGCGTCTCCGATTTTGTGGCATGTCAGTCCGTTCTATTGCAAAGAGGTAACTGCCTAAGACTCGATTCAGCGAGCTGCGACACCTACTGCTAGGACGTTGAACACACTGCCCACGCTCCTTTGACACAGCTGGTTTCCTCTTTTGTAAGTCCATGTTCAGATGGAAATCCGTAACCCCTAGTTAGCCGAACTACGTTTTGCTCTGATTCTCATTCCAGATGAGATACGTAGGCATAAGACGCGACGTCTTACCGAGCACACTTCTCTTTAACCCATAGGTAGCCGAGCTACGAAGACTCTGATTCTCATACTCAGATGAGATACGTAGGCAGTGAATGTGACATCCTTGCGAGTCATTTTCTTTTAACCTTCCTTTTAGTAAATAATACTTTAGATATACCTACACCCTTTAGACTAGAACGACACTTATGAAAAGGGCTCCCTAGGAGTACCTAGGATGTTTTGGGTGCTTAAAACCTTCCCATTGCATAACCATCCCCCTTACCCAGATCTCTGACATTTTTACTATTTTTTGATCCGATAAAACTTTTAGGTTTTTATTCTCTTTCTAACCATTACTTTGGATAAATAGAAGTGCGGTGGCGACTCGACTTGTATGGTTTACCTTGGATTTAGTCAATATCTCTAATGGTAACGAATACCCTGCTACACGCTCCACACAAGGTCTCTGAAAAGAAAACATTGTGAGGTTTTATGGACCAGAAAATTATGATACTTACAAAAACCCCTCTTTTATATTTGTTCTAGAGGGGGAATTTTAGCGCCAGGAGGCACTATCATTTGACCATCTTTAACAAGTAAATCGAAGATTTTATCACATTTAGTGATGTCGAAGGTATAAGTCTTCTTAGGGAACCTAGTATCCTTATCTGGTTCGACTGGATTTTTTCCGCTCGAGGGAGTCAGGACTTTGCAGGAATATGGTGGTCCTTGCTTTAGTTCAGCAAGATTGATCTCACTTTCGTCAAAATCTACATGTTCCCCAAACATTTCAAGTTCGTCGTTGCCTAATTCGACATATGTTATTCTATCCTTCCTATTGTTTTTGTTTGCTTTGGCTTTCTCAGCCTTCAAACGCTTTACCTGCTGAACTCTATCAGCCAACTGGGCCATATCTCTCAGGTGTTGTGTATCCAACTTTTTCCTAATAGAATAGTCGAGGCCACCAACGGTCATTTCGACCAATTCATGCTCAGGCACTTGCGTAAAACATCTTGCCTTAAGCAGACGAAACCTGTTCAGGTAATCATCTATTGATTCAGTAAACTTTTGTTTGATACTATCCAACTCTTTCAGACTTATCTTCGACTTCCCTATGTAAACTTGCTTATGGAACAGTCTTTCCAAACGAGTCCAAGTGTCAATGGAATTCGCTGGTAATGTGGTGAACCACGTAAAGGCGTTCTTCATAAGAGAACTTGGGAAATATTTTATCCTAATACTCTCATTATTTGCAATTTCCCCCTCATCTATGAGGTATATGACCATGTGTTCTACAGTGGATTCACTAGTATCCCCAGAAAATTTGGTGAATTTAGGAACTTTTCACCTAGGGGGTAATTCCGCCTGCAGAATGTACTCAGATAAAGGGGACATATAATTTAGTCTATGGAGGCCAACGTCTATCCCATTTCGCGCCATGATTCTTTCGACCATGACTTCCAGATTATTAGCTACTTCCATGTTATCGCATCGAATTTATTGTACGAGTTCGTCAGCATTTTGGTGCCTATTTGCCATCACTACCCTTGGCTCCCTCTCTCTTGGGATCCATTGTTCATCCCTAGGGGCTTCAACCCTAGGTGGTTCCACTCCTATCCCTTGATTCACCACGTTCGGTTGTGGTGCATTTCGTGGGACCTAGTTAATGGTAAGGTCATCTTTGACGGCTACTCCTTGATTCTCTCTTGTCCATCCCCTCTGAGGATGTCGAGGAGGTTGTGGAACACCAAAGAAATCTGCAACGCACGTCATCTGCGCTGCCATTTGTTAATTCGAGTGGGTAGTATCTTGGATTAATGGATTGAATATTTTATCCATTGTTTGGGCAAGGATTTGGACCATTTCATGGTTACTTTCGTCCATTTACTGCCTCAACACCGCTGCGGAATTATTCATCATATTAGACATATGGGTATGAAGACCCACCCCTAAAGGTTGGTTTTGACCCAAATTGTTTATACTAGGCCCAAATCCTTGAAATGGTGAAGATATATTCTTCAGTGCGTCGGGATATGTTGACGTCGAATTATGTAAATTCACCATCATCGTATTTGACACGCCAAAGGGCTGTTCGGGACCATTCGCTGGCATCGAAAATCCACTCACATAAGGCCTAAAAATTTGATTTCCCCTTGGAGGGGGGTCCCTGGTGGACCCTGTGTTCCTAAAGGATTTGATGGTGGGACTTGTGGCCCCACATAAGATAAAATATGCCCACTATGGGCCCTCGAACGCACAGGCGTCGAATTCGCCGTGGATGGTACTAGTTCAGCAACAGGCACCTCAACCGTACTTCCCCATGGCGCTGAAGTAGGGGGTGGTTCTCCATTATTATCTGGAGGATTCTGATTATTTGGTGGAATCATCATACTTCTCGTGTACCCTCTCTTTGGTCTATCCTCGTTGATTGTGGCTACTTTACCAGTTCTCAATAACATGCAACAGAGTTACACAAAGAGATACTGGAAAACGAAGAACGAGTAAAGGTTTTCTTTTAAAAGCGAAGCACATGTCCCACTGGGCGTGCCAATTTGTTCACCGTGAAAATTGGTAAACAACCACTGATCTTCCAAATTACAGAAACTTTGATTACTCACAGGGTCGATCAGATTGATCCTAGGACATGTGCTATTGTTCTAAAAAACCGTATATAAAAGATGGACACTTCAGCAATATCCTTGAAGAAAGAATGTTTAGTTAAAGAATTCTTAAAAAGATAAATGGTATAAATGCAAGTAAAGTCTAAAACAATGCTTGATAAATGACTAGTAATAAAGAATAATTGCTGAACTGAAAGATGTAAATGAACTTTGATTGATATAAATATAATGGTGTTGTCAAACGTACATTCTCAATTGTACTCTTTTCTCTACACACCGGATACTTTAAGTAAATATGATTGATTGTACATCAACTTGAACACCCTAATCCTAACATTAAGACGCCTATTTATACTAAATTAAAATAACTGTCTCCAACGAATCTTCTCCTAGACACTGACACGTTACACTCGGCATGTCTGCGTTTCAGGAAAACATTTCATGCGTCTTTTCCATCAAAAACGGATAAGAATGAAATACTGTTACTCTTCTGTCATTCAAACTTAAATATATGTTGAAGTGAAATTATGTCGAAGTGATATTTTGAAATTGGGATTATTCCTAAGTTTCACATGTCTTCCCTTACAGAAGGCAGACTTCGACACCTCCCCAAATAATTGCAAAGAACATTCTCTTTCTTTAGTTTATCACTTCCAACCTGATGTCAAAATTCTCACCTAACAATATGTTTCAATGTGTCATCTTTGGAGAAAATATAAACCCCTATTAGCAAATAGTGGAACTCGAAAAATTTCGATGCCCATGCAAAGCATGGGATTCCATAACACCTCAGCAAGAGACATAGATTGGCACCTAATGAAGTTGTTATAAATGAGAAGTATCCCTTCATACATAACGCTTCTTTAATATTATACGTCATGCCCGAATTTCAGACCATCCCAATGTAAGCTTTTCTGAATCTCTTTAAGTCTTCCTCTTCCATGTTAAATTCCATATGAGCAAACATTTATTTTCGTTCCCTTTCCCTTCTTGTTGTTTTGACTTTCCGCCTAGACGTATGTCTGATTTCCCCTCCATGACGTTCGTTTCGACAACACATCATCGTTGTTCATAACTCCCAAAGTTTTCCCTCGATCCATTTTGTTCTCTGCATTTATTGTATTTATTTTTGTTTCCTCCTTTACCAACATTCCATTCTTATTCCTCTAAAACCTTGGTATGTTGGAGAAAAGTTTTGTGCTGTCGATGAAGATGTTATCCAATCATGTCGCGAAGACTCTTTCATCCTGTATTTGCGTGCATATGTAATATTTATTTGAGGTTGTGGCTAATTAAGTATTTTTCATTTCCTTAGTAGTATCAAAATAAATTGTGCATAAGTTAAAAAAAAAAGAAGTAAATATTAAAGATGTTCGAGAGTTTTCAAGCCTGTGTGGTGTTATGAGACAAATAAAACTTTTGAAAATTCTAAACATTCATTGTTTTGACAAAAATATCGTTTTGAATTCTAGAATTTAGACTGTATTTTGAAACTCACTTTCAAAAATCTGAATCGGATCATAAATAAATAAAAGAAGTCTTTGAAAGATTACATTCAAATAATGTTGTATTTCATTTCTGTAATTTGAATAAATGATGAGGTGCTTAAGATTGAAGATTTGAACTGAGATTAAAAAGACGAGAAAATTGTTGGTGCAAAGGTAGAATATATGATGAATGGAAATATTCTTATTCAGAGAATGATGCCTACAAAAAGGATTAAAAGTTACAATGATTGACACCCTATTTATAAGCCTCTAACAAACTTAAATATGAATCAAATCTAATATTTAAATCTAATATCTAACAAACTTAAATATGAGTCAAATCTAATATTTAAATCTAATATCTAACAAACTTAAATATGAATTAAATCTAATAAAAATAACATCAAGAATAACTATTAAAATCAATTATAACTTTAAAAATTATATAACAAAATATCATTTAATATAAAAAAATATAGTCCCATATACATTTTAATTCATCTTTTGCTAAGCCTTGATATCAAAATATCATATAATACTTTTAACTAATTTATAAATTGATATATTATATCATCGTCGTCGACCTTCGTATCATTGTCATTTGTATTGAGGTCTTTAATTTGAGTAGGTTTAGCATCACCTCCAACTACTACATCATCTTGAATATGACTGAGTTTGTTATATATATACACTCATCATTAATGCTTCCTGTTGATAATATTTTTTCATAATGAATTTGTAGGAGATATATTATGATTATTCTTCAAATATGTAAATGTGTATGTAGTAAAAATTATGAGTATTACACGCATAAAAACAACAAAAACTAATATAAACTTAAACTTAAACAAAAGTACCTACATAAAATAAATGTTACACATATATCCAAAGTAAATTGTCTTGAAGTGAAGGGAAAACTCTTGTTAGAATCAATTAGTTAAAATGTGATTGACCTAATCGAATCAGTTTTCAGCTTCGAACAACATAATATTACTATGACGGAGTTAAAGATTGTTGATGCATAAGGTGATAAAGACGAAAAATGAAAATAGCAGAGAGAAAAGAGAATAACAAATTTCAAATACTTTTAAAACGATTACAAAATGAATGTACACACACCGCACAAACTCCAAAAAAAGATAAAAGTACAATTTGGTCACACCACTAACTTATTTAAATACAAATGAAACTTTATGAGAAATACTAAAATACTCTCTAATAAACTTTGTCTACAAATTTTTGAAAATATGAATTAATTCTAACACCATCTCTTAATTCATATTCACCTTAACCAAAACTAACAATACCAATTACATCCCTCAGACGGAGAAATTGATCAGTCTTGATCGCCTTCATCAGAACATCTATCAGCTACTTTTGGATGCTATAGTGCACAACTTCTAACACTACATTCTGAATCTGATTTCTCATAAAGTGATACTTAGTCTCAATATGCTTGCTTCTTACATGCAATACTGGATTCTTGACAAGATTGATTGCAGACTTGTTACCAATCGTCAGCTTTAGAGGCTTGTTTACTTTAATCTTCATATTCTACAATAAATTCAGAAGCCACACAGTTTGACATACAGTCATAACACCTGCAATATAATCTGCTTCACAGGTTGACAAAGCAACAATTGGTTGTTTCTTGGAACATAAAGAAATAGGACTTCCCAAAAACTTAAACAAGTATCAAAAAATACGTTTTTCTGTCAACTTTGTCTCCACATCAATTAGAGTCTGAGTAACTTAGAAGTTCTGAGTCAGTTTCAGCACCAAAAGGGAACAAAACTACAAAATGGATGCACACACACTGCATAGACCGCAAAAATGATAAAAGTATAATTTATTCACACCATTAACTTGTTTAAATAAAAATGAGATTTTAGGAGGAAATAATAAAATATTCTTTAACAAACTTTGTCTATAAATTTCTAAAAATAATATATATTTTTTTGTGTACAATGCTATTCATTCTTTATAAAGTCTTTTTATTTATTCTTGTTTATTTTGTGAATACAATTTTGGATTAAAGAAACTTATTAAAAATATCTTGATTTCTTTTCATGCCGGATTAGGATCCTTTGTGTGTATATTTATTGGCATCCCGTGTTCTTCGATAACTAAAAGTTGATAGATCGTGTAAGAATATTTAACATTTTATCTTTCGAATCCACTAATCACATGCAAATGGTTCTAAATTGGTTCTGAACCCACTAATCACACGCAAATGGTCATAAATCTCATATATCTTGTTTCTGTGTTGAATATTATTCATATAAATGACGTGTTAAGAATTTTCTATCTAGCATTTTAAAGCCAAAATGTATACTGGTTAAGAAGATCCGTAATATATACAACATGAAATTTGAGAATGTTCCTTTATTGTTCCGTTCTGTTCTCAATCAAAGATTATAAATTAGTACACTGTTCGTCACTATTATAAGAAGAATTTTTTTTTTTAGATTTATTGAACAAATGATATATTTGGTTATTATTATATATTAAATACATCAATTATTTAATAAATCTAATTTTTTTTCTTATAATAATTACCAGAGTGTGTATTTGGTCATTCTTATATATCCTTGTGAAATGCATGTGCATTCTCCGTCATTCGTACGGTGAGATAATATCGTTTCAATTTTTATTTTGTAAATAAGTCATTTCTTTTATCTGTTTATTCTTCAAAGGTATATGATATACTTCGTGTATGATACATATTATGAGTGCTTATTTTCAAAAATTTCATTTGATAACCACGGTGTGTTTCAATTTATGTGTTTATAGTGACCTCATCTTAATATCTTAACATGTATTCTTTACTGTTAGTATTTTATGCTTATATTTGTGTGTTTGCATGTTAATTGCTATCAAATCATGGAAAATAATCATTTGCATGTGTCTCTAAAAAACTCTTCATGCATGTTTCAGTTTGAGTCTTTCAAGGTCGACCCAATACTTTATGTTTCAAGTTTTTAACTTGTTGCACCTCATGTGTTGACTCATATTTTGTATAGGTCGACTCATTAAATTTTCAGAAATTTTAAAATTTGATTCAGCATATGCCGACAAATGTGTCGAGTATATCAACTCATGACCTATTCAGGTCGACACATGCATCCAATAGGTCGGCTCATAACACGTTTTATGCAAAAAAAAATCATTCCTCATTATCTCTTCAGACATGCATCCAACATCACACCTCTTCATTTCGTCTTGGCTTTTGATACATTTCATTTGTCATTATCTCCTCCACTATACTTCTTAATGTCCTTCACCATATCTCATCCAACACTAAATTTTCCAACATATCATTAAGCCTCTTTACTATATCATCACACTCATTCATTATCTTCGTATTTCCTCTTCTATAAAACCATCATCCTCACTTGTTTCAAATCATACCCTAGTTCTTCAAACTCCGAATTTTCATTCATTTTTAGGTTTCATTGTCATCTTTGTGTGTTTAAGAATTTCTATCTTTGGTTTGGGTTTGTGGGAACTCATATCCCTCAAACAACTTCATTCCTCTTTCACACATTCTATCAAATACTTGGCGTGCAAACTCTTTTTGAAAATTTCTTCATGGAACCAAAGATTGGAAGAAACAAAAGTGATCCTAAGGGTAAGGGAAAGGCTACTAAATCATCTACCATTCCAGAAACTTCATTTTCATTGGTTTCTTCTACGTGTGTTGAGGAATTTGAAGGGAAACACCAAAACCGTATTGTTATGAAGCAACATGTTTGGAAACCTGTTGTTGCTAGCTCCATGGACATACCAGAGGTTGTTCGTCTTGTCGAGCATCAACAAATCAACTACTTCTTGAAGCTTTCACAAGATTACAATGAAGATCTCATTCGTACGTTCTACTCCGGGCTACACGATAGACGTAGCTCCACCTTCAAGTTTACAATAGGTAATACAGTTTAGATTTTACTAACGATCTTTGGAAGTCGTTGTTTAGAATTATTATTGTTAGTGTTGATGTTGAATCGTTAGTGACGGATACCAACCTTCATGAAGATTTTAAATGGACCATTCATCTAAATGAGTTGCTTAAGGCTCCCCGATCCGATGACTACTTTGATACCATAACAACCACTCAATTGAAAATGGTTCCTCACATTTTTCTCTGGCTTGTTTCTCATGTGTTGCGCCCAAAGAATGGTGGTTACTCAAGGATTGACAATGCTGAAATCTAACTTGCCTACATTCCTATGAATAAAATTCAGATAAATTGGGCAAACTACTTCGTGTCCCGGATGTTTGCTATCAAAGAATGTAACAAAGGAACTTCATTTTGTTATGTTTCTATGATTGCCAAAATCTTAAACTACTTCAACATATAGATACCAAATCTTCAGTATAGATCACCTAATATGGCTCAAGAGTTCTCCAAGTGCACTTTAATCAACATGTGATACTTTTGGGATGAAGACCATCGGGTGTATTATTTATGTGTTAGCAAGAATGGTAAGAAAATTTATGACTTTGATGACCCTGCTGAGTTTGTTGATGTTGCTGTTGAGAAACATGTGATTGATGATCAACCTATTGGTGCTCCTCAAGATGATGCGATTATGCGAGATGTTGATCATGAGGATTGTCAAGGTAGAAAAATTGGTGTTGAATATGGAAACCAGTCTTTCATTATCATTATGCTTCAAAACATGCATGTTAAGCAAGATGAGCGCTACGAGGAGATTGTCGGAGGTGATATGCTTTTGAGGCAGCTCAAGTGGAACGATTTTGTCTCATTCAAGAGCACATGACAACACAAGACACCAACTTTGAAGATTTTGCCTCTTATGTGACTGGAAAGTTTGTCTTTATGCGCAATGAGATGGATTCTAATCATGTTTCCATAATTTCCAGGATAAATCACATTATTTCTGTTCAAAATGAGAATCATTACCTTTATGCACAATTCTACCGAGAGATGTGTAATTTCTTGGATCATCACTTTGGAAATGATGGACAAGGTTGGCATCATGGTGTGAGGCCAATGCCTAGAGGTCGTGGAGGACCTTGAAGTGATGAACTTTTGTGTCTTTGAGTCAAACCTCTTTTGGAGAAATTCTATCATGCATTTCATGTTTTGAGTTATCATGCATTTTGTATTTTTTTTGTCTTTAAGCCTATGTCTTGACAATTTTATCACTTGTTTCAAGTGTGACAATGGTTATGTTATGTGCATTGGATTTCGAATGACAATATTATAATGATGTTTAAATTTCCTTTATATTTATGTTTAAGCAAATCAATTTGCGTAACTTGACGTATGTAGTGTATGTGAGTGCATGCTCTTTCTTTGCAAACGCCTCCGTATGATCATGGTATATGGTATATGTGATACATTGTATCTATGTGGCACTTCTAATGGCTTGTTTGTCTCTTTTTTATGTTGTCAAAGGGGGAGAAGCATATTCAAGCTATGATGCACACATTCATGGGGAGCCTTCAAGAAGACATCAAATGCATCGTCGCAAGTTTTGCCATCATAAAAAAAGGGGAGTATGTGAGTGCAACTTCCTATTAGAAATGTTTTGTATGATGTCAAAACTAGGACATTTTAGCATTTGTGTATACTGGACGGTATTTTCTGACTCTAGATATGCATCTTAGTATTAAGAAACTTAGGAATGGTTTAGAAAAGGTTTCATGCATTAAAAATTGGTTTTTATGTGAAAAACAGGTATATATGTCGACACATACATGCTATGAGTCGACACATACATGCTATGAATCGACACATGTGGATCATTTTTAAAGGTTGTGGATTCTATAATCCATGAGTCGACACATAATGCATTTCAGGCCGACACATAAAAGAAACCATTATTCTATGAGTTGACACATACAAGTTATGAGTCAACACATGTAGTTCAATTTTAAAGCCTGTAGCTTCTGTTTGATGTATCGCCTGTGGATGGGTTTCAGGTCGACACATAGAAGAAAATTTTCTTTTATGAGTCGACACATGACCTATCCAGGTCGACACATGCTTCGGATGTGTCGACACATAAGTTACATAGGTCGGCAGATGCATTAAAAATCTTGAAAAGTTTTCATTTTTATTAAACCTTTTGCATTCCTTTTTGCCTCTAACTTACATACATATATATGCCTTATACATGCTTCATTTTTCAAGGGTTGAGAAAAACATATATGAAACCAGGAATATACAAAGAGTTTTCCTTATCTTCAACCTATGTTATATGCATACACACAAACAAATTACACATAATTATTTATTTTGGGTGCCATCTAGAATCAGTGTTGATAACGTAATTTAGGTTGTTAAATTATAAATTGGGTTGAGAATATTTAGGGGTTTCAAATAAGAAAACTAAGTTGGGATTTTCCTTCAAGATCAATTGGTGATTTGAAGGTTTTGGAAAAGATTATGCAAATTGGATTTGATCGAGTGAACGCTTTGAAGAACGGGGTTTCTTGCAAAGGAGTAGCGTGAGACGGTGGATCATCTTGGTAAATCTTAGGTGATAACATTTTGCAATTTGGATTCAATCGAGTTAAAGCTTTGAAGAAAGAGGTTTCTTGCAAAGGAGAAACGTGAGACGGTGGATAAAATTGATATTGTTGGGTGACTTGATCAAGCTCAGGTCAAGGGAAGAGAAAGTGTTAGAATCAACATCAAACATAGGATTCGTGGGGTTGTATTGCTACATTTCTCTTGTAAAACTACTTTTGCAAAGTAAAGTTAATTTTCATTATCTCAATTCGAGTTCGAATTGAGGGAAGACGTACCCATAGTGAGGTCGATTGGGGAACTTCCAAAACAAATCCTTGTGTACTCTCTCTCTATCTTTTTTACTTTTCATTTGCAAATTGTTGAATTCGTCGATTGTACGATCAATATGTTTGATTAAGCCTTTTGATAACTTTTGATAAACATTTTGTTGAGTTGATCACAATCTATTAGATTGTGGTCGAATTTGAAAATCAATACAAACATACAAAATTCTAAACGAAATTGATTGCACACAATGTATTCGATAATTTGTCTCAATTTTTTTGTGTGTGTGTATTTTGTCATTGGAAATAGACTTTACTTTTAGTGTAGTATTTAAGTGATTGTTGTTAAAAGAATTTTGATCAATTTATTCTCATTATCATAACTTGATTCGATATACGTATATCCTGGTTTTTCGACAGCGGTTCAGTTTAGACGAATCGACCCGTGTCAATTTTGCTAGTTGTTAAATTTTTTAAAATAATATTTATAAACTTTTTTAACTTGTGATCTATTCATCCCCTCCCCTTTTAGATAAGTCACCTTTGTCTAATACCGATGATAAAATGTTGATAAACATTCATCGATTGAGAGATAAATGACTTTGTATGACTATTATTGTTGTCAAAATTAAAATAAGCCATGATGTATTTAAAAAGTCACCTGAAATGCCAAGTATGCATTACTTAACATTTCTTAATAAAAAAAACTAACATAAATAACAGAAAGGAAGACATTGACTAATAGAGATATTTTTCATGGACTTAATAATAAAATTTATTAATTAAAAAACTAATATGAACAAGTAATTAAGTTAAAAATTTAAAAGTCTAATTAAACCTAAATGTTAAGAGCATTTTTTTGTAATACCGTTCTCATTTTCCTATCCGCTACAACACTTTTAAATACACTTTTATTTTTTCAAACTTTTTAGCGATTTAGAAGGTGAAAAGTCGTCTTTAACAGAGAAAAATGACTCAATTTTCAGTAATTAAAAAATATATCATTTAAGCTTAAATATAACATCTCTCGGACAAAATCAAAATAATTTTGAAAATTGGTTAAATCTATTTGTAATACTTCTAAATGTATCAACTTTTATTTTTAGTTCCTCTAAAAAAAACCCTTTGAACTTTGGTCTCTCTTATTCTTTTTTACTAATTTCAATCCTTCATTTTTTACAAAAATTCAAATTTATTTTTCTATGTGACAATTTTTGAAGACATATCATTGATAAATTTTAAAATATAACCGGTAAGGAACCCAAGCGTTCACACGGGATCTCCTGGTTGAGGGGATTTGTATTCGGAAGCGAAATTGTTAATGAAATAGTAAGAAGAAAGAGTAAATAAAAAATACAAAATGGATAGAATGAAATATTGATATAGGTAAGTATAAGAAATAGTTGTGGATACAAATAGAATGAAAAAAATAGTAGATATGTATAAAAAATAAGTGTTGATGACTAAAAATAACATTAAAAAATGAAATAAATAAAAAAGGAAAAAAAGATAGAAGGTTATTGTATACGTGCGTTTTCGACGCCATGAGATTTGGTGTAAGAAATGATTTTTTCGACAAATGGTGACATGGGTTGAAACGATTTGATTAATAAGTATGGTTCGACACTTCGACAAAATGGAAGTTTCGTCATTTCGACAAAGATGTTTGCACCTAGGAAAAACACTTTTGACAGATAGGGAGAACATTGCAGTATGTTGATAATTCGACAAAAATCCTGAAGGAAGACGTCATTTCGACTTAAAAGTAAATTTGAATTTAAAAGGTTGTGACGTTTGGCAGAAGACGCGTGGAAGCATCTGGCGAAAGGAGGAGAGCCATGTGTCATGGTTTTAGGATTTAGTCGTTAATAACAGTTATGTTATTTGTGTATATATAGGGTAGTTATTATCTAAAAAAAGGTGTGAAGAATTACTTATACAAAATTCCTGAAAACACTCAAAGTACCCGTGTGAGAGAAAAGAGTCATATTTGGAAAATGTATGTGTAAACAAACACCAATTCCTTCAAAGTTTATTTTATAAAGTTCAAAGTTCTTTACAAATCTCTTTTATGTTTTCCAGTCATTTATCTTTCTGCACTTTATCCTTTTCGACACTTTACATCTCGTCAGTTATTTTCCGCCATTTACTTTATCTTGTTAAATTTACATCCACTTAACATTGTAATCAACATATTTCGACGTAAAACACTTAGAGAACAGAAATGAAAGATATGAAAGTGATTTTAGACATCTTCAAGACTATCTAGATTTTGCACATGTCCTAGGATTTGTGTGGTTGATCCTGCAAGTGACCCAATTCTACAAGTTTTGGTAAACCAGAGGTTGTTCGCCAAAATTCACAGCGAACAAATTGGCACGCCCAGTGGGACTGTGCAAAAAATTTTAGAAAGTTAGATAATCGCTAGTCAAAATCTGTCCTTCATTTGTATGAGACTGAGAAGCGGTAAATTAGCCGTATCCGAAGTAGAAATACCTAAAAGAACAAGAGTAAGGAAAATGGCGAACCAGCCAAATAATCCTAACGAATCCATCCCAGTATCTAACCCTGTCCCTTCGACAGAAGGCAATATAGGATCGGTCCCTGTGTCAGAGGCCGTACCTTCGTCAGCGGGGTCGATACCAGCGGTTTCGATGTCACAAAACGCGCCTAGTTCGTCCTTCAGGGCACAACAAATGCCCATTGGGACACCCCCCCTGTGGGAAACACTTCTAGGCCTTTTATAACGAATTTCACCATGCCTCCGCCTGGTAGGGAACAACCCTTCGGAATGCCAACTTCGGTGATGGCAAATTTACATAACTCCCCGTTAATATATTCAGACTCGATGGCCAACGTGTCTTCACCCTTACAAGGGTCAGGATATGGTGGAAACGTGAGTAGACTGAATCAACAACCACTTTACGTGCCGCCGATAACAAATAATTCGGCGCAAGTGATTAGACAGCAGATGGACGAGAGTAATCATGATATGGTCCAAATGTTGACGCAACAAATGGGAGCGGTGTTTAATCCACTGATACAGAACACCACTCAAACAAACCAAGCGTTGGCAGCGCAAATGACGCGCATTGCTGATTTCTTTGGAGTCCCTCAAACTCGACACAGAGAACAAGTGGTTCATAACCCAGCGGTAGCGGTCCAAGAAGAACCTACGATAAACCAGATACCGTTAGACAATCCTCAAACGAACGTCAGAAATCGAGAGGATGTAGTCGAACAGCCTCGTGTCGAAATCCCCATTCCACAAGAGCCTAGAAGGATAGTAATCCAGAGAGGCCAGGACGCGGATGTTGTATTGCAACAAAGGATGCGGTATAATAATCCGCCTGTCGAAAATAATTTGGCAGCCATGGTCGAAACGATAATGGCACAAAATGGGATGAACATGGGTTTACAAAGGCCTAGTTACGCATCCCCACTATCAGAATATATTCTGCAAGAAGAATTGCCACCAAGGTGGAAAGTCCCTAAGTTCACAAAGTTCTCAGGGGACACTAGTGAGTCCACTATAGAACATGTGGCACGTTACCTGATCGAGGCAGGGGAGATAGCCCGTAACGAAAATTTGAAAATAAAATATTTCCCTAGTTCCTTAACAAAAAACGCGTTTACTTGGTTTACATCTTTGCCTGCAAACTCAGTATGCACGTGGACCCAATTAGAAAGGCTGTTCCATGAACAATTCTACATGGGACAAACAAAAATAAGTCTGAAAGAATTATCCAGTGTC
Organism: Lathyrus oleraceus; assembly: GCF_024323335.1. NCBI lineage: Eukaryota > Viridiplantae > Streptophyta > Magnoliopsida > Fabales > Fabaceae > Lathyrus > Lathyrus oleraceus. Next base: position 304,174,617 of record NC_066584.1, read on the forward strand.
AAGAGAAAACACTCCGAACCAATAGATGATTATTTAAATAGGTTCAGATTGCTAAAGGCTAGATGTTTCACCCCAGTGCCAGAACATGAGTTGGTCGAAATGGCCGCAGGGGGACTAGACTATTCTATAAGGAAGAAACTAGATACCCAGTATCTGAGGGATATGGCACAATTAGCGGATAGAGTGAGACAGGTCGAAAGGTTAAGGGACGAAAAATTCAGGGCAAATAAGAATAAAAAAGAGAGGGTAGCCTACGTAGGGGTTCGCCAAGATGATGAGTTCGACGAACACGAACCAAGTAGCTTCGACGAACAAGAAATCGACCTAGCAGAACTAAAACAAGGGCCACCTTATTCGTGCAAAGTACTAACTCCGTCGAACGGAAACCCAGTCGAAACCAACGATAAGTTCCCCAAAAGGACTTATACGTTCGACATTACCAAATGTGACGAAATCTTCGATCTGTTGATTAAAGATGGTCAATTAATAAAACCACCAGGCGCTAAAGAACCGCCTATGGAACAACAGAAAAAGAGAGGTTTTTGTAAATACCATAATTTTCTGGGCCATAAGACGTCTCGTTGTTTCCTTTTCAGGGATCTCGTTCAAAATGCTATCCGGGACGGAAGGATGAAGTTTGGTGACAAACCAAAACAACAGATGAAGATCGACTCGAATCCTATGCAAGCAGTCGAAGCCCACTACGCTGAACCATCCGTCGTAAACATGGTGGAGGCCGAAGTTGCTCCTGATGGCAATTTGGAAATGGTGGAAGCCCCTGGAAGCTTCGACGCAAATGTCAACATGGTCGAGATTACTGATGATCTCGCAAGCCAGAAAAGAATAGAAACTACTGAAGGTTTCGACAAGAAGGACGGTGACAATGCTGTCGAGAATGTGGAGTTTCGACAAGAGGAGAATTGGGACCGCTTGGGACAGCCAAGTGGGAAATATGATTTTCTTGTGAAGTACAACGCGCCGGCAAGCTCTCAGATCGACATCAACACAATCCAACCAAGCGGTTGGGGAGATGCCTCTTCAGAAAACAATGAGGAGACAGTCGACGCAATTGAGCATGCCCCTAATACAAAGGGAGGGTTACTGAAGACCCAGCGATTGAAAACAAGGCTGCTGAAGGCCTTGATTCTAACAAAGCAAAGAAAGGTGATATCGCCAACTGCGTCAACACCATGGGGCCTTTCAGTGAAGAGGTCACAAAAATCAAAGCGGAAGCCGCTAACGGTCCTTCGAAGCCCATGATCAGTGGGATTCTGCGTAGGACAATGGAAGACCCCAGAAGGAATTGGAACAAATGCTGTTGCAAACATGGTCCCAGGACCATATCTTGGTGCTGTTGCCCAGAGAAAGAGTTCGACCAGACACCAAAAGGCGTCGAAGGCGAAGAAGAGAGGCTCATCATGAAGATGAACGAATTAAGCATCGCCGACGAACAAAATGTTGGGGTAAATATGGTAGAAATATCTCAGAAGGACCAGGTCGAAAAGGGCGAAGAGCGTCGTCAGAAAGAGTACCAAAGTCTGGCGTACCCTAGAGAGGAGGAAAACTTAATGGAATTCATCAAGAGGTGCCAAAGGATGAAAACCGAAGTGATGTTGTGCCCACGCTGCAGCGCAGTCTTCGACAGGAAGGCAGCAACCAACCTGGAAGCGGTGGATAAGACCAAAAGGAAAGAGAATTGGGGAACAGTGAGATATGACCCAAGGAGAAGTGATCACCACCAGTGGAGGCACGGAGAGAGACGCCAGAACACCTATAAACCATCTGACAAAGCGACGGACGACAAATGGGTTCAACCCATTAGGGACGCCCAGGGGCAGAAGAAATGGGGAAAGTTCGAGGTTCAGAGAGGCGCGTCGATGGAGGGCAAGAAGGAAATGGAAAAACACAAGCCAAGACCATACCCGTCAGAGAATTACAAAGGCAAAAATCCCATGTCCAGGTCCCAATGGAGGAGGTTCCAAAGGCAGAAGAGGGCAGAAATAGAGACGGCGAAAAAGAACATGAATGGTCCAAACGAAGCAGAATCTAGCAACAATCGTCAGACAAGGAGCAGGAAAGAGACTCCCCTCCAGATCAATCCTAGCGGAGTTGTCGAATCGGTGGCGTCGAAAGAGAAGATGCAGGAAGATGATGAAGTAACCGACAGTTTTAACTCTGACTCAGAGGCATCCTTCAACGTGATTTGCAACGTGGTCTCTGTTCTCCCTAGAGACTATGATAGAGTCATGGAAATTGAGGATGAAGGAGACGAAATGGAGGAAGAAACAATGGCACACAAGCCCGTCTGCTACTATGTGATGAACAACGGATGCGTCGAAGAGCAGAACGCTTTTTTCGAAAGACCAGACGACTCCATGAAAGCGCATTTGAAACCTCTGTTTATAAAAGGAAAGGTGGAAAATGTCGGCGTGAATAAGATACTGGTGGACGGGGGAGCGGCAGTGAATTTGATGCCCCACTACATGCTGAAGAAGATTGGAAAAGACGATTCGGACGCGAAGCCTCACAACATGGTGTTGTCGAATTACGAAGGGAAGATAGGGACAACTATGGGAGTCATCCAAGTGAACTTAACTGTAGGAACCATAACAAGACCTACAATGTTCATAGTCATCGCTTCGAAAGCCAACTACAACCTGCTGCTTGGTAGGGAATGGATTCACGGCGTAGGAGCTGTACCCTCTTCAATGCACCAGCGGATAGCCATATGGAGGCCAGATGGAATCGTCGAAAACATCGAGGCTGACCAAAGCTACTTCATGACCGAGGTAAACACTGTCAACAGCCAAAGCTTCGACAAAAACCTGGCTCATATACCTCCCTGCAGCCCGGCAGAATTCGACTTGAAGACGACAGACAATGCCTATTGCTCCATGTACCTACATCCAACGCATGGTTTCCAGTGGGATAAAGAAGTGATTGGCGAAACTTACATATGGGGAACCACTCATATAGCGCCGACGGGATGGGGTAGTGAATTTGACGATGACGAGTGAACAATCAGCGATCGAAAAGATTACGGCTTACATGGCCGAAAACAAACTAAAAGAGGCCCTTGAGGCTGAGGTAAAAAATATGGCTGTCGAAGCCAACCAAGAGAACTCCAACAAACAATGTCCTCAAGAAGACGTTGCGGAAGATCATGTCACCAACCAAATGGGCGGATGGCAACACTAAAAGCTTGACGCCATTTACGACGACGAACCTCTGGGGTTCGAAAAAGATCCAGTGTCAACTAACGAGAAGATGGTGGCGCAGGATCCTTTAGAAGAAATAAACTTAGGAGTGGGGGCAGAACATAGACCAACGTACATAAGCGCAAAAATGGACCCCCAGTTCAAGGTCGAAATAGTCCAGTTGCTGAAAGAGTTCAAAGACTGTTTCGCATGGGATTATGACGAAATGCCTGGTCTTGACAGAAGTCTGGTCGAAATGCAGTTGCCAATAATGGAAGGGAAGAAGCCAGTAAAGCAGACTCCGAGACGCTTCGCACCAGAAATCCTGTCGAAAATAAAAGAAGAGGTCGAAAGACTTCTAAGATGCAAGTTCATTCGCACAACCAGGTATGTCGAATGGATTGCAAATATTGTTCCAGTAATTAAGAAAAATGGCAAACTTAGGGTATGTATTGATTTTCGAGACTTAAACTCGGCTACCCCAAAGGATGAATATCCTATGCCAGTGGCAGAAATGCTCATAGATTCTGCAGTCGGCCATGAGTACTTAAGTATGCTAGACGGATACTCTGGCTATAACCAAATTTTTATCGCTGAAGAAGACGTTCCTAAAACGGCTTTCCGTTGTCCTGGAGCCATAGGAACGTACGAATGGGTAGTAATGCCTTTTGGTTTAAAGAACGCTGGAGCGACTTACCAACGTGCCATGAATTCCATCTTTCATGATTTCATCGAAACTTTCATGCAAGTGTATATTGACGACATTGTGATTAAGTCTGTTTCAGGAAAAAATCATATAGATCATCTTCGACAATCCTTTGAAAGGATGAGGAAGTTTGGTTTGAAAATGAACCCACTTAAATGTGCTTTTGGTGTGCAGGCGGGTGATTTCTTAGGCTTTGTGGTCCATAAGAAGGGGATCGAAATAAACGAAAATAAAGCCAAGGCCATAATGGAAGCGAAAGCACCATCAACCAAAAAGGGGTTGCAGTCTCTGCTAGGGAAAATCAACTTTCTCAGAAGATTCATCTCCAACCTCAGTGGGAAGACACAAGCTTTCTCTCCTCTACTTCGACTAAAGAAAGAAGACTTCGCATGGGGGCAAGAACAGCAAGCGGCTTTCGACAAAATCAAGGAGTACCTGGCTAATCCCCCAATCCTGATGTCTCCTTGCAGAAAAAGAAATATGAGATTGTACATTTCGGCATCAGACAAAACATTAGGAAGTATGTTGTGTCAAGAAGATGAGAATGGCGTCGAAAGGGCCATTTATTATCTCAGTAGAGTCCTGAACGATGCCGAAACTAGATATAGCATTATAGAAAAGTTATGCCTATGTGTATATTTCTCTTGTATCAAACTAAAGCATTATATAAAACCTGTCGATGTATATATTTCTTCCCATTTCGACGTAATAAAGTATATGTTATCTAAATCTATTTTACATAGTCGAATTGGAAAGTGGGCTTTAGCTTTAACAGAATACTCCTTGAAATATCTGCCTTTAAAAGCAGTGAAAGGACAAGTGGTCGCTGATTTCATAGCGGACCATTCTATAAACGAAGACGTGGAATACGTCGAACTGGAACCTTGGAAACTGTACTTCGACGGTTCCAGTCATAAAAACGGAACGGGCGTTGGGATGTTGATTATTTCTCCTGAAAAAATTCCAACAAAATTCAAGTACAAAGTTGAAAGTCTGTGTTCAAATAATGAAGCAGAATACGAAGCTTTGATCGCTGGACTTGAAATCTTGTTGAAATTGGGGGCAACGAGAGTCGAAATAATGGGTGATTCCGAACTGGTAATAAAGCAGTTGACGAAAGAGTATAAGTGCGTGAAAGAAAATTTAATCATGTACTTTGTAATAGCCAATAGACTTCTCAAAGCATTCGACAACGTCGTCTTCAGGCACATTCCCAGGTTGAAGAATCAAGAAGCGAATGATCTTGCTCAACTAGCGTCCGGATACAAAGTGTCGAAGGAAAAGTTAGAAGAAGCCATTGAAGTCAGAGGAAGAGTCGTGTCCACCAAGTTGTCCCCATCAGATCTAGAGTCAATAAGATTAGGATACGGTGACGAAGAAAACTTCGAGATATTCAACATAGATGATTCAGGAATAACAGACTGGAGAAAGCCTGTCAAGGATTATCTACAAGACCCAAATCAGAAAGCGGAAAGAAAGGTAAAATACAGAGCTTTGAGTTACGTACTTTTGGGAAATGAATTGTTCAAAAAGACTGCAGAAGGAGTTTTGTTGAAATGCCTGAGTGAGGACGAAGCCTACATAGCCTTGTCGAATGTACACAGTGGAGCGTGTGGCGCGCACCAAGCAGGTCACAAAATGAAGTGGCTTTTATTTCGACAAGGAATGTATTGGCCAACAATGCTGAAAGATTGTGTCGAATTCGCAAAAGGTTGTCAGGAATGTCAAGTACATGCAGGCATACCTCATGTCCCTGCAAGTGAGTTGCACTCAATTATAAAACCTTGGCCATTCAGAGGATGGGCGTTGGACTTGATCGGGGAATTCGACCAGCTTCCTCAAAAGGGCAAAGGTACATTTTGGTTGGGATAGACTATTTCACAAAATGGACCGAAGCCATACCATTGGCGAATGTGGATCAAGAAGCAGTCATAGACTTTATCCAAAAATACATAATCTACAGATTTGGGATACCTGAGACAATAACAACAGATCAAGGATCTGTGTTCACCGGTAAAAACATGCAGAAGTTTGCACAAGAAACAGGTTTTAAGCTCCTTACTTCGACACCTTACTACGCTCAAGCAAATGGGCAAGTTGAAGCAGCCAACAAGGTAGTGATAAACTTGATTAAGAAGCATGTGGGGAAAAAGCCTAGAAATTGGCATAAGACTTTGGATCAAGCCTTGTGGGCTTGTCGAACGTCCCCCAAAGAGGCAACGAATTCGACTCCATTCAAGTTGACTTACGGACACGATGCAGTTTTGCCAGTCGAAATATATCTGCAGTCAGTCAGAGTGCAAAGGCATCATGAAATCCCATCAGATACATATTGGAGTATGATGATGGACGAACTAGTTGATTTAGACGAAGAAAGGCTGCGCGCGCTAGACCTAATAAGAAGACAAAAGAGAGAGTCGAAAGATTTTACAACAAGAAAGTAAGATTCAAGACCTTCTTAATAGGTGATCTTGTGTGGAAAGTAATCCTTCCTATGGATCGAAAGGATAAATTAATGGGAAAGTGGTCTCCTAAATGGGAGGGACCTTTCCAGGTCTTGAGAACATTTTCAAACGGCGCGTATGAAATAGAAAAAATAGAGAAGGATAAGAGAATCCTAAGAATAAATGGCAAGTATTTGAAAAAATATAAGCCTATATTGCAGGAAGTAAAAGTAGTAACAGAATAAGTGCAAAACATAATTGTGATAAGATGGGCCAAATAAAAATGGCATTCAAAAGTTATTACAAAGAAAGCCTCAAAGGGCTGAGAGTTGCTAAATAAATTCGACTAAAAATTAAAATTGGCAAAAGTATCCCTCAAAGTGGCAAACTTCTGCCTCTGGAGTTGGAGTCGATGATCACAAAGACTTTTGTGAGTAGAGAGAGTCTCAATCTCCTGACTAAGTTGATGGGCTTTCTCTGCATGTCGAATACCCACCCTCAATTCTTCGTCAATCTCGCTCTGCTTGGGTTGCTGAATGGATGCCTTACGTTTCTCCTCTTGAGAGATCTTTTCTTGAAGTGCTGCTATCTGTGTTTTCCATTTTTGAATATTGTCATTGCAAGCAGCAACTTCTTCGACATACGTTTCAGAGAGCTTTTGCAATTTTGAAACTTTGTCAGTCGAAGTCGAAACAGCATCCCATTCAGCAGTTTGAGTTTCAGACTTGGAGGAGATTTGATTGGTAAGATCCCTTTGACGATGGAGATCTGCAGTGGCCAAGTCAATGAGAGTCATCAGCTCCATCACAAAACTTCCAATCTCAGCAGAAGCTTCCAGGACATTCACTTGCTTCAGAATTTTCTTAAGACCAATTTGAGCAAGGGAATTTTCTTCCAAGACTTTAAACAAATCGACATCAAGGATTTTCGTTTTGATTTTGGTCAGGAGGTTGCCAAGTGATGGTGCTTCAGAAGTTGCCCCAGAAGTGGTCGAACTACTCTGCGAAGAATCCTGAAAATTAAAACGGGTGCTAAGCATGGCTTTCAGATACTCCAAAGGTCTTTGCACTTTGAGATTCTCAAGCTCCTCGCGAGAAAAATTGGTCGAACCAGTTGATTTGCCACTCCCTTGGGCCCGGTCAGGAGCAGGTGGAGTGTTTCGCGTCGAAGTAGGCTCAACCTCTGTTCGTTTCAACTGGTTGTCCCCATCTCTGGCAGCTCCATCTTCAGGATCATCTTCGACTACAACCTCCATTTCAATATCATCACCCTGAGGTGCAACATGTAATCCTGGATGAGGAGGAGATTCATCTTCAGAAGCTTCACCCACTGTAGTGTCGAATTCTTCTACGGTTTGCATGTCATGGTCACTGGCGGGGATATCTTCCTCTGGCGCTGTTTCCTCCAAAATTTTCTCAGACGTTCCTTCGACAGCCACTTGTTCCTAAAAATAAATTCTAAGATTTAGAAGAAAGATGTAGGAAAGGTAAACATATGTTGTCGAATTGAAAAATTACCTCAGGAATTTCAGTGTTAAAACCGGATTTCCCACTCCCCGTATCTTTCGACTGAGGCTTGGCAGGAGAAGTACTGGCAGAATCCTTCCTGATTGGGTTGACGATGGACCTTTGGGAAGAAACCTTCGTGAGTTTCTTTTTCTTCTGAGGAGGGACTAACTCTGGAGATTCATCACCAGACTCCTCACTAGGGACTTTATCCTCTTTTCTCTCCTCTTCACTCTTCTTCTTTTGGATTGTTGAGGGTTTTCGACTTACCTAGTCATACAGGCCAAAGCCAGTTAGTTTTGAATAATGGAAGGAAAATAATAAGAAAAAAAAGTGTTGTACCTTTGTCGAAGGCTTCTTAGCAGTACTGGGCGACGCTTCGACAGCAGCTTTCTTAGCAGGGATCTTCACGGCTAAGGAAAGAAAGAAAATTCAGAAACAAATATAAGAGATACATGATAAGACAGTTAGAATAACAGAAAGAAAAATCATATTTTTCTGTGAACACCTTCAAGAATGGTATCTTCCACGCGAACGTGTTCTATTCCAATATGAAGGTGTCCTGGATATTCGCCCAGATGATACTTAGTCGGAACCACACGCTCAGCAGGTTTTTGATACTTTTGACGAAGAATTTTCATAAAATCCCCACAAAGGAACCAGTCTGGAAGTGGAAAACCAAACGCCACCCCAAAGTCAGCAGTTGGCAAAGGAGGAAACTTTGGTGGATGACAATTGAAAGCCAGGTCATAGCGCGCCTCTGGTGAAAGATTGGAAGGCAATGACAGTTTTTTAAACTTCTCTGTCAATTTACGTTTTAATTCGGCCGCTGCTTCGCATATGGTTCGACTAAGATCATCAGGTCTATACGCAGTTTCAAAATATTTTTGAAATTTCTGTATTTCCTTAATATGTCGTGGAATACCTTTTTTGGTCCGATCCTGCACAAAAGCGAAAGCATTTGTCAAATGTGTAGCAAAAGCAGCTACGTCAAAAAATTTGTTGGAATAATAATCCTTCCACCATTCATCAAACTCAGGAGTGCATAAGAATGATGGTCGAAAAATAACTGGTCGAATGTCGAGAGAAGCATCAACTAGTTTCTTCGACAGCTCTTTGCCTTCGTCTTCAGTGTGAAGGGAGTTATAAAAGATGATGGACCCCTTTTTGGGAATATAGGTTGAGGTTTGATTTGGATTAGACCAAATTGTCTAGAAACAAGGTTGGGTTGATAAACTATCAAAGCAATTTGGTTTTTAGTGGTGTTACGATAAGAAAAAAGGAGCCTAGGGGTCAAGAACGATTCCCAAACATTCAGAAATGTGTTTTCGTCCTTTTGCATCTCCAAGGGCAGCTGTTGGGTAAACCACTTAGGTCCGATTTTTCTATCAGCAAAAGGTGCCATGGTCGAAGTAAATTGATGACTTTTAGCAAACATCATAACATAGCTTTTAAAAGCTTGTCGAAGGCTGATTCCTTCATCAGTTGGCGTTAGTAGCACTAATCTTGGCCATTCGACAGTCCTATTGTTTACTTCTTCTTCATCTATTTCTGGTGCTACAGGAAGACTAGCTTCAAAGGTGGCATTGAGCCATAGTTGCAAGAGCCAAAAAGGTCCTGATAAGTTGATTTTCCCTTGGGATTTGGTGTTCTTTAAGAAATGTACGCTCTCGCTCAGAGATTCATAAAGATTCGCCAGAATCATTTCGCTCAAACATAGTTTCGTGCCTGCATGAAGCTGATTGGCTATGGTGATAAATCTCTTGGCAACTTGAAGAGAGCGAGAACAAAACACATATTTGGACAGCCATAGTGTCAAAAAGGCTATATGTTCGACATCTAAAACTTCAGGGGTACTCTTATCATGGTAATAGGACATGAATAAGGAGTAGGGTGCAAGGCTAGTCTCGAAAGCAATGGTATCTTCACTTAAGACAGTAGGGTCGAAATCTATACCATTGGGGTGAAGACCAACAATGGCTGCTGCGTCGAAAAGGGTAGGCGTAACCATCCCACAAGGAAGGTGAAAGGTGTTGTAAGTACTATCCCAAAAGTAGAGAGAAGCCAAAAGCATATTTGGGCAGATATTGGGTCCTACTCTCGACAACTGGATAAGGTCGAAAATGCCTACTTCTTTCCAAAAAGACCCTTTAACTTTTTCAATTTTATCTAACCAAGATACGTAGTCAGAAGGATCTTTCGACCATGGGCAGGTTCTAAATATCCTGGGAAAATTCAAATAGGTTAAGTCCAACTCTCCAATATCCGTCGAACTCGATGAATCTTTTTGTTCTACAACTTTCTCTTTAGGCTGAGGTTTTCTTCCAGCGCCTATGGGTTTTGTGTGAAAGTAAGATGGAAAAAATTCTCTTAAACGCTCTGGTTTAATCTCTGGATTTGGAAGGGGACCTAACATAGCGTGATAATTTCCAGAAATAAGAACAGGGATTAGTACCTGAGATTTATAGATGCAGTCTTTTTCCTTTTCATTTGGAGGTTCCGGGACATACTGTTGATTTCCAATGGTCATTGGCCCTTTTAAATCATGCACAGGAGGAAAAGATGAGTCTTGTTTCTTCTTGGAGTGTTTACTGCTTGAGGGTTTTTGAGGCGCCATTGCTGGAAAAAACTGAAGAAGATTTCTCAGAAAATGTGAAAAGCTTGAGAAATGGGTATGAAAAAAGGAAATCTGAAACGTAAAAGGGTTTAAAGAAAAGGTTTATGGGTATTTATAGGAAGAAGATGTTGAAACGTTTTAGATGGTAATGGTGTTAGTGGGACACGTGGCCATTTCTGATGGAAATGATAAAGAGGTGGAAGTTGAAAAGAAACCATGATGTGAGGAAATGATGGAAGTAGATTGTGAACGTGGGCTAGACGTGACATTGTGGAGAAAGTGTAATGATGAACCTGCATTGGGAATTGAGATTATCAGACTTGCATTTAATGAAGATTAAATTACATGGCATCAAAACACTAATTGACAACAAATGACTGTTTCTCCAGAACAACGGTCGAAACGTCTTTGCTGGGGGGCAATTTGTATACGTGCGTTTTCGACGCCATGAGATTTGGTGTAAGAAATGATTTTTTCGACAAATGGTGACATGGGTTGAAACGATTTGATTAATAAGTATGGTTCGACACTTCGACAAAATGGAAGTTTCGTCATTTCGACAAAGATGTTTGCACCTAGGAAAAGCACTTTTGACAGATAGGGAGAACATTGCAGTATGTTGATAATTCGACAAAAATCCTGAAGGAAGACGTCATTTCGACTTAAAAGTAAATTTGAATTTAAAAGGTTGTGACGTTTGGCAGAAGACGCGTGGAAGCATCTGGCGAAAGGAGGAGAGCCATGTGTCATGGTTTTAGGATTTAGTCGTTAATAACAGTTATGTTATTTGTGTATATATAGGGTAGTTATTATCTAAAAAAAGGTGTGAAGAATTACTTATACAAAATTCCTGAAAACACTCAAAGTACCCGTGTGAGAGAAAAGAGTCATATTTGGAAAATGTATGTGTAAACAAACACCAATTCCTTCAAAATTTATTTTATAAAGTTCAAAGTTCTTTACAAATCTCTTTTATGTTTTCCAGTCATTTATCTTTCTGCACTTTATCCTTTTCGACACTTTACATCTCGTCAGTTATTTTCCGCCATTTACTTTATCTTGTTAAATTTACATCCACTTAACATTGTAATCAACATATTTCGACGTAAAACACTTAGAGAACAGAAATGAAAGATATGAAAGTGATTTTAGACATCTTCAAGACTATCTAGATTTTGCACATGTCCTAGGATTTGTGTGGTTGATCCTGCAAGTGACCCAATTCTACAAGTTTTGGTAAACCAGAGGTTGTTCGCCAAAATTCACAGCGAACAGTTATATATGAATAAATTTTAAAAAGATGAATCATTTCAGTTAACATAAGATTGAAAAAAAGTTACGAAATATAATAATAGATGAAATTTTATAATAGATGAACCATTTAAGAAAAAAAATTAAAAGGTTATATATGATGAAATGTTAAGGTTTGAAACAATTTCATGTATGACAGTGTTGTAAAAATGTCGACGTAAAAAGTAAGATGAAGAATGGATGACTTTAATATCTAAGTGCTAATGTTGGAAAAGTTATAAGATTGAAAATATGTTATAATGAAAAGTAGAAATTGTGACTATTTCTAGTAACAGTTCATTTTCAAGTATGTAACATGAAGTATGCAATAATTGTATATACACATGCTAACTTTAATTACCCATTCAAACATAAGTAACCAATTTCCTAATTTCTAATGGAACTCCCACCATAAAAATTCACATAACAGTTTCAATAACATAACAGTTAACCCTTATGGCTAATTTTTACTGTCACAAAAACAAATGTAACCTTAGAACTTCTTTGTAACATCAATATTCCTAAATGATAACATCATAAGTAACAACAACTTAATTCTAACTACACTAACTTTAATTCAGTCCAAATAATGAATAACAGTCCCACTTTCTAAACCTCATTAACTATCCTTCAAATACACATAACCTACAAAACTAATTAAATTAATTTCACTAACTGAAATTCCATATTCATAACTAACTTCAAAGTACAGTAACTGCATAGCTAACTGTCATTAACAGATATTTAACATTGTTACATACATCTAACAAGATTTCTGATCAATCTAAGTCAGAGTTAACAGTACCATAACTTCATTAACATAACTTTCAAATATTGCAGATGTGATATTTGTCATTGTATTGTTCAATCGACTAATAATTCAAATTAAATGATAAATACAAAATTGACAGATGGAAATACAAATCCTTAACAATGGCAATCTACATGTCATAATTGTTGAAATCCAATCTGAATGCACAAATGAGTCAACTGTAACAAATTGAAATGCAACAATAAGTGTAATGGTTAGTAGATGCAGGAAAATGTTAATAGTAAAAGGGAAAGAAATAGGAAATATAAATTAATAGTCTCATACTAATTCATTGCATAGTGTGAAAATGATTTGAACCTATTATATATTATGGAAGAACTCTTTATAAACAACATTTGTTGTTGATAGCTTGAAATTTTTTTGTTCATCATAAACCAAAATATTGATTCCTTTCTTAGAAGTGACCCTTGAAATCGCGACATATAGTTGGCCTTGACTAAAAACATCTCAAGGCAAGTATAAACTCACCCAATTGTTAGATGCCCAAAAGTGCTTATTTGAGCTATCATATGTGGGCATCTTTCACTCTATTTCCTTGCTAAATTGTCAAAACCACCTTTGTTTTACATGAAATGCATTACATTGATAAACGATCTTGGTACCTTTGATTTGTGTGTTATTGTGCAGGAAGAAGGCATGAAATAATTGAAAATGAAGACACAAGAAAGTTGGCAAAGAAACCAAAGAAAACAAGCATTCATCAGCCTGCTCGCTAGGCGAGCTGCTAGCGAAAAGCTCCAGTAAAATATCAATAAATTCACTAGGCGAGCTGCTAGCGAAGGTGGTAGCGAGTTCGTTCAGTTTTGGTGAAAAGCGCAGCCAGCACTCACTCGCTAGGCGAGGCTCTAGCGAGTTCCCAGCGAGCATTCCAGTAGCCAAACCTTTCAACCTCGCTGGGGCGAAGGTTGAAGCGTGACCTTCGCTAGGCGAAGGTTCTGTTCGCTAGGCGAACATGACAGTCTGAGTAGGCTGTTTCTCTGGGTGCAGGGGCCTCTGGTGCCTCAATTAGACCCTCGCTAGGCGAGCCATTCTGCTCGCCTAGCGAGCATGACAGCCCAGTACAGCTCTATAAGTAGCAAGTGCCACTTTTGAGAGCCATACCTTAGTTTTACCTAATTCTTCCACTTTTGTACTTTCTTAGAGATATTTTACAGCATTGTTCTTAGGATCTTTTATGCCCTAGATTTCATTTCTCTTCATCTTGTAACCATCTTCTACAAAAAGAAGGTGGATTCCCATCCAATCTCGATTATCCGACTTGGATGTTGATCAACCTTCTTCCGAAACTTGCCGACCAAGCTACCATGAAAATGAGTAGCTAAGTCATCCATTTGTCAAGGTTAGATGTAGGTGATTACTAGCTTTGTGTGTAAATGTAAGGATCTTCATGTGTAAACTCTTTAATGGTGAATATATGATGAAAACTTTGTTTCTATTTAAAACTCTTTGTGTTGGTTTATGATCGAGAGATGTTTACCAACTCTTGACCTAGGTTTTCATCCAATCTTGTTTGTTAGCTAGAGATAGTAATGAATGATTTTGTTCACCATAAGGTTGAACCAAAAAGTTGTCATTTTGATAGATTGTGTTCGAGAGAAACAATGGATCAAAATGGGAAAACTCACAATGTGTGTTCGAGAGAAACATATTGGGAGGACTTTGTGAAATGATTTATCATCTAAAGGAGTTTATATGATTGTTGACCGAACAAATACATGCAAAGTGATCATCGAACCCTAACTTTGGCAATATTTCTCATTTATTCAAACCATAACTTTTACCGCAATTTATTACCTTTTTGTGCAAGATAACGTGACAACCAACCAAAACCCTATTGATACATTGAGTTAGAATTAATACAACCATCGAACGGCGGTGATATCTTACAATCCCTGTGGATACGATAACAAAAACCCGACACGCAGTTGGAGCGGTACAACTAACAAAATGGCGCCGTTGCCGGGGATTGTAAATTGATATTGCGAGCATCGCAATGGTTGTTTAAGTTTAGCTTGTGAATTTTTGACTTGTGCTTGTAATCTGTTTGGTTTAGTGTGCAGCTTACGTTTTATGCAAGGGCAAATCCCTGTGGACGAACTTCTTTTTGATCCCGAGATCGAGAGAACCGCAAGGAGGCTCAATAGCAAAACGAGACGTAGGAGGCAACAGGCTAGACAACGCCAAGAGCAAGGAGAAAGTTCTTCGACCACAAATCCACCACCATTCATACCAAACATGGAGCAACCACCACCACCACCTATTTCTACTCCATGCATAAATAGTCCAAGGAACACCGCTCAGTTTGCCAACCACACAGGAAGGCAAGCTGAGATGAAAACGGGAACTCTAAATTTATTATATGGAAGTCCATTCACCGGAATGGACCATGAAGACCCATTTGCTTTTCTCACAAAATTTTATGAGATAGCATTGGCTGCCGGAGTGGATCAGGCTCAGGAGCTTCCGTTGTTCAGACGATTATTTCCCCACGCTTTGCTCGGTAAAGCAAAGGATTGGTACTTAGATCAAACACCAGCCGTAATGACAGACTGGAACGTGTTAGAAGAGAAATTCATCGAAAGATTTTTCTCCCATAACCGATTCATGGAATCCAAGACGGCCATCTCGGTGTTTTCACAAGGAACCAGTGAATCATTAGATGAAGCGTGGGAAAGATTCAAGTCCATGCTTCGGAAATGTAAAGGACATGGATTTGATGAATTGACTCAAATCCATATCTTCAAAAATGGACTTCAACCAAACTGCAAAACGTTGTTGGATGCTACCTCGGGTGGCTCTTTATTGTCAAAAAGTGCCGAAGAAGCCACAAACATCATAAATCGAATGGCTTTAAATGATCTTCAGAGTCAAAGTCGAGGAAACTCTTTGAAGAAGCCGGGAGTGCTTGAGCTAGGGACAAACGATGCCATCCTTGCCCAAAACAAGCTCATCTCACAACAAGTGGAACTCTTAACGCAACAAATCAAAGAGTTAAGAGAACCGTCAAAAGCTAAACAAATAGCTTGTTGTGAACTTTGTAAAGGTGAACATGACACCGGATTTTGTCCACCTCCCGGTTTTGACGAAGTAAACTACATGGCAAATCAACGGGACTATCAACCGAGACAACAACAACAACAACAACACCAACAACAACCTTATCAACCGCACGCTCAAAATCAACAACAATTCCAAGGGAACCAAGGGTTCCAACCTAGAAGCAACTATTATCATAACCAAGGTTATGGAGGTGGTTCTTCTAGCCGTCAAAACCCTCCCCAAAATCCTTATCAACCTCAATCTCAACAACCGCCGGTCGTAACTTCTAAATTGGAAGAGACATTGACGCAATTCATGCAAATGTCAATGGCTAACCAAAAGAGCAATGACGCGGCCATAAAAAATCTCGAGACTCAAGTTGGGCAACTTGCTAAGCAACTCGCGGAACAACAAACCGGTCCTTCCTTTTCGGCAAACACGCAAACAAATCCTAATGCACATTGTAAGGAGATCATGACGAGAAGTGGGAGGGAGTTGGGTAGTGAGAATAAAAAAAGAGTCGAGAGTGAACAAAGAGAGGAAGAGAAAGAAATTGAGGAGGAAATATTGGAGGAAAATGTTGATGGTGAAGTAGGAGAGTGGAGTGAGGGTGAAGAAGTTGAAAAGAATAAAAATAATGGTGAAGTTGAAAAGAAAAAAAGTGTGGAGATTGAGAAAAATACAAATGATGAGGTAATAAGGGAGGTAGTAAAAAAGCCTAGATGGAAGAGTGCTAGAGTTGCAAAGGGAAAGGAGGTAGTGAGCGCTACTCCAATCCAAAACCTTCCTTATCCTCATGCCCCGTCCAAAAGGGAGAATGAACGGCATTACGCGCGGTTCATGGATATTTTTAAACAGTTGCAAATCAACATTCCGTTTTCCAAAGCCTTGGAGCAAATGCCCAAGTATGCCAAATTCATGAAGGACATACTAACAAAAAAGAGGAGGTATACGGAACCGGAGACCATCGTCCTTGATGCGAGCTGTAGTGCCATTATTTAAAGGACGCTTCCTAAGAAAGAGGTTGATCCGGGAAAAGTTACATTGCCGGTTAAAATTGGTGACGTCTATGTCGGGAAAGGACTTATTGACTTGGGGTCAAGCATTAATCTTATACCTTTGTCAATTATCAAGAGACTTGGCAACATTGAGATTAAGTCCATCCGAATGACGTTGCAATTGGCGGATAAGTCAACGACCCATCCTCATGGCGTAGCCCAAGATGTTTTGGTGAAGGTCGACAAATTCTTTTTCCCGGTCGATTTTATTGTTATTGATATGGAGGAAGATGATGATGCTCCGCTCATCTTGGGCCGACCGTTCATGAAGACCGCGCGAATGATGATAGATGTTGATGACGGTTTAATGAAGGTGAGAGTTCAAAATGAGGAAGTTACATTCGATCTATTCGAGGCAATGAAGCATTCAAAAGATAGAAATGATAGCTTTCGCATCGATGTGATCGAAGACGCTATTATGGAGGTTTCAAAGCATGTTCATGAGATATCTCCTATGGAGTTAGCTCTTGACGACTCATTGGAGGTTTTCACTGTTGAAGAAGAGCTAGCTCTTGAGGAATGCTTAAAGGAACTTGATAGTTTAGATGACCTACAACCATGGGAAGTAGAGGAGGAAAACTTGAAAAAGGAGGTTATTGACGAAAAAGCGCCAATTGAATTGAAAGTGTTACCCTCTACTTTGAAATATGTATTCCTAGATGAGACCGAGGCAAAGCCGGTCATCATAAGCAACCTTTTGACAAATGAAGAAGAAGCCGTCTAATCATTGTGCTAAAAACAAATCAAGAAGCCATGGGTTGGACTCTTTCCGATCTAAAAGGAATTAGTCCATCCTATTGTATGCACAAGATTTTGATGGAGGAGGATTTTAAGCCGGTGGCTCAACCACAACGCCGCTTAAATCCTACCATGAAGGAGGTTGTTCGAAAGGAAGTGGTAAAGCTATTGGATGCGGGAATGATTTACCCGATCTCGGATAGTCCGTGGGTTAGTCCTGTGCACGTTGTTCCGAAGAAGGGGGGGATTACCGTAATCCGGAATGATAAGGATGAATTGATCCCCACTAAAGTTGCAACGGGGTGGAGAATGTGTATTGATTATAGGCGGTTGAATACCGCGACTCGAAAGGACCATTTTCCACTCCCATTTATGGATCAAATGCTCGAAAGACTATCGGGCCAACAATACTATTGTTTTTTGGACGGCTACTCCGGGTACAACCAAATTGCGGTTGACCCGGCCGATCATGAGAAGACGGCTTTCACGTGTCCGTTTGGAGTGTTCGCATACCGAAAAATGCCCTTTGGGCTGTGCAATGCACCGACGACTTTCCAACGATGTGTGCAAGCCATTTTTGCCGATCTGATAGAGAAAACAATGGAAGTCTTCATGGATGACTTCTCGGTATTTGGTGGGTCTTTTAGTCAATGCTTGGCGAACTTGAAAACAGTGTTGGAGAGATGTGTGAAGACCAATTTGGTGCTTAATTGGGAGAAGTGTCACTTCATGGTGACCGAGGGGATCGTGCTAGGCCACAAAGTCTCTAGAAGGGGGCTTGAAGTGGATAGAGCTAAGGTTGAAGTGATAGAAAAATTACCTCCTCCGATGACTGTGAAGGGCATCCGTAGCTTTTTGGGGCACGCCGGGTTCTATCGGCGCTTTATCAAGGACTTCTCAAAGGTGGCTAAGCCTTTGAGCAATTTGCTCGCTAAGGACCAGGTATTTCTCTTGACCGATGATTGTTTGCAAGCTTTCGAAACTTTAAAAGAAAAATTGGTTACCGCTCCAATAATAGTCGCTCCCAATTGGAATGAAAATTTTGAACTAATGTGTGATGCGAGCGACTACGCAGTTGGAGCGATACTTGGCCAAAGAAAAGACAAAAATTTTCATGCGATACATTATGCGAGTAAGGTTCTTAACGAGGCTCAAATAAACTATGCCACCACGGAAAAAGAACTACTTGCAATAGTGTATGCGCTAGAAAAGTTTCGGTCTTATCTTATAGGGTCTAAAGTCGTTGTGTATACCGACCATGCGGCGATTAAATATCTGCTAACCAAACCGGATTCGAAGCAAAGGCTCATCCATTGGATCCTCTTGTTACAAGAATTTGATGTGGAAATAAAAGACAAGAAGGGGTCGGAAAACTTGGTAGCGGATCATTTATCCCGCTTAGTGAATGTGGAGGTTACCGCGTCTGAAAAGGAAATCCGGGAAGAATTTCCTGATGAAAAACTGTTTAAAGTTCAAGTTAGGCCGTGGTTTGCAGACTTTGCGAACCACAAGGCTAGTGGTTTTGTGCCTTCCGACCTAACTTCGAACCAAAAAAGGAAGTTCCTATCGGATGCGAAGTATTATGTTTGGGATGACCCATACTTGTTTAAGTTGGGTAGTGATAACCTATTAAGGAGATGCGTAACTGGCGATGAAGCGCAGAGCATCCTTTGGCATTGTCACAACTCGCCTTACGGCGGACACTATAATGGGGTTAGAACGGCCACTAAAATTCTTCAATCGGGATTTTATTGGCCTACTATTTTCAAAGACGCACATACCCATGCGCAAAATTGTGACAGTTGCCAAAGAAGCGGTGGGATAGGTAAGAGAGACGAGATGCCTCTCCAAAATATCCAAGAAGTCGAAGTATTCGATTGTTGGGGCATAGATTTCGTAGGATCATTCCCACCCTCTTATGGGAACGAGTACATGCTTGTCGCAGTAGATTATGTCTCTAAGTGGGTTGAGGCGATTGCCTCACCTCGGGCGGATGCGAAAATGGTGATAAATTTTTTGAAGAAAAACATATTTTCCCGTTTCGGAACCCCCCGAGTGTTGATAAGTGACGGAGGGTCACACTTTTGTAATGCACCTTTGGAAACTATTTTAAAATATTACGGTGTATCGCATAGGGTGACAACTCCGTATCACCCATAGGCTAACGGGCAAGCTGAGGTCTCTAATCGTGAGATTAAGAGAATCCTCGAAAAAACCGTGTCTAATTCAAAAAAGGAGTGGTCCCAAAAATTGGACGAAGCATTATGGGCCTACCGTACGGCCTTTAAAGCTCCAATTGGCCTAACTCCCTTTCAATTGGTATTTGGTAAAACTTGCCACTTGCCGGTTGAATTGGAGCACAAAGCCTTGTGGGTCGCGAGAGCTGTGCAAGAGGTGAAGGAGTACGGGGCTATTGTCATTGAAGACATAGACAAGAAAGATAGTTGGACGTGAATGGACAATGATTGAAAGTTTATCTCGGCGGTCATGTGGATCGCGAGAGCTGTGCAATTCCGCTTGATGCTCCTCTGTGAGCATCACACCGTCGAGCTTAGCCGACGTTAAACAAGCGCTAGTTGGGAGGCACCCCAACATTGTAAGTATTTACTGTTTTTTGTGTTGTGTTGTGTTGGGTTTCCTAGTGCTAAAACCTTGCTGCATGAACCGGAAATGCTGCCTTTGAAAAGGCTATTGCTGTCATGCTCGCTTGCTGCTCGCTAGGCGAGGCAGCAGCGAGCTGATTCGCTAGCTGCTCGCTAGGCGAAGCAGAAGCGAGCGCTGCATGACAACACTTATTTAAATCTCAGCAGGGCACCCATTTTGCCCCCAAACACAAATTTTTTCTGACTTGCAACCCTGTTGAGAAATTTTTTACAGAGCTCTCCACACTCTCTCATTTGCATCACTCTCACTAACACTCCATCTCTATTCGGTCCATTGCAAACCCTGCTCACTTCATTTCAATCAAATCACTGTAACTAAGGTTTGCCCTACTACATTTTCTTTTTGTTCGAACTTTATATTTCCTATTTGAATGTCAATGAGGATAAGTTGTGGTATGGGAGACCTTGGGTTTGCATGTGGGATTTTCGGTTTTGCAAATTGGGATTTTAGGTTTTGGAATTGGGGATTTTAGGTTTTGAATGTAAGTATGTAATCCCCAATAGCATAGAACGGTTATTTAATTGATAAATCATTAGGTTCTGATGTTGGAACCATTAGAGTATGGGTTTTGGGAAATATTCTTTGAACATGCTGAAAACCCCCAAAACCCGTAAGGTTCGCTAGCACACTATCATACGGTGAACTGACTTTTTGTGTTTTTTTAATCGCAATGTCGCGGTTAGCAAGAGTCGCCACCGACTTTTCTTTTATCCAATAAGGAAAGGTGGAAAAGAACAGGAAAGACCTTAATTTAGATTCTTAGGTTCGGGAGGTACATTATACAAAGGGAAGGTGTTAGCACCCTTTGTATCCATGGTTATCCATGGGCTCTTAATTGCTCAATCATCTACGTTTTTCTAGTTTGAAAAAGTGGTTGAGAAATGTGTAGGAAATGTTTTGAAAAGGAGAATTTAACTTTGTAATGATTCTTGAATGAATGTATACAAAGTGGTTATCTCGTTTAGTTTTGAAAATAGTTTAGAAAAATATAACTCGGCAATGATTCTAGTGCGAATGTATGCCAAGTGGTGATTTTCTAATGGAGGTTTTGAAAGGTGTAAGGTGTGAAAAGTAGTTTTAAATTGTGAATAAGCAATTAAGAGTTATACCTATCCGAGGTCTTTCCGGGCATTTCCTATCCTTATGAGGGTAAAACTGTCCTTACCATTGAGAAGTAAGCAGTTTTATCCTTTGGATGTAGAAGGGTCATCGAAGGGTCATCGATTGGTCATCGATTGGTCATTGAAGGCAACAGTTGTGAGGATACCTTAGCATTCGAAGGGACGATCATCATTTAACCGTAGGCTACACCGAAGGGTCATCGAGGGACAAAGGCAACATTCGAGGGACTACGATGATTTAACCGAAGGGTCTTTGCTAAGTGTATCCCCATATTCGCGGGACATGACCATAATACCGTAATCGTAGGGTAACAAAAGAGAGGTCCAAGATCGCATATTAAAAGGCAAAGTTTTACAATTAATTAGATAGCCGTAGTCGATTAAGCAATTAGGTCCATATTAAAATCAGTACATTAAGATCAATTAAGCCATTAGGGTGGATCTTCACCATGAAATTAATACATTAAAATCAATTGAGTAATTCAGGGTGAATCTCCATAAGGGTATCCCACACATAAAGTGGAATACCTAGCCGGCCATTTCCTCGGGAATATGTAAACCTTTACACAATTCAGCACGCGGGTTAGAGCATCAAAGTAAAGTATAATTGAAAATTGCACTACAACACAACAGTCATAATCTCAGGCCAAATGATGCAGAATTATAATAAGTCTTGGTTAGATAGACATAAGGCAGAATAGAAAAGAAACAAAGCAGCCACTGTCCCGTTCGCCTCTGCTTCGCCTGGCGAAGGCTCAGCGAATGCTCGCTACAGGCTCGCTTAGCGATGTGCTAGCGAGCGGCCACGGGTTTGGAGTTTGACAGCAGCATGACCTCCGAAAACCTGAACTTTTATGGCATTTGATTACAGGAATAGCATGGACAAACATTCATGATATTCAAGCATATTTACATTCGCATGTGAAATCAAATTACATATTCGAAACTTCAATCATGATGCTTTATGTATATAGAGATTACCGACTAAAAGCATAAAACAATAGTGATGCGCAAACCTGTTTGCAACTAAGCTGCTATGTTGGAGAGACTGATCACTTTTGGTATCGGATGGAGTTGGGCGGCAGTAGCTTCAGAGCGGAGGAGCGGGGGAGCGGCCTTCAGGGTTTCTTTATTCGGAACTCTCTAAGGTAGCCTCCAGGGTTTCTGTGCCAGGGTTTCCGTCTGTCCTTGTCTCCGTCTTCGTCCGTTTTTTTCTCCTCCTTTTCTGACTGAAGCTTGGCTATTTATAATGCTCTTGTTGTGACCTAATGGGCTCAGGATGAAGCCCAAAAATTCTGATGTTCGCAAGCTTCGCTAGGCGAAGGAGTTGCTCGCCTAGCGAGCAAGCTAGTTTGGGCTTTTACTGGATCTGATGCTTCGCTGGGGCGAGTGTCACAACGAAGTATTCGCTAGGCAAAGGAATTACTCGCCTAGCGAGCAGGCTAGTTTGGGCCATTTTCTGAATTGGGCCATTTGTGAGCTGGGTCTGTTGTGAGCTGGGCTTTTGTTCCTTTGAGGTCAGTGTCTTGCAGAACAAGTCGGAGTGCCTTGAAAAATGCCTTGTAATATCAACGGGCAAATTTTGGGGTATGACAGCTGCCCCTGTTCAATATTCTTGAACCGAGAGAGTAGAATGGTATGTGCACCATTCGTGGTCTGGAGGTGGAAGATTATTGAACACTAAAATGCCCCAAAAATTTGTGCTTGTCAACCAGGAGCTAGTCTTGATGGAGATAGGCTTAAAGATGTCATCCAGGGAATTTGATGATGAGAACTTCAGAGTGCGTCGTACATTAGACGATATCTGAAGACATGGATGTCGTACCGGGTCATACGCTAGCCCGTATAGTGAGTTATCCATTATGCTATCGACTTTGTTGGGGAGTCAAAGTGTGTTATACGCTGCTGGGGATAAGGGATCAGAATGGATCATACGCTAGACCGCATCTGAATACCAGAGTGAGTTGTTCATTGGATCGTACGCTAGATCGTCTCTGGGTTGCAGAACGAAACCTCCATTAAGCGGGTGATTTCACTGGGGATAGAAGATTAGACCGGATCGTATGCTAGATCGTATCTGAGTTGAAGATCCAAATGGGTCTTATGCTAGACCGTATTGGAGTCGCAGGATGAGTCGTCCGTTAGGCTGTGTCTGATGATGAAAGGGGGTAGTCGTACGCTAGACTACACTTCAGAAATATACCGTACACAAGGTAGCATCTGAGGAGATGAAGGTCTAACTGGGTCGTACATTAAACCGTATCTGAGCAGAATGAGCCGTCCATTAGGCTGAATCTGATTATAAAAGGGGGTAGTCATATGCTAGACTACACTTCAGAAATATACCGTACACTAGGTAGCATCTGAGCAGATGAAGGTCTAACTGGGTCG
The DNA here is from genome assembly GCF_024323335.1 of Lathyrus oleraceus. Taxonomy (NCBI): domain Eukaryota; kingdom Viridiplantae; phylum Streptophyta; class Magnoliopsida; order Fabales; family Fabaceae; genus Lathyrus; species Lathyrus oleraceus. Next base: position 304,198,219 of record NC_066584.1, read on the forward strand.
TACATTAAACCGTATCTGAGCAGAATGAGCCGTCCATTAGGCTGAATCTGATTATAAAAGGGGGTAGTCATATGCTAGACTACAATTCAGAAATATACCGTACACTAGGTAGCATCTGAGCAGATGAAGGTCTAACTGGGTCGTACTTTAAACCGTATCTGAGCAGAATGAGCCGTCCATTAGGCTGAATCTGATTATAAAAGGGGGTAGTCATATGCTAGACTACACTTCAGAAATATACCGTACACTAGGTAGCATCTGAGCAGATGAAGGTCTAACTGGGTCGTACATTAAACCGTATCTGAGCAGAATGAGCCGTCCATTAGGCTGAATCTGATTATAAAAGGGGGTAGTCATATGCTAGACTACAATTCAGAAATATACCGTACACTAGGTAGCATCTGAGCAGATGAAGGTCTAACTGGGTCGTACATTAAACCGTATCTGAGCAGAATGAGCCGTCCATTAGGCTGAATCTGATTATAAAAGGGGGTAGTCATATGCTAGACTACACTTCAGAAATATACCGTACACTAGGTAGCATCTGAGCAGATGAAGGTCTAACTGGGTCGTACATTAAACCGTATCTGAGCAGAATGAGCCGTCCATTAGGCTGAATCTGATTATAAAAGGGGGTAGTCATATGCTAGACTATAATTCAGAAATATACCGTACACTAGGTAGCATCTGAGCAGATGAAGGTCTAACTGGGTCGTACATTAAACCGTATCTGAGCAGAATGAGCCGTCCATTAGGCTGAATCTGATTATAAAAGGGGGTAGTCATATGCTAGACTACACTTCAGAAATATACCGTACACTAGGTAGCATCTGAGCAGATGAAGGTCTAACTGGGTCGTACATTAAACCGTATCTGAGCAGAATGAGCCGTCCATTAGGCTGAATCTGATTATAAAAGGGGTAGTCATATGCTAGACTACACTTCAGAAATATACCGTACACTAGGTAGCATCTGAGCAGATGAAGGTCTAACTGGGTCGTACATTAAACTGTATCTGAGCAGAATGAGCCGTCCATTAGGCTGAATCTGATTATAAAAGGGGGTAGTCATATGCTAGACTATAATTCAGAAATATACCGTACACTAGGTAGCATCTGAGCAGATGAAGGTCTAACTGGGTCGTACATTAAACCGTATCTGAGCAGAATGAGTCGTCCATTAGGCTGAATCTGATTATAAAAGGGGGTAGTCATATGCTAGACTACACTTCAGAAATATACCGTACACTAGGTAGCATCTGAGCAGATGAAGGTCTAACTGGGTCGTACATTAAACCGTATCTGAGCAGAATGAGCCGTCCATTAGGCTGAATCTGATTATAAAAGGGGGTAGTCATATGCTAGACTACAATTCAGAAATATACCGTACACTAGGTAGCATCTGAGCAGATGAAGGTCTAACTGGGTCGTACATTAAACCGTATCTGAGCAGAATGAGCCGTCCATTAGGCTGAATCTGATTATAAAAGGGGGTAGTCATATGCTAGACTACACTTCAGAAATATACCGTACACTAGGTAGCATTTGAGGATATGAAGGTCTAACTGGATCGTACATTAGACCGTATTTGAGTTATTGAAGGTCAGAATGGATCGTACGCTAGATCGTATCTGAGTTGAAGGAGTCATATGTTGGGCTGAATCAGAACGAACCGTACGTTAGGCTGAATCTGATAGTGTTTGTGTATGCTGTATTTGCGATAAATGTCTGGGATGAGCTTATAGATGCCATCGTTAGGAGGATGTCAGAATGAATGTTGACATGGAGTATATCTGAAAGATGTAGTTGAATCCTGAATGTAATTGATAAAGCTGTCCGTCTGAATGGACCTTTATTTTGATTGTATCAAGAGGATAATTAACCTGAAAAATAAAGTTAGCTTCATGCCATGTCATGATGCATGAGATGCAAATGTTGTATGCATGCGTGTGCTGTGAAATGATGTAATGAATGCACTATGTGTCTGAAACGTTCTTCCAGGGGACTCTACTGGGGAAATAAATCTCAGTCTTCTGGTCGGAGATATTTGTATTGATGATCCTTCCTTAGCTAGGGGTATTTGACTTTTATCTGATGGCAGAGATATTCAACAGAGCCTGGCTTGGGGGTAGAAGAGATGACCAGTCTAGTGATGCCAAGTTCTTCTGGGGAATAACTGGCGTTGCCGGGGAATCGAATTAGCAACGGATTCATTGGGAAGCGTGATTAGACCTTCTCCTCGATCCTGAAGTCGTGTAGTAATTGCTATTACTATTCTAGGCATGCATTTTTGGTAAACATTGATCATATTCAAATGCATAAATCAATTCAAAGTAAATCAATGGACGTTTACGCAAACAAAACAGAAAAGGTAAAACAAAAGCATCTTTTTGGAAATGAAATTGTATTGATTTTGAAAGAGGGCCTGTAAACAGGCAATTTGTGTACAAGGAGACAGAAATCCTAGTAAGAGGAAATCGTCAAGAAAACAAAGAGAAAGCTATGCAGAAAAGGTCCTATTGATTTTAATTCCACTACTGTCATTATGTCTTCAAGCGTCTCATCTCCTGTTGTCGGATAGAAGTGATTGGCTTGTTCAGTCCTTGGAACTTGGTTGAAGCTGACTGAGAATGGGACATAGTCTTACGCTTTAATCCCTAATTTTTGCCTGGACCGCCTTTTCAGGCTTTCAGTCCACCAGGATACCCTTTTTTGCCCAAGTCGCCTTTTCAGGTTTTCGACTTGCCGGGTGTACGTTTTTATATGTTTATCCCTAATTTTTGCCCGAACCCTTTTGGTTCGCCGGGATGCCCTTACTTTTGCCTAGATACGTCGACCTAGCGGGTCTCTTTTATGCGTAGTATTTTTTAACTATGTCCGCGTTCACAGGATGCGGGAAATCTTCGCCGTCCATTGTAGCAAGTATCATGGCTCCACCAGAGAATATCTTCTTAACCACAAATGGCCCTTCGTATGTGGGAGTCCATTTACCTCTGGGATCACCTTGCGGTAGAATGATACGCTTGATCACCAAGTCGCCAATTTGATATACCTGTCTCTTGACCTTTTTGTTAAATGCCTGGATCATGCGCTTCTGATATATCTGCCTATGACAAACAGTCGCGAGTCTCTTCAATCAAATCTATCTGATCGAGTCGAGTCTGAATCCGTTCATCTAAGCCCGCCTCTTTCATGATTCTTAGAGAGGGAATCTGAACTTCCACTGGTAAGATGGCTTCCATTCCATAGACTAAAGAGAACGGAGTTGCCCCTGTCGAAGTGCGCACTGAAGTGCGATAACCGTGGAGAGCGAACGGTAACATCTCATGCCAGTCTTTGTATGTTACTGTTATATTCTTGATATTGTTAGCAGCCTCCACGGCGCCGTTCGTCTTTGGCCGGTACGGAGAAGAGTTATGGTGTTTTCTTTTGAACTGCATGCAGAGTTCAGTTTAGTACCATTATCAGTGATAACTCTTTCAGGAGACAGCAGGTTTCTCGAATGTATATTTGATAAGATCCATCTTAGAAATCAATAAAGTGGTATGATTCAACATATACTGTCTTAGTCGGCGAGCAGCCCAAGCCAAAGCACAGCAAGCTTTCTCGAGCTGTGAGTATCTTGTTTCACAGTCAGTACCTTTTGCTAAGGCAGTATATGACATGCTCTTTTCGACCAGACTCTGTCGCATCCTGCGAAAAATCAACCGGCGAGCCTAAAAAATAAAAACACACAGAGCCGCCACTAAACGTTATTTATCCCAAGATAGGGAAAGGAAACGCTCAGAGAAACCTGGAAAGACATGGTCTCGCGACCAGAGAGGAAAGGTTCGGGAGTCGGTTACGCAAGGGGAAGGTATTAGCACCCCTCACGTCCTAGGTACTCCTAGGGATCCACGTTCTAAGAAAAGAAAAGGTTGCTAAACATCACACACACACAAGGGAACGCAGGTGGGGTTAAGAGAAACGGGCTCGATAAGGCGTCGCACCTTAGGCCTACATATCTTGTCTGGAACAAGAATCAGAGCCACTGTAGTTCGGCTTACGCACGCCAAACAACACAAAACAATCATACAAACACACAAGGGTGGCAAACATGGAGCCCGACAACCACTGGATGGAATTACGTCGGCATCCGAACCAAAACACACTCAAAAGGGCAAACGTGGAGCCCGACAGCCAATCACTGGGCTTACGTCGGCATCCGAACCCCAAACACACAGTCAGATAACAAGTAAACACACGCAAAAAAGAAAAAGGTTGCCCGGAGTGGTCTCGCACGACCACCTGCCTACATACCTCGTCTGGAACGAGGATCAGGGCGATGTAGTTCCCCTAAAAGGGACTAAATTGCTAACCAGAAACCGGGGAAAGATACACAACTAGGGAGCTGAGACTCGAGCCTAATGTTGTCATGCATCGTTAACCCTAAGTTCGGTTTTCTATCCTACTTGCATAAGCAAACTAACCTAACCAGGAAAGAAGCTAGCACACAAGCATACAATCATATATCATCAAATGAGAACAGGTATCTCAAACAAGCATGTCAATCAGATATCCACATAACACGCACTATAGCCAAACAAGGGGCTCAATCAATCAGGTTTGATTGCCTAAGCAATCGTCTGTACAGGCTGTGTTTGCTCTTAACCTTGCCATTACGAGGCTAAGGTGAAGCAGATGAAAGGATGAAGTGAGGATCAGACCTCACAGCTCTTATCCCTAACCAGGGAGAGCTGACAAATGAGCATGGGTCCAGAATAGGGGAACCCTCCTATACTCGATGACTCTGACACAACAGATCTTGGGCTTTTGATCTCAATGCTACAACCATGTAATGGGAGCAAAGAGAAGACTCACTGAATAGTGGGGGACAGGCTGCTTGTCCCTACCTTCCACCAATTGCCTTACTTGAAGGACTTTTCCTGCTTGGGCTTAAAAAAATAAACATACACAATCATTGCCTCTTAAGGAGGACTTCAGACAATTTGCCCGGCCCGGTAACAGCCGGGTCTCCAGACTACATGAAGTAAGAAGGTTATACCTCAAATGCAAGTTGCTTAAGCAAAGCAAAGCAAAAGTTCACAAGGAACTAAGCAACTAAAGTACCTGGAAACAATCAAACTCAGTCAGTACTCAATCAGACAAATTGTACAGCAAACAATCAAACAGTTTAAACAATACAACACAAAGCAAGCTCAAGGCTTAAGCCCAAGCTCCAACACCTACAAAACAATGTTATGTTAGTGTACAAACATCCACAACATCAATTAAAATCAACTTGTATCATTCTCCATGTACATTATGCTTTTGATCCTGAAAAACCAAGCAAATATTAGTAACTAGACCACTAGGCCAAGCCTAGGGTCCAAAAGCAAGAAAAAACTCAAAACAGCAAGGTATTCATCATCCAACATCAAATTATCATCAAACACAAGCAAACATCATTGGTCTCATGTTTATATCATCCATCATATTCAATTCATGCACAAAACAATCCATATGAGGTCAAATGAACCACCAAGCATACAAACAGAAGTATTGCATTCAAAACCATACCAAAACACATCCAAAATTCTCAAATTAAATACACCTAAACAGGGGATAATCAAGGTCTACCATGTCAAATTTGAGCTCAATTGGGCAAATGGAACCATGTCAATGAAAATCATCAAAAACAGATACAATTTCATGCTTCAATTCACACCATCAATGCATACATCCAATTCAAAAATTCATATCTCATTGAAAACAAAAAAGAAATGGATGAGACCAAAACAGGGAGGTCCTAACATGGGTCTAGTTCATGCATATCAAATTTCATGGCCATACAATACAATGTGAGGATTTCCCAATCAAATTACCAACCTATGTCACATGGACTTGCACAATCAATCACCAGAAATGAAAAATCAAGATTAAATTGAAAATGCAATGAACAATTCCAAAAAAATTCATCAAGCATCCTAACATATCAACAATTCACCATGCCAAATTTCATTCAATTCTAACATGCATAGGTTATCCAATTAAATTCAACAAGTTGACATCAAGAGGTGTGACACAAATTGTCACACCTAAGTTCCAGAATTTGCTGCTCTCTAACCAGGTATCAAAAATTCATGAAATTTACATATAAATAATCCTCAATGAGTCAAGAACCACCACAAAAATTTTCAGCCATTTATTTTATGATATGAGTATTTCATGATCAAATTGCCAAAATGTATCAAAATGTGACATACATTAGAAAACCCTAGGTCAAATAAAATATTTGCCATGCACAACTTTGACCAATAGGTCAAAAAAATCCTACACAAGTCAACAAAGTCAAGGAAAAAATCTCCATATTTTTAGGAATTTTTTACTATTTTTTACGAATTTTTAAAGATGCTATCAATTTTTAACTAATTAAATGAAATTAATTAAAAAACACAATGGCAGTTCTGTAATTATTAAAGGCACTGGCGGGAAACAACCTATTTGAATTTTCAAAATGTTTTTTGGATCAAACACGGTTATTCTCATCTTCTTCCTCAAGAACTCGCCCAGATTTTTCAGAAAATTTGAAAAAAACGAAGAACAACAAAAGTTAACGAAAATGGACAAGCCTATAGCCGTTGGATTCGTCTTTCCACACACAATCCGAATATCACTTCAATTTGTCCTAACAGTTCCTATATCTTCCAAATCGAGTGAGTTAGGGTTTATGCTCATACTTTCATTTCCAGATTTCTCTCCCTACAGGTCACTATTTCTAAAACCAAACACATATCCATGATCTACATAGCAAGGCCTTTCTAACGCATACAATCATTAAGCCTATCATGAGAATCGAAAATCCAACATACCTGGAATGGCCGTGTGAAAACAGTGTAGTTAGCGCGTGTTTTGCTGAAACAGAAACGGTACAAGCTCGTGGAAAGATGATGTGAAGCTCAACTCCCTTCAATTTCGCTCCTATTGCTCAAACTTCGATTTCACCATGGATGGAGTGATATTGGACAGCTGCGATTCGATGCACTTCATGCTCCAACTTTCCAAACAGTCCAAGATAATGATTAGAGAAGATGAATGCAAAAGGATTATGGAAATTGATTGAGTTTTTGGTGAAGAAACTTGGAATTGAAGTTTTTTTGTTCTTGAGAAAATGGAGAGAATTTGGAGAGTTTCTAGATCCAACTTTGGAGAATGTGATTTCTGTTATGATTAGCAAGTGATTTAGAATATATATGTTGCACTAATCCATCACTAATCATGTAATTAACCAATTTAGCATGTTAAGTGATAATGTAATTTTGCAAATGGAGGGTAAAATGGTAAATGCACTATGACAGCTAGTGCCAGCTGTTTTGACAGCTCAAGCAATCCCCAAATGCCATATGTAATGTGTGGAAACTTGTTTCATGTCCATTGGTGGAGTATTTCTCAAAATCACATGTGTGTGGTAATTGTCCAATTTTAGCCATTGCACTTTTCAAGCCAAAACTCAATTTACAAGGCCTATGCATGAAATGATGATTCCAACAAGTTTAAAATGCCAATTATGAGGTGTTGCAAAAATCCCCACTCAAAAATTCCAATTATTTTGCAAGTTGGACAATTTTGCCCCTGGTCCAATTCAGCTGTCCAGTTGAAAAGTGACTTTTTGCCTTGGCCACTTTTGGGAAAATCCAATTATGCACCCTCAAAGTACATGTTAAATGGAGTTTGCGCATATAAAGAACTTGCAATTTGGACAAAGCATGTGGAAATTATGGCCTCCTGATTACGGGTCATTTTTGAATTTCACTGAGCCATAACTTTCCAACCATACATTGGATTTTCAAGTTCTTGGACTTTTTGGAAAGGTGAGAACGAGATCTACAACTTTCATGTTGAACAAATTTGCATTTGAAGCTTCCTTGGACACGTGGCTTTGAGGTCCAAAACTTTCCATTTTTGGAAACTTCCATTACAAGTCACTTTCTATTTTTGGCAGTTTTTGTCCTGACTTGATTTTCTTCATTTTTAAGCTTTGAGATGCCATTCAACACTTGTTCCAACACGAATGAAGTGTCTTCAACTCCTTTCCACCTCCAAATTCACCAGATCATGTACAGTTGACCACAGTTGACTTTTCATCTGATAGATGAATTTGGCAATGCATTGATCAATCTGAGCTCCAATCTTCAACTGAAATGGCTCAAGGGTGCAACCCTAGCCTCAATAAGCACAATATAATCACAAAATGATCCTCATCTCCATCACAAACCTCATCTTCTGATTATGCCCTGATTGGCCCAATACAACTGATTAGGGTTGACCAGTGGTCAAAACCCTAATCTCAAGGAATCTTCTTCAATCTTCTGATGACATCCAACCATGATGATGATGATGCATCATTGCAATCAAGATGAAGACCAACACCCTTGAGAATCATGAAACCCTAATTCACAGCCCAATCCTCAGATGGCCATGATCAGTCAATAAACCCTAGGCTTGCACTTTGACTTCCTCATCTTCTGATCAAGACTTGGGAGAATGGCTTGCACAATGTAACCACATGATATGCAACATGCAATGCCTAATGACCTAAAATGATATGCCATATGTTAATGCTAGTCCCAAGAGAAGAGGGCAAATTTTGAGGTGTTACAGACTCGTCATGTTGCCCCAACACACACCTCATTGAATTTTCTAACACGGTCAAATACATGATGAGAGGTCTTTCTTCAACTGGTGGTATCAGAATTGGAGGTTCTTGGAGATACTTCTTGATTTTGTCATTCATCATTCCATACCATCTCTTGATTTTTCTTTTTTAGTAATTTGAAGATGGGTTTGCAGGTAGCAGCCAAGTGTGGAATGAATCGGGCAATGTAATTCGAGTGCCCCAAGAAACCTCTGACTTCTTTCTTGTTTATTTCAGTACCCAGATTTACAATTTCAATTGATTCCTCATGCGGCTGTATAGTCTTTTCTTCTTGCAGTAGTCGGGCAAGTTCTCCAGGGACTTCACAATCTTCCTCGCTTCCATCCTCGGCTTGGTAGATCGGATTTTCAAAGTCATAATGAACAGTAGCAGAATTATTATCAACAGGATCCAGAGTGGCTATGGATCTGCAATTTGTTACGTGAGTGTGTGCAAGAAAATAGCTTGTTTAAAAGATGACAGGAAAGATAAAGAGCGCAATATTTGAATGCAAAAAGGTCCATTGATTTATTGAATGTGAATATGCTTATGAAATGACAAAACCCTTAACAAATTAGCTACTGTGCCCAGGGCATAGACACAATGCTTTAAGAAGTTCAATTGTAAAAACTAAAAAGTTGCAACACTAAAATAGGCAATAACCATTACTCCTGACTAAAGGAAATCGGGATAGTGTCTTCAGCCTTCCAATTATTGAGTCCGTCACCAATTGTTGGGAAAATCCAGCTATCCCAGTCACAATCGTTATCCGCATCTTCCACAGCATTGACAGTCTTGTCATGATTAGGCAGGGGGGCAGCGATGACCTTAGGAGTCTCAGGCGGATCCAATTCAAATTCTCCGGCGTCGATCATATCCTGAATTTTATTCTTCAACGACCAACAATCGTTTGTATTATGCTCGGGGCTATCGGAGTGATATGCACACCTGGCGTTGGGATTATAACTAGGAGAAGTAGTGTTGGGTTTTGCAGGAGATCTCTGAGGGTAATTAAATTTTCTTTTAGCATACCCTGCAGTGCTTGTGCTAAAGTCATATTGATCTTCGTAAACTGCCTTCTTCCCGGGTTAATGTGCCTCACAGATTTCTTGTCTTTTTTCTTCTCGAGCAAGAGAGCCTTCAGTTCTTCCTGCCCCTTGGATAAGTTCAAGATCATCTCCTGGAGTTGAGCATTCTGAGCATGGAGATCTTTGACAGTCTGTCCGAGGTCCATTTTTCTGTTTGCATGAAAACCGTGAGAACATTGATCCCTTTAGAACACCTGTTATGCAATGTTATGCTATGCAATGTATGAAATGTTTTCAAGGACTTTTGGAATGTAACTTTGCATAAAATACCAAAAAAGGAAACTTTTTTTTTTTTTTTTTTTTTTTTTTTTTTTTTTACAAAATAGAGCAAAGTTAAATCCCTAAGTCCTCGAAATGGTTAGTTCAATGCCATGATGTTATGATGATGTTATGATGTTAAGTAAATAACAAGCACAAGCAAGTCACACAACCATCATTCTTAAGTTTTAAGGCTTGCATGAGTTCCATAGGTAAGTACCCTCCCCACTGAAGTTTGGTTGGTTCAACCTGTCCTAGAATAGTAACCGGGTTCTAGAAGGATCTCAGATCATCGACCTTTCTTTAAGTCCACTTCAGTGCAACGCCAAGTGGTTGACCAAAGCTTCCCTAAAGTCCAATCTCAAAGAGTGTAGTATCGAGTCTCAACCAACCCCAGTCGGAACCGAAGTCAGTTATCTCACTACTTTCTAATGGCTAGGATGAGTCAATTAGGGTTCTAAAGTTCTGGTTAATGCTTTGATGACACCACGCGAATGCCAAATTTTTCCTCAAGTAAACATGAGGAACATCAGGACATCCAAAGTGTCACATTAACCGTAGCCATCATTTTAACCATTCCAGTATACGCCGGATAGTCGCGATGATCTATTGCTACTTACCTAAGGTACACTAGATCCGGGTGTAGGATCTTTCACTCAAGCATAAAATACCCTCAAAAGAAGGAACAGTTTAAAACATAAATGATTTTTAAGGTGACCTCTCTTTGTAAGTCCCCAGCAGAGTCGCCAGTTCTATCATACGGTGAACTGACTTTTTGTGTTTTTTTAATCGCAATGTCGCGGTTAGCAAGAGTCGCCACCGACTTTTCTTTTATCCAATAAGGAAAGGTGGAAAAGAACAGGAAAGACCTTAATTTAGATTCTTAGGTTCGGGAGGTACATTATACAAAGGGAAGGTGTTAGCACCCTTTGTATCCATGGTTATCCATGGGCTCTTAATTGCTCAATCATCTACGTTTTTCTAGTTTGAAAAAGTGGTTGAGAAATGTGTAGGAAATGTTTTGAAAAGGAGAATTTAACTTTGTAATGATTCTTGAATGAATGTATACAAAGTGGTTATCTCGTTTAGTTTTGAAAATAGTTTAGAAAAATATAACTCGGCAATGATTCTAGTGCGAATGTATGCCAAGTGGTGATTTTCTAATGGAGGTTTTGAAAGGTGTAAGGTGTGAAAAGTAGTTTTAAATTATGAATAAGCAATTAAGAGTTATACCTATCCGAGGTCTTTCCGGGCATTTCCTATCCTTATGAGGGTAAAATTGTCCTTACCATTGAGAAGTAAGCAGTTTTATCCTTTGGATGTAGAAGGGTCATCGAAGGGTCATCGATTGGTCATTGAAGGCAACAGTTGTGAGGATACCTTAGCATTCGAAGGGACGATCATCATTTAACCGTAGGCTACACCGAAGGGTCATCGAGGGACAAAGGCAACATTCGAGGGACTACGATGATTTAACCGAAGGGTCTTTGCTAAGTGTATCCCCATATTCGCGGGACATGACCATAATACCGTAATCGTAGGGTAACAAAAGAGAGGTCCAAGATCGCATATTAAAAGGAAAAGTTTTACAATTAATTAGATAGCCGTAGTCGATTAAGCAATTAGGTCCATATTAAAATCAGTACATTAAGATCAATTAAGCCATTAGGGTGGATCTTCACCATGAAATTAATACATTAAAATCAATTGAGTAATTCAGGGTGAATCTCCATAAGGGTATCCCACACATAAAGTGGAATACCTAGCCGGCCATTTCCTCGGGAATATGTAAACCTTTACACAATTCAGCACGCGGGTTAGAGCATCAAAGTAAAGTATAATTGAAAATTGCACTACAACACAACAGTCATAATCTCAGGCCAAATTATGCAGAATTATAATACGTCTTGGTTAGATAGACATAAGGCAGAATAGAAAAGAAACAAAGCAGCCACTGTCCCGTTCGCCTCTGCTTCGCCTGGCGAAGGCTCAGCGAATGCTCGCTACAGGCTCGCTTAGCGATGTGCTAGCGAGCGGCCACGGGTTTGGAGTTTGACAGCAGCATGACCTCCGAAAACCTGAACTTTTATGGCATTTGATTACAGGAATAGCATGGACAAACATTCATGATATTCAAGCATATTTACATTCGCATGTGAAATCAAATTACATATTCGAAACTTCAATCATGATGCTTTATGTATATAGAGATTACCGATTAAAAGCATAAAACAATAGTGATGCGCAAACCTGTTTGCAACTAAGCTGCTATGTTGGAGAGACTGATCACTTTTGGTATCGGATGGAGTTGGGCGGCGGTAGCTTCGGAGCGGAGGAGCGGGGGAGCGGCCTTCAGGGTTTCTTTATTCAGAACTCTCTAAGGTAGCCTCTAGGGTTTCTGTGCCAGGGTTTCCGTCTATCCTTGTCTCCGTCTTCGTCCGTTTTTTTCTCCTCCTTTTCTGACTGAAGCTTGGCTATTTATAATGCTCTTGTTGTGACCTAATGGGCTCAGGATGAAGTCCAAAAATTCTGATGTTCGCAAGCTTCGCTAGGCGAAGGAGTTGCTCGCCTAGCGAGCAAGCTAGTTTGGGCTTTTACTGGATCTGATGCTTCGCTGGGGCGAGTGTCACAATGAAGTATTCGCTAGGCGAAGGAATTACTCGCCTAGCGAGCAGGCTAGTTTGGGCCATTTTCTGAATTGGGCCATTTGTGAGTTGGGTCTGTTGTGAGCTGGGCTTTTGTTCCTTTGAGGTCAGTGTCTTGCAGAACAAGTCGGAGTGCCTTGAAAAATGCCTTGTAATATCAACGGGCAAATTTTGGGGTATGACACACACGCTAGGCGAACCAGGGGCGAGCGTTCGCTGCCACTTCGCTAGGCGAAGCAGCAGCGAGCATGACAGTTCTTTACATTTTGGTTTTGCTGGCTAATCTGTTTGGTATGTCTTGTTTCCTTTTATATTTTGTAGATGGAATCAAGGTCTGGAGCGTCAAAGAAAAGAAAGGGAGCGACTACTTCCCGGACTGTACCTATCCAATTTGATAACGACAAATTTGTCGGCCCGAAGCAGGCCTCCAGGTACATTTCTCTGGAGAAACGGAAAATTCTTCCGGAGAAGCGATTCCTCATTAACCCTCAAGGAACGAACAGAACTTTTGTCGGGTTGATTGACACAAAGAAATGGGATCGGTTGATTAATCCCCTGGAGCATTATGACATAGCAACAGTGCGTGAATTTTATGCAAACGCACTGCCTGATGACGACGAGCCCTTTACTTGGGTATCTAAAGTGGTCGGGCGTCCAATTGCATTTGATCGGGATGCCATCAACCGAGTCCTTGGGGAACCGCTCCAGCTGGGAGCTGAAGAGAGGGACACATACCATACAGATTTACGGCTTCACCGAGATGTTGAAGCCATTTCTGCCGCCCTGCTATTACCAGGGAAATCTGTTGAGCTGAACCCATCTGGGGTTCCAATGAGGTATCACAGGGAGGACATGACTCCCATAGCTCAACTGATACTGCTTTTGGTTTTAACAAACATCCAGCCAAAGTCCCACACCTCTACAGTGCCGATCCCAGTGGCACATTTGGTCCATTCTATCCTCACCAACATCCAGATCGATGTGGCGAGGATCATAGCTAATGAGCTTATGTCCGTGATCGAGAGCGGGCTAAAGTCGGGGGCTCGTGTGAATTGTCCCTTAGCTTTCCCGTGCTTGATCATGAGTTTGTGCAATCAGGCAAGGGTGAGACTTCCGTCTCGGGGTCAGGTAAGGATCCCGCCACCTATCGATGACCGGTACGTGGCCAAATATTGTAGAGCGAAGAATGCCAGAGGCAGTGCAGCTACAGAAAGTACCCGGGCTTCTGATGGTCCTGGTACTTCTACTCCTGGACTTGATCCCTACCTGAGAGCTGTGTGCGATTACAGTTTTGAATGGATGGCGGCATCCCAGAGAGCCATGTTAGATATGCACGACTCTATGCAGCGGTTACAGCTGCAGGGGAGTGGTGCTCATGCTTTGATGACGCGTGAGCAGTTTCTGCTTAACGCCAACTGGCCTGTCGACAGGCCTGTGTATGGTGAGGGGGTGGGCGCTGGTGCGTCTTCAGGTGTTGCTAATGATGATGATGATGCTGAGGATGATGAGGCTACCGGTTCTGAAGCCGGTAGCGAAGAGGATTCTGAGCCCTTAGAGGGTTAAGTTTTTGTATTTTTCATTTTTATGTTTATTTCTATTGTAGTTTCGGATTCTGTATTTTGAGTTTGGTTTTGTACCGTTGGGGTGTTTTGTCCGCCATGAACAATTTAAATTTTCAGTAATGTTATTTATTTATGTTTTTAATTTTGTTTGTTTAATAAATTTTTGGTTGGTTAAGTGGCAAACCTTCTAGATTGGTTGCTCCTCAAAGAAGTACCCAATGAAGGTGCATCCGAGCTTGGATGGCAATGATAAGTATAAACAAGTGAATGAGGCTAAGGTACATGGTTACCTTCGGCTAGAATGATAGAATGCATTAGGAACTTTACTCTTTTTGGTAAATTGAATATTGTCTTTTTGCAACATAATTGAATGAATGTTTCATTTAGAACTTAAAACCACAAATTGTGAGGAAACCTCCATTGTACACTTAAATGCTGGATTCTAATAACTTTTGTTGATTCATTTGATTCATGCTTTGTCTTTTATTATTTTGAATATGTGGAAGCAATTAGAAATGATCAAGGCACTTGTTTTCTATCGAGCACAACTACATCCAAAAACAAGTTACCTGTGAGCAGAGAGAGTATTCGTTAACCCCTTTGAGCTTAAACAGTTGAATCTCTGCTTGAAATAAAGCGAGATTTCAAAAATCTTTTTTTTTACAACCCGGAAAATCTTGATTATTGTTCTTTTGCCGTAAAAAGTTAAGAGCATTCACTTAGGGTGAGTAAGAAATAAGTTGGGGAGAATCGGTAAGTACCACAACTCTTGAAAAAAATAAAAGAAAAACCGAGCAAGCATTGAAAATAAAAATATAGAAAAGAAACATATGTTTTGTAAATATGATGTGAAAGAAAAGAACAAAAATAGAAAGAATGAAAATGAATGCTTGCTTGGAAGAAAAATAGTGAAAAATAAAAGTTGAGTTGTGGAATATGAGTTGTGAAGGTTTCAAATAAGAAACAAATGAAACAAAGTTGAGATGTGTGAATAAAATACTGTGAATGTCTCTTTTGCATCGGCACTTTCGTTTCAATGGCCTTAGAAATGACCCTTGTTTGTTAACCTAACCAAGCTTCAACCGAAAAGCCCTTAGTGATCTTTATGCTTCCACATTACCATTTATGATTGTTAGACATTGTATGAATCTATTTGATTTCTTCATTGTTTGTTAGAGAGTGAGATTATTCCCGCGGTTGCAAACGCGTAAATTCTTCATTCCTTATTCGAAGAGGAGAGATAGGGTGATTCATTCAGAATAATATTGTTGTAGATAGATAAATATTTCGCATAAGCTATTAAGTTTTAGTTCTTATGTATTATTTTATTCGAACCGTTGGAAACTTGTATATGCTGATTCGCTTGTGTTTGAGCCGTTTTATCCAACTTCGGAGAAACCTTTTTCTTAAGGCAAATCCTCTTGTCCTTCCAGGGGCATACTTTGCTTGAGGACAAGCAAGAATCTAGTTGGGGAGAGTTGTTAGATGCCCAAAAGTGCTTATTTGAGCTATCATATGTGGGCATCTTTCACTCTATTTCCTTGCTAAATTGTCAAAACCACCTTTGTTTTACATGAAATGCATTACATTGATAAACGATCTTGGTACCTTTGATTTGTGTGTTATTGTGCAGGAAGAAGGCATGAAATAATTGAAAATGAAGACACAAGAAAGTTGGCAAAGAAACCAAAGAAAACAAGCATTCATCAGCCTGCTCGCTAGGCGAGCTGCTAGCGAAAAGCTCCAGTAAAATATCAATAAATTCGCTAGGCGAGCTGCTAGCGAAGGTGGTAGCGAGTTCGTTCAGTTTTGGTGAAAAGCGCAGCCAGCACTCACTCGCTAGGCGAGGCTCTAGCGAGTTCCCAGCGAGCATTCCAGTAGCCAAACCTTTCAACCTCGCTGGGGCGAAGGTTGAAGCGTGACCTTCGCTAGGCGAAGGTTCTGTTCGCTAGGCGAACATGACAGTCTGAGTAGGCTGTTTCTCTGGGTGCAGGGGCCTCTGGTGCCTCAATTAGACCCTCGCTAGGCGAGCCATTCTGCTCGCCTAGCGAGCATGACAGCCCAGTACAGCTCTATAAGTAGCAAGTGCCACTTTTGAGAGCCATACCTTAGTTTTACCTAATTCTTCCACTTTTGTACTTTCTTAGAGATATTTTACAGCATTGTTCTTAGGATCTTTTATGCCCTAGATTTCATTTCTCTTCATCTTGTAACCATCTTCTACAAAAAGAAGGTGGATTCCCATCCAATCTCGATTATCCGACTTGGATGTTGATCAACCTTCTTCCGAAACTTGCCGACCAAGCTACCATGAAAATGAGTAGCTAAGTCATCCATTTGTCAAGGTTAGATGTAGGTGATTACTAGCTTTGTGTGTAAATGTAAGGATCTTCATGTGTAAACTCTTTAATGGTGAATATATGATGAAAACTTTGTTTCTATTTAAAACTCTTTGTGTTGGTTTATGATCGAGAGATGTTTACCAACTCTTGACCTAGGTTTTCATCCAATCTTGTTTGTTAGCTAGAGATAGTAATGAATGATTTTGTTCACCATAAGGTTGAACCAAAAAGTTGTCATTTTGATAGATTGTGTTCGAGAGAAACAATGGATCAAAATGGGAAAACTCACAATGTGTGTTCGAGAGAAACATATTGGGAGGACTTTGTGAAATGATTTATCATCTAAAGGAGTTTATATGATTGTTGACCGAACAAATACATGCAAAGTGATCATCGAACCCTAACTTTGGCAATATTTCTCATTTATTCAAACCATAACTTTTACCGCAATTTATTACCTTTTTGTGCAAGATAACGTGACAACCAACCAAAACCCTATTGATACATTGAGTTAGAATTAATACAACCATCGAACGGCGGTGATATCTTACAATCCCTGTGGATACGATAACAAAAACCCGACACGCAGTTGGAGCGGTACAACTAACACCAATCAATGGATTATCCTTGTGATTTGTTTATGGTCATTGCATATGAGACAATTATTGAGAATTGTCTTTGATTCAATTTAAATGGCCATGGAGATTGTGATGATGACATATCCATACGTGGTATGTAAATGATGTTTCCCTGACCTTTACCACCCATTATTCTTGCTTCAAGGACATGGTTTTCCATGTTAGTCACAATTAAACGTGTTAAAGTACACAAACCTTCAAATTGATCAAGATTCCTCATTAGCATTATAGGAGTTCCTATCTTCAATTTAATGTGATGACTAGGTAATCCCGAAGTTCTTAGTGTGCTGAGAAATTCGGGACTTAGTAGTTCTATAATGTCCATGTCATGTATTTTTGATCTATCTATTGAGTTAGAGTTGTAGTAGTCTCTTGCCTCACCTAAACGAAATAAAAAAAAATCGTTAAGAAAAGGAATACATTTTAATGACAAATGAAAGAAATTTGGTATATGAGATGATGTACCTGGAATTAGAGCAAGCACATGTTCATTGATTTTATCAACCGTTTCAATTGTTGTTGCTAGAATAGCTCAACTTTTGAGATAACCATACGAGTGGTAGTTATCCATAAAACTCGGATAAGTACTCTCCACAATTGTTGTAATTGGATCATTAATAATTTAATATTAATATTTCAGAAGGAATATCAAACTCAACATATCCATCATTAGGTTCTAAAAGTTTTCCCTCTCCAATATTGAGCAACCATTTTGAAAATTGTTCAACTTCAAGACATTCGGTTGGGTTTGAACCACTTTGAAGTCTCGTATTTCTTGTAAGTGTAAGTACCTCACAATCATTCCAAATGTAAGAAGCATTCAAAGAACTGTGTACAATATCTGAACGGGTTCCTCTTGGTACAACAGGAAGAATTTGTCTAAAATCACCTCCAAAAACTATGACTTTACAACCGAAGATGGAATTGGAATTAGGATTATTACCCATAATATCTCTTAGTTTCCTATCAAGAGCCTCAAAATAATGTTTGTGAGCCATGGGTGCCTCATCCCAAATTATCAACTGAGTTTGTCTCATCATTTTTGCAAGATCATCCTTAGGTTCTATGTTGCAAATAATATTCTCTAAAGTTGGTACGAGAATTTTGAACTTGGAATGTGCCGTTCTCCCTCCAGGGAGCAACAACGATGCAATTCCACTTGATGCAATGGTTATGACAATTTGATGTTTTGATCTCAAATAACTTGCAAGAGTTTTCCACATAAATGTTTTTCCCATTCCCCCATTCCCATGCAGGAAGAAAACACCACCTTTTTGTGTTGTGACAACATTGATGATTTTATTAAAAATAATGTTTTGTTCACCTACAAATATTAGAATACAATTAATAATTATGATGAATTGAATATAAAGTATGATGTATGACATACCACTTCAAAGAAATATATGGTTTCAATGGCATTGATGCAGTACTAGAACTTTAAAACATTAACAACCAGGAATTTCCAATAAATTGTAGTAATATTAGTTGGAATGAATAATTGCATAGAAACAATACCGCTACAAATATAATTGAAATATTCCAATTGATTGTTAGTGATGCAAACAATTGAAGGTATATAATAGAGAATGTAAATTAATTGGAAAAACATGATGGGAAGTAACATATACATAAGGTTCATATATGAAAATAAGGTTCAGAAATGAAAATGTAATGTAACAACCTGTAAGTGATGCAAACATATTTGTAAATTCCGTTTTAAGTTGAGCTACATCGTAATTTCTTTCGTCATAAATCAACTGATTACCAAGTTGTTCCAAAACATATCCATTCGGATATGGAGTCAGACAAAAATCTTTTAAAGTACGTCGATTTGTTTGCAATATCATTTCAATTTCAAGTAGTGTCAAATTTTGAAGTTCTTCATCATTTAATACAAGTCCTACATTAAGATCATAGGTTTGCATTAGAACCTGTTTTTCATAATGTATATATTCATACGTCGACGTAATTACAAGTTCAATGATGCAATGTAGGTAAAATTTTGTACCTGAATTATAAGATAAAATACTTTGTTCATGCAAAATACCACCCGACAACCATGTCCAAATATTATTCCAAACATGACATGGTCTGTTCACTGTACCGGACAACAACATAATGACAAATAATTTTCTCAAAAATATTCCTGACCCCTATACACTTGCTTCCTTTATAGCCAAAATAAATTCTTTGTCATCCTCAAGGAACCCAATTGCAAAGCACATACCTCTGAAGGTAAAGTGTTGTGTACCATCGACTTTACGAGTATCCTCTTAAGTTGTTGATCATTTAACAACTGTTAGCATAATTCTTAAAAATAATAATTCCCATGTTGTAGGTGGAACTCATATTAACCTGCCAATAGTAAAACCTTTTTTCCTTGGTTTCCAACTTCTAGTTATCTTATCATAAACAAACTTTTGTACAAACTGGACATATGTGAGGGTTTTAGCATCTTCAAACTTTTGATTTGCAATCATCCATGCTGTAAACATCGACTCGATTATATTTCTTTTTCAAGGACATCTTCCATTATGGCATGCTCAGTAAAAAAATAGTCTTCTCTCCAATGATATGGTAAAACATATGTTCCATGGCAGGTTTTCATCCATGAATCTTGAAAGAGAAAATCCTCCAACATGCCTCACTTGGTGATACGTAACGACAATCAAGATATTATTGGATTTCATCTATAGCCCCACCCGAAGTAGAAATTTCTCCCTTGGATTGAACAATAGAAGCAGTAATTCTATCAAAGCCCTTATGCAATATATTTGAATAAGTACTTAGTGGATGAACACTGATTGCACCATTCCATATTTATGTGTCCTTGAAACTTCAACAACAACCTTTTGTTGTATGTCATGCCATGTCTATTATCAAGAGAAATTCCGTTTTTGATAATTGTGTGGGTGTTTGACCTTCTTCTATATTGAGGGAAACCATCAGAGTCAACAATTGTGGTTTCATTGAATTTTTTTGGATATAATTTTGAATATTTTCTGCTTTTCATGCATGGTGATGATAATCTAGCTAACCCACATGGGCCATGCATCATATGTTGCTTCACTAATTTATATAGTCTTGGAGGTAAATAAGGTTTAGGAATTTCACATGAAATGATTTTGTCAATATCAGTAGGATTCAGATACTTACTTTGAGGGTGAAGGAAAATGAGATATACGCATGTGCCAAACCTCTCTTTTGAAATTCAATTGTATATATAACTGTTATGAAATGTATGAATATGATCAACGAAGGCGGAATATTGAAACATCAAAAAAATGTATATGTGCATTAGCCATATGGCAGTTTGTATGATACAAATGTCAAAGTATTGTAATGGCAAATGCATTGTGTTACCACAACATTTCTAAAGTATGCTGTCAAACTGAAGCAGTATTGCATGAGTACTATAAATTGACAAAAAATTTAAAGAATGTGTATATTATAAAGTGAACATGAAATAGAAAAAGTTAAAAACAGTATAATAATGTAAGTATTTCCGTATGCATTAATCATGATAGTAATATCATAGTTGCAATATTGAAAAATGGTGTGAAATATAGTTGTGGTAATAGTGTGAATGTTCATATACTAATAATGCAAACAAACGCATTTGGAATATTGAAACCAGTTAGAACATTACTCACATGCTAACACCTGGCCAAGTATATGTATGTGTGTGATATCAACCATCAATTCATCAAATTTGATTTTGAACACTCTCAATATAATATCAGGACGATCATGAGGTTTCAAATTGTACTTTGCACACTCTCTTGTGATTTTGGTCCAATTGGGATTACATGTGAATGTCAAAAAAAAAATCAGGGAATCCAATTGTACTTGAAATAACCATTCCATCAAAATAAAGTTGATCTATATGTCGTTTGCTGCCAATAAATGAAGAAGGAAGAATAACTCTTTTTCCATTTTTGCCTTGTCTGTATTGACTGGGGTTCATGTCATTTTCTTTAAGTTTATTATATTTCCCATCCCTCAATTTAAATTGATTTATCCTTAGCCAATTTAGTCTATGTTTTCCATTATTATGTATCCATCAACCAAAAATTGGTGAAATAGTCTTCGTGATGACAAAATTGTTGTAGCTTCATGTTTTCTTTGTCGCAATCTAAATGAAAGTCATTCCATAATAGTCTGACGGTTTCTTTTTGTCACGAAAATTTCACCTTGGTATGCATGGAGAATATCATCTCTGTATCCATCCTCACCAAATGGAAATAGCAATGGCTATTGAAAAGAAAGGTAGCTAGGATGAAACTCATCAATTCTTTGTAAATTACCTCCACGCGCCTGAATGATGACATCTCGTTTGGTACCTGAAATCTATGTCACCAACAATAACGGCTGCAACTTCAGAAATTGTGGGCTTATTGTAAAGGCGACCATCAGTTAGACGATAAAAAATTATTATCAATTTCAAATTGTTAACATTCTGATGCAGTAGCATATCACGTGCCATCCTAAAAGCCTTTGCATGAACATTGTGTTGATCCAACATGAGACTCAGATTTGTTACAATTGCCCTGTTAATATGTTTGTTATCCCTATATAAGAATTAATAAATTGATTTAGTATGATACAAAATGACATCAGTAAATGCCATTGTAAAATCTATGTTATGAATATGTACGCGAAACATTCCATCCGGTTTTGAATTTCATTGTCAGTGTCGAATATATACAATTGTGCATATTTTGGTGGTTAACTTATCTCTGGCAGCATCGTCCCTATTCTATGGCAGGTCTGTCCATGAAGCCTTAGTGTCGGGGGACCACACCTTTTGTAAACTTGGTGTCAAATTTCATACCAGGTGAAGTGAAAGAGAACATAACAATATAAGTGCTTGTGTTGGCTTGATAATTCTTTGCAGGAGTTGATGCATAGTCGAAAAGTAGTTTTTGAAGAATGATAGATGGGTCACCAATCAATGGTAGTTTAAACTTTCCTCCATGACAATAAAGATGAAACTTAGGCAATGCCTTCCTTGATTTACTCATACGTTCACCATACCACATGCAAGCTGCACAAAATCGGCATTCCTAAACAAGATCTCCAATATCAATGAATTATGTGTTACCATGAAATGTTTAAAAATTATTGCATATACATGATATTGGTAACTTCTGAAACTATCTATTGTACAAAGCATTATATAAAATGGTATTGAAATTTGAAGTAATGGAAAACCTTGAAGATGGTCATCAACCAAATAATCATCGTCAATATCCATATCACTATCAGAACTGCCATTTGAAGAAATGTTTGACCCCATATCCGAGTCATTATTGTTCATATAGGAATTGGTTAAATGGTTACTATAATGTTGTGGAATACTTTGATTGAGTACATAACTGTTTATATCAGACATTTCATGTGTAGTTGTTTGAGGTGGTGTAAGAGCGGAATTAGATTTTTCAATACTGGTTGCTTCAAACTGCTTAAATAGATTAACTCCAATAGGTCTAACAAATGAGTTGGTTGTAGACCTACAATGACGTTTTAAATGTTGAGTGCTGATAAAATTAAAACTTGAACCATGAAGTGGTGTTGTGTCTGATATTCCTACTACTTGATCTATATCTGGCTTGGGAATTCCATGGGGAGGGATATTTTCTTTTTCAGAAGAACTTGAATGGAGTCTTATATTCATTAGTGTCCATTTTTCGTTTTTTTTCTAGCAGCAGAGGCAATATTGTTTCTCGTATCCATGGTTTTTTAGTGAAGTAAAATCAAAATGAACATGACAAAAGTTATATGCTACTGGGTTATGTGTATAATATACAAGGAAAAAAATAATAGGAGGACAATGACATGAAAAAAATGGTGCACAAAGTTCCCTCCCAATCTCAAATCATCAAGCTAACAGAAATGATGATGAGAAAAGTTGTGTATGACTTACTTTGTATTCTAATTGGATATACATTTTAATGCAAAGAAATGAAAATATATTATTAAAATTAGAATGTCAAAGGCTGGATAACAAAATTGTGTGTGTACTTGTGTTATGGTAGGCAAATTATAAAGTAATTTAAAATATAAATTGCTATCTTTGGACAGGGACACAGAGGTACTCATTGGCGTATGTGGGCCTATGCCCCCACTATTATCCCACACATTAATGCATTATGCATTACTAATATGATTAATATTAATATTAATATTATACAGTATTATAATTGATTTAAATTTTTAATATGTAATTCAATATTGAAATAAGTACTAATTACAATTGAAATCAATGATAACATACTAGTATTTGGTGTCATGAAATTGGTATTAAAATTTGTATTAAATGTATTAAATATTTATATTGAATTTTTAGTTAAAATTTATTAGATAATATGAATCACCTATTACTATGACATATAGTTAAGGTTGGTTCTTGATACCTTTAGTTTTTGTTGGGTACATATATTCTTAGTGTTATTTAATTTAAAATTAAAATAATATTAAAAAATAATATGGTATTGTATATTTTAATTTGATTGAAGGAAGATATCAATATCTTTAATATTAATTGATTTAAAATTTTAATTTTTTAAAATTAAAATAATATTAAAAAATGACGTGACATTGTATATTTTCATTGTAGAGTTAATTAATGACTCTTAAATCCAAATTAAACTTTAGATCTTTTACTTGTGTATTTTTTATAATTATTGTCATTACACTTAGAGACTAAAAAACTATTATATTAATAATGATATTAATTTTTAAAAATAATACATACTTTACATTTAAAATTAATATATTTTATTTTAAATTAAATTTAATTAATATATATTATTAAATAATATAAAAAAGTTACATTATATTTAATTATGTCTCACAAGTATAAATATCATGCAAATATTTTATAATTATTATTAAAAAGTAGCATAATAAAAAATAATTTAGTAATATAATACATATAATTTATATATATATATATATATATATATATATAATATATATATAATATATATATATATATATATATATATATATATATATATATATATATATATAGAGAGAGAGAGAGAGAAGAGAGAGAGAGAGAGAGAGAGAGAGAGAGAGAGAGAGAGAGAGAGAGGAGAGAGAGAGAGAGAGAGGAGAGAGAGAGAGAGAGAGAGAGAGAGAGAGAGAGAGAGAGAGAGAGAAGAGGAGAGAGAGTGAGAGAGAGAGAGAGAGAGAGAGAGAGAGAGATTAATTACTATACACTGTCAGTGTAAAAAGTTTTACACCGTCGGTTCATCACCATCACCCGTTTGTATTACTTTATAGATTTTTAAAATAAAAGTCAAACTTCTTTAATATCCAACGTCTATAATTAAGTGATGGTGTAAAACCCTTTTACACTGACAGTGTATTTCAATTAATCTCATATATATATATATATAATATATATATATATATATATATATATATATATATATATATATATATATATATAATATATATATATATATGCCCAATATACTAATTTTCCTGGCTCGGTCCTTGTCTTTGGATGTTCAGTACGGTTTCCAATGTTCCACATTAAACTATTATTTCTAAAAACAATTGTCTAATCTAACATCTGAAATCAACAGTTTAGTATTACTTCTGATAGTACAAATATATCCAACATAATAAAGATGCTTGTAAGTTTCCTTTTGGTCTTTACGTATACCACTTATGTTTGTCACAGTATATTACCATCGTTTTTTGTACGTTAAGACATTTACTCCCTTATTCAGACCTTATCAAACGTGCAATATTTTGCAGTATATTATTTTTCCACTTTTTGGACCAGATTTTATGCAAAACTACTATATGTTTTTTTGGGTAAGCAACAAAAACTTTATTTCAAAAGGTTCTGATAAGTTATTTATGACTGTGCCAGTGCAGGCGCAATTGTAAAATATGAAATTGTTTCTTGATGTTAAACTATTGTTGTTCCTAGTATTATCATAATAAATATACATAACAATGGCCACAATCATACTATAGATATACTCATTTAAGAGATAATAAAACAAAACATAAATAACATGTTTTATAACCAAACTTTAATACATAACCACATAGTCATGCTACTTCTACATTACTAATAAAATGACACACGCTGGAGGGAATACAACGCCCTCTCAAAAAAAACATCCACCAAAATCCAAACATTCATATTACATTATCCAAAATATTAACCATAGAGGGGATCATAGTACATATACGATTATAATTTGCACAATCACCTTTCATTAGCTACTACACAAACCAAACTTATCATTAGACAACCAACGTAGAACTTCCTACAGCGACTTCGCACCATCATCTTTAACCTTATGCCCAATCTGAAAACTAAGATCACCAAATCAACACGCTAAAAACGATTCTTCTTCCTGGTGGGTGGCAAATGCTGAACCCCACGGTGTCACCTTTTTTAGGCCTTTCTTCTTGGCATAGTCGTACCAACCACACTCAATAAACATTTCAGTGCAATATTTCCTTTATGAAGTATGGACTTCACAATCATAGGACTCCATAGTATCAACATCCACTAGTTCTATGCTCCTTAGTAAAGTTAAGGAACATTTCTTAATGATTGATTGGGGAATTTTTTGCACATTAACATAAATTCTATCACACATATGTATATTCATATGTTTATATAGATATATCACAGTACAAACAACTTTATATATCAGTATTTAAGGCTATTATAATTTAACTTACAAGTACGTTTCTTTGAACAACCTTTCCATCTTTGATTTCCTTCTTCCAAACTACAAACCTAGGCCGGTTAGATAGGTCTTCATCACTGGAATCATCACCAATTTTGTTTTCATCAAAACTGCATTTACAAAACAACCATGAAATGTCTTATAACATACACTGCACCACTATATACAAATAACCCATTAAATTGTTATACTTAGAACGTTTAAAATGTATTTTTCTAATATTTATTCACATAATGAATTTCCTAAAAATTATAAATCTTAGTATCAAGACATTTTCAGATCAAATGATAATTCAAAGGATGATATTAAACACCACTTACATTGATAATACATCTTCTCAAACAATACTTATACAAACTCAAAATTTCCCATAAACACATAAAGTACCTTCTACATATTAATAAGGCTTCAACAATTACCTATCACTACCATATGAAATCGATATATGCGATGATGCCACATAAGTTGTAGTTCTGCCAATGTTACCATCAACACTTTTTCCCTTACCGCCTTCTTCACGGAAATCAACTTCTTTCACCTTCATATTCTTTGCTTCACCTTCTTTACATCCTTGCATGAGACCCTTTAGACTCACCTGTTCATCAACTACTATGTCTTCAACTTCAACAACACGTTTTCCTTTTGGCCCATCTACAAGATTTGCTGATGATCCCGTAATTGGTAATCCATTATTCTTGTCATTGATGCTGCGACTGTTACGAAGCTCCTCAAACTGGATATAAACCTCATCCAACCACCTTCTTCTCCATGCCGATTCATTTTCAATTTGAGATATGGAACTCCAAATACCATATATAATACATACATAAATAGATAAACAATTAAACTAAATAATTATGAACATGAAAACGAAGAATCCAAAACTTCCCCCTTAACATCTCAAAAGATGAAACTTTATTCCCCTTATACATTGAAACCATGCAGAGAAAGTCAAAGGAGTTTTTTCCTAATCCTGCTACGACAAGGAGTTGTGCTTTTACACTTTTTTCCCTACACGATACCCAAGACTTTATATATTAAACTTATATAGTCACATTTTTCATCTAGGTAACCCTACATGCATAATTGGTAATGGTTTCGTGTAGAGGTAAAGAGTATTAGTAGTATTAAGTAGAGTATTGACACTTTAGTTGCGTGCACATATACACCTGCTACTGGCCAGACAATGACAACTTTTTAGGCAATCATAATATGAAAATCACAACTCCCCAAGCTTTTGTGTAGATGTATAAGTCTCCTTTAGCATGTATATGTAGATGTAATTTACCAAAAATCCGTTTTTCACCATAACACAATGTAGGAAAGTTACTTTAATTAATTTGTAACTATTGTTCTATTTTAAACTCACTGCTATGTGAAAATGCTTTGGAAATAGAAAATTTTCATAACCTTACAAGTATTGTAAGGACATTAATTACAAAGTAGAATTGTATAAAAGTAGGATTCCTATATATCATGATTTCAAAACTTGATAATATTAAGTCATAGAGCACCAATATTAGGATGTTCATTTTTGACAACCTAGATAATGAGTCATATTGTTGGTAACCAGAATGGTTTGAAGATTAACATATATGTGAAGTTATGAGTACGAGATGAAGTACACATGCAACATGTATTTAGATATCTTAAAAATTATTATTAACATATTTTAGTGTGGATATTTGTAAGAGTGTGTTGAAATATATTTAATAAATGTGATCACTTCAAAAATTAATATAAAACTCGACGTCATTAGGGAAATAGTATAGGGATCTAATCTTCATACATAATACATCCAAATTGTATATTACAAAATACAATTGACACAAAATATGAAACAACACACATAGACATTGAAAATCATAGGGACATCATAATATTAGTTATTTCTTCTCCATCTTCACATGCTTGCGATGTAGCCTAGTTATAGATTGTTCTCCTTTTGTCAATTCATTCATAGTGGCAGAATAGCTTGCAGCATGGACTGCAACCCCTTTCCCAGAATTGATTGGAGTAACTGGTGGTGCTGTGGTTGACTTAACTATTTCATTTATTGGAGTTACTGGTGGTGATGTTGTTGCCTTGGCTTTGTCAAGGGTTGTATAGTTCTGAACATAATTAAAGATAAACATTAACGATCCAACTTAATATATAAACCACATAACAAATATATTATATATATATATAATATATATATATATATATATATATATATTTATATATATATATATATATATAATATATATATATATATATATATATATATATATATATATATATATATATATATGTGTTGTGTGTGTGTGTGTGTGTGTGTGTTACATGTCATAACAAACTATTGTTAAAGATGTGAAGTCAACCATGATTGCAGATGGATCAGAAGGCAAAAGTTGTGAATTCAATTTAGAGGTGATTTCCAAATCCTGCAAAATACCACATTAATCTGGAATACAATTTTTGTGTATAAACAAATAGATACATAAGTGCATATTAACGGTATGACTTTGTTGTTATATTTATGATATTCCATTCCTCAGCCAATATTGCTTCATCAACACTTTCCCTTATCTAAAAACATAGAATCGCATTGACTTTTACAAAATAGGGGATGACAAATACAAAAATAACAAAGAGTTTGTACCAAGATAATTATATATCTGGTTAACTTGATCATCAAAGAGTTTAACTTCATTGGTAGTAGGTTGATGTAAAAAAAAAAAGAAATTGTGTTATATTTGAAATAGGCCGATCTACAATAAAAACAAGATACAGGAAATTGTGAGATATCTTACAAACTTCCCATTGTACTAGTAATTTATCAATAGTTTCTTTGTCTCGTACGACCGCCATGACACTTGCATTTTTCCACCTTGGTTTCCATTTAACTTTGAATGCAAATTCATGCCCAATTAAATTATCAAGGACTAATGGAAATTCAAGTGGACCGCTAATACCATCCTAGTTTAAATCAAAATCATATAAATATATATGGGATATATAATGAATTGAAAAATCAAAAGATCAGAACCATTTAAGTAAACCTGCAACATTGTTTGGCGGAGATGAGAGACAAATATTTCCAACAATTCATTACACTCATGATCCCAAAATACAAAAATGGTTGAAATTACATTATCAACAACTTCAAACTAGATTTTGTACCTATAATCTTATAACCTATCATTTCATACTTGAATCAACCATCATATGAATTTGATGTACTGAAAATGAAATACCTATAAATTTTGGTCTCGGTTGAATGTCCATCAGAACATGTATATGGGGGAGAGGCTCCCTTAGCTACTCTTGGACATTTACAACATGCCAGGTAGTACCAACCATTTCCAGTTGCTTTCATTTTCTTTGTGGTTGCTACGATAACACACCGTGACAACTGGTGCGTGTGATAAATGAGTTAATGGCAGAAACTAATAATAACTATGGAAGTATTTTTAGAAACATACATCAGGAAGGTTTATTATATCACGCAAAAAGAGAGGTGTATAATTTGACATGAACTTATCATATGAAGTCATTTGAGAGCTAGATGAGTTTTGTGACCACAAGTTAGATTCTGTAGACATAAGCTGACTTGAACTTCCAATGTGTTGCCCATTTGGCAGCCTTTCAAACCAAACAATAGAATTTTCATGATGTTGTCCAATGATAGACTTTCAAACCAAACAATAGAATAAAATATATCCAATAAAGCGGATACATAGAAAACATTACCTATTTCAAAATTCAACTATATTTGGGATGTCTTCGTTAATGAGCAGATTAGTTATGTTGTAGGTATTCGATACTGAAAGCGGATACTTGCCTATTTAAAAACAAACTCTTATAAGTAAGAACGACATAATGTTATTTGATTAATGTTATTAAATCAATAAGAAGAATAATTATACCTTCGTCTTTAACTTTCTCATATTGCAACAATATGATTGTCCAACCACCGTCTTTGTTCATCTGAATGTAGTTCATGAATTTCATAGCATATGTCTCCCAAAGAGTACATTTCAATGTATCATTCCTTCATATTTTAATAGATTACTTTAACAAATTATATAGTACTATAAGAATAATAGTTAAATTCGAAATATAAAAACTGTCATAAAAACGAATTAAAATCCAGAACATTTACACAAGGTCTTTTAGAATTAGGTTCACTTGTTGCTTCTTGCTGCCAACATTCATCTGTCTATATCCAATCTCTTCTACCAATTCAATAACATCTAACAATAAATATTTTATGAATCAACAACATATATGGAGCAGTCATAGTGGTTATATTAATATAAGGTACAAGTTAAAGCTGAAAAGAAAAATAACCAAAAATTCTTACCAACTAATAAATCACTCCTCCAGTTCCCAGAAATAATCTTAGCAAACGGCTTGAAGTTCAACTTTTTCCCAGGTATTTCATGCTTGTTGATATCAAAGACACGAGTTCCATCTATAAGCCTTATAACATAAGGATGTTCTTAGGTTTTGAACACAAGATCATTCATTTGAGGCAAGAAATTCGTCACAGTATAAGTGTTGTTAACCAACAAAACTGAATCAAATGTTGCTTTCAAAGTTGTTGGTATTATTACATGAACATTTGTGCCCTACAAATAAATTCGTAACATTAGTTTCATTTAGGCCATTACCAAAAGATAGTTAAATAGAAATACCCATGTTACACTTACGTCTGCATCGACAAATATAAGCTAAATGTGCTCTTTGTTGTTAGAAATTACGGTTCATTTGTGGTGTACTTTTACGGTAACTTTCCATAACTCTTTCGTCTCATTAATATCAGTTATTTTCTCAAATGGCTTTTCCATTAGTTTCAGCCTGCATTTTTCAGGCTGGTCATTAGTTTCAGAAATACAACTTCAAGTTAAACACTTTTTATCATATACTACAAAACAGTGACATCAACAAATTAAACAAAACTTTTTAAGCTTTTTTGTAGAAAAACAATTTATTTCATACATAATACAACAACAAAATCAACAACTTTTTTAGTTTTCGATACTTCACAACAATGAAATCTAAAAAGAAACACATGAAGTTCATTAAAGACATTTCAGATGAAAACGCATATGGTGGTTCAAAACCCAGTAGACCAACTATTTCATACGAAGAAGAAAACAGATATGATTGTTCAAAATCAAGTAGACCAACTATTTCAGATGAAGAAGAAAACGCATATGGTGGTTCAAAATCCATCATGTAGGTCATTACTTTTTACATTTCCTTACCTTCAAAATCGCGGATTCAGGTGAATGAGACATACTACTGAAAAAAGTTATTGTTGTATAACTACTGGTGCCAGAGAGATAGAGAGAAGAGAGGAGAAATGAATATGAATTCATCAATACATAATATTTTCATAACAAAATCATATATGTGTACAAATTCAAACTAATTGCTAATACCTATGTGATTATATCATTAGAAAAGGTTGTATGGGTAGATAAAACATTATTTAGACATGAAATACCTCTAAATTGATGTAGTGACATTTTTTAAAATAAGGACAAAAATGGATTATCCAGAACATCTAATTTTCTTATGTAGATTTTTAATTTAATAATTTAATCTGCAATTATTATTAATGTAGATTTTTAATTTAATAATTTAATCTGCAATCATTATTAATTTATCAATATATAACTTCAAATTATAGATCATTAAATTAAAGTTTCTTTTTTCAACAAATTAAACCTTAAGTTAAATTAATGAGATGTTATAAAAAAAGTATATCGAAATATGGGCTACGAATATTTCAAAAATAACAATAAATATTGTTGACAGAAAATTTAAGGAAAATATAGAATAATTTTTTTCAGAAAGACTAAAATTGAAAATTGATATATATTTATGATAATATTTATATGATATTGTAGAAAAAAGATATAAGATAATTATGACTATATTGGCAAAACAATAGTTAATAAAGCTTACAATGTGAAATGAGTCTTATAAAAAAAGAAAGATAAATCTCAAGAGGTACTATAGTTAGGATGGAGGTAGTATATGTATATATGCTAGTGTACTTAGAGCATAATAGATATGATACACTTATTGGTATTCAAGGAGAAAACTTAAAGCTATAAAAAGAAATAAATATAGAAATGCTTCAATATATCCTAATCACTCTCCCTTCTTTTTCTTCTTCAACTCTTCTGACCCAAGAAGTTCTTCCAATATCTTATCATCCAAACACTCAAACTCAAATATAGGCCTAGAAGAACTTCCACTAGCATGATGAGATGAGGTGTATGAAGGTGGTGCTAAATGAGGTGGATATGGTGGTGACCCTCTTATTTTAGAATAGTATTCACTAGGAAAATTCAAAATTGCAAGATGACCCCTCAAATTAAAAGCTGCTTTATCATAAGCTCTTGCTGCTTCTTCAGCTGTGTCAAATGTCCCTAACCATATCCTTGTCCCTTGTTTGGATGGATCCCTTATCTCCGCCGCGTACTTCCCCCACGGCCTCCTTCGAACACCGCGGAACCGAACCTCGTCCTTGCCCTTCTCCTCCTTGCCTTGCTTTCCTTTTAGGTGATCCTCCATATGGTGTTACTTGTTTGATTTTGTAAGGTGAATTTTGTGTGATTACCAAGATGCTTATATAGATAACTAATTAGTGTATGTGCTAAAATATATAGAATCTATGAGAAAAATAGTGATTCTCAATCGCAATCTAGAAAAGGTACATTGACCAAGATTTGTTTCAAGGGTTCTATTGAAATAGTGTTGTATAAATTTGATTCTTTAAACAATGTGTATGTTTAGATTATGATTTTAAATTGTACTCAGCGAAATTGCGAAGGTAAAATATTACTGATGCAATGATTTTAAATTATAGGATGAATTAAAATCATATATTTGACCGTAGAAACCACATCAAACAATTTCATTTATTTTTTTTAATATTTTTATTAGACTTCACAAATTGAGAACTCTATGCAATGAAAAATATTAACATTAATATTTTTAATGATATTTTAAAACATTTCTCAAATAAAGTTCATGTCGTAATGCAATGCGCATCACAATAACTATAATGATTGTAACACAACACTCATAAATGTATTCGTGATTGCAACCGTAATATAAAATCATATCACATGACGTGCAACAAACTTGTTTCTCATGAATACCCAACTTGGCAGAAATCTTTTCAAACATTTTCCACTAAGAATGAGAATAAAATAGATTTTCAGACAATGTATCTATATATAGTTCACCCATTAGCATCACTCGATTTCTGCTTTTATTCCCAGCACTTTTTGTGAATGAGTCCAGGGACAACTTTATGCCCCCACAGGTTTTTTAGAATCCATAAATTATGCAGAAGAGTTCGAGATGACTAGATCATAGGATTAGATAATAACTTTAAATTGTGAGTACTACAAGAATTTAATTTCTAATCACAAAAATGGCGACATTGTTATCAATATATTCACATCGATAAAATCTCTTATAACAACATATCTAATCCATAATCAACACATCAAAAAACATATCCATCCTCCTTATAAAAGAAAATTAATAGATATGATTCAATTGATTCAATTATTTTCTAAATCTATTGCCTCGCCTTAAATAAAATAATCAAATCTATTAGATGAAAAAAATTCACCAAAGCTAAAAAATAAAATAATCAAATCTATTGCATCACCTTATATTGGATCAAACACCTAACTAAAGGTAAAAAATTCACCCAAACAAATGAGAGAGATACCATATATTCACCAAAATTCTTAAGGTGATAGGTGTCATACCCTAATTTTTAACCCTAAGATCCCATATCTCATTTGCATTTTTGCATACAAACAAAGTCACATTTTCGTCTTTCCTTTTATCCATCTTTGGGTTTGCTTTTGTAGGGATCACCAAGCACCTCTTTGATGGTGTTTTACCTTTATGTTTATTTGATTCATTGCTTATCTAACCACTAATCAAAATACCAAAAATATGTATTGTTTTCCTTAAGTTTATTGTGCAAAGTAGGGTTTTCCCAAGTCAAGAGCATCTCAAAGTTTAGTTGCTTACTTCTCAATGAAAGTCAAATGTTCATGTGTTTATTTCCATGCCTTTTTCAACAAGCAACTTCAAGCTTTGAGCAATTAAATCAAGAGGAAATCAAGTATACCTTATCTTGAGTTCATATGATCACCCATGTGCTTCGAAATGCAAGAAAAGTCCAAATACACAATCTTGTTCCAAGAGGTTTGACCTAAAAATCAACATTTTGAAGTCAAGGTTCCAAAGATCCCAACTCCTTGAATTCTCAACATTTTTGAATGCTTCTTTTTGCATATGAATCTTCTCGACATCCTCTAGAACTTCTCGTCACATGACAAAAGCCAATTATGCTTGGAGGATCATCAAAAGTTTGGAGATATTAACGGTCATTTGTGGACTTAGTGAAATTTGACCTATTTTCAAGTGACTTTTTCCCAACTTTCAAAGATCATAACTTCTTCAATTTTCAACATATGAGACTTATTATATTTGCTAAATGTCATTTGTGAGGCCCTCTACAAGTTTTCTTCAAAGGTCAAGGTCAGAATATGCTTGGAAGGTCATGTAATCCATTAAGATATTAGAGGTCATTTTCAGCCATGGAGCACTCAAGTTAGGTAATTCATTAAGACATTACAAGTTAGGTAACCAGTTTTTCATGTCAATTTCAATATGCCATAACTTTGTGCTCAAACATCCAAATGCAACCTTTCTTTGCACATTGTAATCATGGTCATGATGTTAATACATCAAAAAGAATGGGATAAAAAAGTCTCTTGAGTAGGATGCCCCATTGAGTTGAACATGGTGACTTGGAACTGAAGAAATCATCATTTCTCGAAATTTTCACATCACTAATCTTAATTCCAAGCCAAATTAGCAAGTGTTTTGATCCTAAACTTGTTTGACCAAGTCTCGAGAAATTAATTGACCCTTAAAACGCATCATTTGGCCGAGTTTTGATGAGTTTCAAGTCATACTTTTCATACATTCAGATCAAACTCATTTTGCACGAATTCTGCATCATTTCACACGTATTTGGATCCAAACACATTCCATATAAATAGAGGAAGCTATTGCTTTCATTTGTAAGCTTTGGATAACCAAGAAACCCCTGTTGCAACTTGAAATGTTTCAAGGAAATTCAACTATTGTGTTTCGAGTTTCAGCTTGTTTCAATCCAATTTCTTTATTCCATTAGAACCTTCGGCACCCTCTAAAACTTTTGCAAAAATTCCCAAGCTCTGAGACCTTCTGAAGTGCTCTAACCAGATCAAGCTTTATCAAATTCTGATCGCCATCTAGACAAGGTAGTTTTGAGCATCATTTGAACTCAAACAAGTTACCACAATGTAGTCCTTCACTCTCTGATGCTTTCCCCTAACTTATCTGATATTGATTGATCGTGTTCATCATTTAATTTTATTTTTCGTGGCTTGCTTGTTTATGAAGCTTCTCTGAAATTTCCTTTTCTTAGTTCACATAAATGAATTTGGAGTATAAGGTTGAATTCAGGATGAGAAGAGCATCACAATGGTGGTGGTCCCGTGTTTTAAATTTACCAAACGCTGAAACTCCGGTGAGAGCTCACCAGAAAAGACGACCGGAGCTTTCTCAGGTTGTCTGAGTTTGAATCATACACGTTGGCAGAATGAAATGTTTTGATTGATTGAATTTAAACTGGATCCTGTGTTTGACTTGTAGCGCATTCCACCATGCATTTTCCCCGTTGAAGTGTTGGATCTGCTCGTCAATTAATGATGAGTGATCCAACACTCCGTGTTTTTTTATGATTTTAATTATTTTTATTTTATTATTTTTAATTTCTTTTTCTATAAAAATTCATAGTAATTTCATTTTTTATCCAAAAAATCCCAAAATAATTGTTAAAATTCTCTTTTATTTTTCTTCATCTGATTTTCATTTTTCCATATTTTATTTCACTGATTTTCTATTTTTCATGTTGTTTCTCTTTTCTCCTTTGTTTTAATTGGTTAAAAATTACTTTTCTGCATTTTTAAATTCTAAAAATTTTATTATATGTTTCTTATTTTCTTTTCAACCTTCCATAATTTTCTTAACCATTTATTTGGTATTTTGAAGGATTTTATGGATTTTTTTATTTTATTTCTATTTTAAAATTCATTTAAAAATACCTTTGATGCATTTTTATTTCATTTAATTGCATTTTATATTTGTGTGACCTTGTGAGCTTCTGTTGACCTTGGATCATGATGGTTTGGACTTTAAGTCTCACCAGACTCAATGGATCTTGGGTGTTGATGGGGTGAAACCCCTAATCCACCAAAATGGATGACTGATTTTGATGATGACTTGATCAAACTTTTGATCCAATTTGGGTGTGACTTCTGTTGATTCTTTCTTCTTCATCTCCTTCTTTTCCCTTTTGATCAATTGGATGACTTGTGTGCATCTTGTTCATGATGTGTGGATTGGTACTTGATGAACTTTCGTCATTTCAAATCTACCTTTTAAGTGATCGTGGATCATTTAAGGTACTTTCGATTTATGCATAAGTTTTTCCAAAGTGTCATGAAGTGTGGATTGAAGTAATTGACCATCCTTCTAACCTTTGTGCTTGATCATCATCCCCTTTCTTTCTTTTTTTGTGTGGCATATATTTAGGAGAATAATTTACATATCATTTTTCTAGCATGTATTAACACAAACAATATTATTGACTGGCCTCAGATAGTTGTGACTTCTACATAAGTCCAATTACGATTGCTTAACATAGCGCTAAATTTGTCCCAAAAGAAAATGCATTTTTATAAGTGAGATTGTAAGTCTCCTATTCCTCATTGTATTGTATGAAAATGTTGCTCCTTTTCCATTTGTGAGAGCTAGTGACATACTTGTTGATTTTATCCAAGTTGGAGCCTTCTCATAAATAATGTATATGCTTATATTTTCATGCTTGTGAGTGGATAGTTGAGTATTCTCCAAAAAATGACCAAAATATATTTTCATCTTCACTAACAACTTTTACTAACTCTTCACTTGTATTAAATTCTATTTCAATGTCATTTAATTTATGCCTTTATTTTATGCCATTTACTTTATACTTTATATTTAGCATTGCATATCATATTGTTTGTGATTATATCATTTTGTTATTTGTCCATTTGGACCTTTCATTTATATCATTGTAAAGAAGACAATAATACGAAAAAACCTAAAAAGAAACTTGTTTCTCCTAACTCATGGACTTGTGGTTACTATCCTTGGCATCATTGTGGAGTTATGGACTTAGAATTAGGATATTGACCTTTGCTTTGGGACTGGTGACTTGAGACCTTGGAATTCATCTGATACCTATGACTTTGGACTTCTCTGTGAAGACTTGGCTTGGTTACTTTGGTTTCATCTGATACATGGATTATTATTTGCTTATTTTGGTTTGTTTAAGGCTTAATCCAAAGGAGGGAATTCTTGTTTGACTTATGTCATAAAACTTGCTATCTCTTGGTTAGATCTTTCCTCCCTAGCTTTTAATTTATGCTTTAGGATAATCACTTCTTCTCATCCCTTTCTTTAATTTTCAAAATCTTCTCTCTTTTTCAAAACCTTCTTGCTTTCTAACTTGAACATCTTTCTCAATAAACCTTGACTTTTTTCAAGTGATTTTCAAAACCTTTTCCTAATAAAAGCTAATTCATCTTAAGCATATTCAAACCAAGTTCAAAAGACTTAAAAAATGCATAACTCATTCAAAAAAAATTGCCCTTTGTGCAATTTTCCTTTTAAATTTTTTCTCAAGGTATTAGACATGAATCATTTCCATAGCATTATTCTCCTATCCCCATAGCATTGATGATGATTCTTTTCTATTTATGAGAGCTAGTGGCATACTTGTTGATCCCTATCCAAGTTAGAGCCCTTCTCATGATGATGCAAAGTTCTCATACTTGTGGGTGACCAGTTGAGTATTCTCCTTAAAATGACAAAATGTCTTTTCTATAAAAAATGAATAAAAACATACTACGAGGTTTTGATGCTCCATTGCACTTTGTTGGTACGTAGGCATGAGACTTCAAAAGTCTTGGAAAACATAAAAATATACTTCTTTTCCCATCTTTCCAATCTTTTAACAAACAATACCCTTTCAAACCAAAATGTACATATTTTCAAAGAGGTTCCCATGGAGTACCATGGATGTTTAGGGTGCTAATACCTTCCCTTTGTATAACTAACCCCCAAACCCTTGTTCTCTTTTTTATTAGTTTTGCTTTTAAAACTTCTTCGGGTTTTGTTCGTACTTTTTTCCTTTTCCTTTGGAAACAATAAAAGCACGGTGGCGACTCTTGCTTTGCGAGTTAATTTAATCGATAGGTTAATCTAAAAAAATTTACTGCTACGGAAACGTGACGACTATGCTGGGGAGTAGTCCCTAGTGGGTTAAGCCCATCTTTGTTTTTTGTATATATTGTCTTTGCAGTTGTATGTTATTGTTTGTTCTGTCTGGTGCTTGGAAATCTCTGTGTGGTGAGATAAGTCATATACTCGGACTTGAGAGATCTTATGATAGGAAGGTGGTATAGTCATGTTTGGCTTACATGGAGTTAATCCTTAATAAGTTGACTTGGGATCCCCCACTCAGTGAAGGCCCCTTTGGGATTACTGATGTCACATGAGTAGTCGTAGTTGGCATTAATTTTTTCGACCTGGGATCCCGAGAAGCTGAGGACCTTAGAACCCTTAACCCATCTTGGCCTTTTTAGGATGTAGTGCGGTGACTATTCAGGTTTAGACTTGAATTATTTGTTACACGATACTACACTCAGACGAGTTTCTCTTGAGAATATTATTGGTTGACGAGTAGTCATATAAATAGATAATATCTAAAATATGGAATTACGACTCTGGGAACTTTTTAGAACCTTGTTCTATAGGTGATTATACCCTTAATACATACATTATGGGTTGGTTCTCACCCCTGGCTCCATGCTCATGACTCCGAACCTTTGGACCTTGTTTGTGTGCTTTGTGTAACCTTGTTTGTGATTTGTTGCATCATGCGCTCATGACATTCATAAGAATTTTACTCAATTTTCAAGGAACTCGGAGACTCTTGTTGCAAACATCGTAGATATTTTGATCATGTATATTGGAAGGAGGAATACTTGGAAATATAGTTTCAGATGTCCCGACCTCATGGAATTAAGGAAGCTAGCATCTTTCGTGGATGATCCTAAGGGTTTCAGAGACTGTTTTGGAAAACTTTTATCTGTGCTATCTACTGTTGTTGAGGATGGTCTTCTCTGTACTTTGGTCTAGTTCTATGATCCTGTTTATCGGTGCTTCATTTTCCCTGATTATCAGTTGTTACCTACCATGGAGGAGTATGCTCATCTTTTGGGTATACCAGTTTCTGATAGAGTTCCTTTTAGATGCCAATCTCACTGTCAAGGGAGGTATCAGATGGCTGACTTCAAATTTTTTGATTGAGAAAGCCCTTTCTTTTGCTAATGTTGGTAGCATGGTGGCATTCGAGACTGTTCTTGCCTTACTCATATATGGTTTGGTCTTGTTTCCTAACATTGACAATTTTGTTATTGTTAATGCTATGAGTATCTTTTTGATTAGGAATCCGGTTCCAACTCTGCTTGGTGATACTTATTTCTCCATTCATCATAAGACTTCTAAAGGGGGTGGAACTATTGTCTATTATGTGCCTTTACTGTACAAGTGGTTTATTTCGCACTTTCCGCAGTCTCCTATCTTCCAAGAAAACAATGATTGTTTAAGGTGGTCTGAAAGACTTATGTCTCTCATCAATGATGACATTACTTGGTTCTCTTTTGTTTACGATGACGTCGATATTATTGATAGTTATGGGGAGTTCTCTAATGTGCCTTTTCTTGGTACAAAAGGGGGAATCAACTACAATCCGACTTTGGCAAGACGTCAACTTGGGTTCGCTTTGAAAGACAAACCCAAAAACACTTTGTTAGAAGGTTTATTTTTCCAAGAAGGGAAAGACAATCAAGGATTGAAAGTTAGAATGGTGCATGCTTGGCACAATATTCATAGGAAGGGAAAATGTGAGCTTAGATTGAGGAATTGTGTAGCTTTGGAGCCTTACACTAGTTGGGTGAAGAAGAGAGCAAAAGAATTCAAGATGCCATATGGTTATGAAAGACCTATGTCCTTAGTAATGGTCAAATCTCCCACTATTAAAGGCATAAAGGAGTGTTAAGAGGCTTTGGATAAGATGAAGCAAGAGAGGGATGTTTTTGGAGACAAATTTCACACCTCACACCTTGAGAAAGTAGAATTGTAGAAGCAACTAAAGGAAAAGGACGAATTGATAGAATTACTCGAGCAACATGTTGTGAAGAGATCAAGAGGCCAATTGGATTTATTTTACTCTAACAGTTCATCATCTACCTATCTTCCTACTTCCGGCATTTGGAAGGCCTTGTAGATTAGCTCGTAATAGAGAAGGATGCTATGAAAAGCAGCTACGAAAGAGAGATCAAAAGGCTTTGCAAGAAGTGTCAGCTTGGAGTTGGGTCGTCATAGGACATGATTCCATAGATCTAGGAGTGTGTTTGTTTCAAGGTTTTAAAAAATATTCCTGGGAATATTGTCATGGGAATGGAACATTCCCATGTTTGATTCAATCTTTTAAAAATTATTCCAAGGTATATTTTATTCCCGGGAACTTTATTTTCACATGATTCTTTTATTTTTATTCCAAGGTTTAAAGAGTGGGAATCCAACATTCCCATGGGAATAAAATTCAACTAACTACAACTCCCCACTACTACTCACATTTATTTATTTATTTTATTTTTTATAATTTTTAAATTAAATAAATATTATAAACATTCCTAGGAAATTTAGTTTTTACCAAACACTTGGATAGGAATATTATTCCAAGTAATAATAATGATGGGAATAAGATTCCAAGGAATGTTACTTCTAAACTTAAAACAAACACACCCTAGATTCTCTACATTTATGATCATTGAAAATGTATTTTTGATTGTAATCCTTTATATTATTAATAAAATGAGATTTTTAGTACATTGAAATGTGTTGTTCTTATGTTTGCAACTTATGTCTTAAAGTTCCTTGGAAAATAAAAAATAACATTCCCATTTGCATTTGCATATCATGCATCATGTTGCGTCTTGGTCTTGCTTTGAGCAAGTTCGCCAGGGATCTTATTTCTTTCTTGGTCTTCATTCAGACAAGTTGTCTCACCGGTATAATACTCGAGCTAATCAGTTGAAAAAGATGGACCTCCTAGAGCAAGAGAATCGTGAACTCGTAAAAAGGTGACAACTTTGAGAGACTGTTATGAGAGGCTTACTTCCATGTTGGAAGCTTTGGCAGCCGCTCAGAATCAACCACCCCCTCCTCCTCCTCAGACTCCGCTTCAGAGGACCGTGATTTTCGAAATTGTCTCCCTGCCTATCTCTGTGGCTCCCGTCAGTGCTCCACAACACCACATTCCTTCTGGTTTCCCTTGGGGTATGCCTCCTAACTTTGTGCGTGAGGGGTACCAACCGACTGTTAAAGTTCCTATGGCTCATCCCATGATGTCAGTACCACCTCCCGTGGTTCACACTATTCCTTATGTCGAAGATCCCGTTTTCCACGCTAACCAAATCGAAACCATTGGTGTTTATGAAAGAATGGACGAGTTCCAAGATCAGTTTCAAGCTATGCAGAAAGAGATTCAGGCTTTGAGGGGGAAAGATCTGTTTGGGAAAAAATGCTCATGATCTATGTTTTGTTCCTAATGTGAAAATTCCACACAAATTCAAGGTTCCGGAGCTTGAAAAGTAAAAAGGCAATTCTTTTCCTATGAGTCATCTGGTGATGTATGCTCGTAATATGTCGACTCAGACTGATAACCACCAATTGTTGATCCACTACTTTCAAGACAGTTTGTCTGGTGCTGCTTTGAATGGTATATGGGGCTCGACAGTACTCAGATACGAACGTTCAATGACCTAGGTAAGGCTTTTGTTTGCAATTACAAATATAATGTCGACATGGCACCAGGCAAGGATCAACTTTATGCTATGTCCCGCAGGATAAAGAAATCTTCAAGGAATACGCATAGAGATGGTGCGAGATTGCTGCACAGGTTAGTCCACCGTTGGAAGAAAACGAAATGACAAAGCTATTTTTGAAGACGCTAAGTTTGTTCTATTACTATCGGATGGTAGAAAGTACGCCTAGTGACTTCACTAAAATGGTAAGTATGCGTTTGATATTAGAAGAAGGTGTCCGTGAAGGACGGTTGAAAGAAGTTAGTTCATCAGAGGGTTTAAGAAAATATAGGAATGGTTTACCCAAGAAGAAGGAACACGATACTAACGCTATCTTGCAAGAGAAATGTAGAAGGATTTCGAGGAACGGTCAACGTCATCATCATATTGCATCTGTAACTCCAGTGATTAATTCTGCTTCAGTTGCTTAAGTAACACCGAGTTATCAACCGCGTTTCCAACAATGCACGAGTTAACAGAATCAACAGAATCATGCCCAGAGGCCTGTA
The DNA here is from genome assembly GCF_024323335.1 of Lathyrus oleraceus. Lineage (NCBI taxonomy): Eukaryota > Viridiplantae > Streptophyta > Magnoliopsida > Fabales > Fabaceae > Lathyrus > Lathyrus oleraceus. The sequence goes on from NC_066584.1 coordinate 304,240,730, forward strand.
CAATTTGACCCAATTCCAATGACTTATATAGAGTTATTTCCTGCTTTGATTCAGAAGAATGTTATGCAAACAAGAACTCCACCAGCTGTTCCGAAAGAGCTTTCGTGGTGGTATAAACCTGACCAACATTGTGCATCCCACCAAGGAGCACATGGCCATGATATTGAGAATTGTTTCTCTTTGAAGGCTGAGGTAAGAAGGTTAATACAAAGTGGTATTTTTTCATTTGAAGATTCCAATCCCAATGTACAAGCTAATCTGCTGCCCAAACATGGCAATACAACTGTGAATATGGTCGAAGGATGTCCAGGAAAGTACCGAGTTTTTGAATTCAATCTAATCAGAAGATCCTTGGTTGAAATGCACACTACTTTATGCGAATTGAGCTATTATGAGCATGACCATGCTTCTTGCCATGTTTGTTCCAGAGATCCCCGAGGGTGTGTTATTATGAAAAGAGACTTTCAAGAGATGTTGCATCAGAACCTTATTCAGGTTATGAGGGATAGAAATGAAAATGAGTATGAGGTGAACATTATAGCCAATTGTGATTGCATATGATGGTCAGAGGTCCACTGTGTTGGTGTAAGCCCTAGAGGCCAATACTTTTGGTACTTGTTTCGAATTATTTATTAATAATAAAAGACTTTTTCTTTATTATGTTTGTTTAATAAAGTCCCTAGAATAGCTAGTCCGTTTAATGTATCAAGTGTGACTTAATCATGAGATCCCATTAAATAAAAGGACACTATTCTTAAAGTATCTGTAGTCGAGCTTTGTTGTGAAGTGGGATAACATTAAAGCATTAAGACTATTATGTATATAGACTGATGATCACATCTCATGGATCATGGATAAGGAGTTATCAAGTCTTAAACATAAGTATGAATATTGAGAGTAATATTTATACTGGATTGACCCGCTATGAGAATATTATATAGAATTTTATGCTAAGTGTCATAAGTTATTCTCATGGTGATAATGGTGTATACCACCCTTTGACCTGAAACCACTATGTACCCTAGATGTGGAGCCGAGTGCCTTATTGCTGATCAAACATTGTCCGTAACTGGATGACTATAAAGACACTTGATGGGTACTCCACGAAGCGTGATGAGGGACATGAGTGACCTAGGCGGAATTTGCCCATCCTGCGTAACAGGATAAATGTCTACGGGCCCAATATTGACCTGGACAAGGATGACACGGTCTATGCCTTGTGTTCAATATAGACAAAAGGGCAAAAAGGTAATTATACACATAAGTATTATCACAATAGGATTTGTCAGATCACATGACATTTTCGTGTATTGTGTAGCAGTGATGTGTTGCTAGATACCGCTCACTATTTATTAGTTAAATACGTGATTTGATATAATTGTCAATGCCGCGAAAACCTACAGGGTCACACACAAAAGGACAAATTGATGAGATATAGAGTAACTAAGGAACATCGTAAGGTATGGTGCACTTAAGTGAATTGTAGAACATCGTAAGGTACGATGTACTTAAGTAGAATATGAAATATGGTAAGGTACCACTCACTTAAGTGATTTTGGCATATTATAAGACATGGGCCACATACACTTAAGTGGGCTTTTTAGCTTGCAACCCACACAAGTGGTTCTATAAATAGAACCCTTGTGCAAAAGCATTTGTGCAATTATAATTTCGTTTCTCTCTCACTCTCACACAAAGTCTTCCTTCATAGCAGCTAGCGCTGAGATTGAAGGAATCCGTTCGTGTGGACTGAGTAGAGAGGTTGTCACCATTCAACGTTCGTGATCGCTCCGTAGATCTGCATCAAAGGTTTCAATCGCCATAAGAGGTAACGATTCTATCACTGATCATGCCCATTCGTAAGGATCACTAAAGGAGAATTTTTTTTAAATTCTGCTGCATTTTGGATCGCTCTTCTCCTACACGCTGTTCCTCCGTTGGTTATTTGTTTGGCGGGTCATATTCCTTACGAGTATGATAAAGTTGTGCCTTACAAGTAAAATGCTACTATGGTAGAAGACGACAAAGAAGTGTTTATTCCTGCTTTTCCATCCGTTGTGGATATTGCCGATGTAAGTGGTGTGACCCGAAGTGGTCGGATATTTGCTGCTACAACTCCTAAGAGGACTTAAGATGTGGTGATAGAGAAATCAAGTCAAGAGAAAACTCTTGTTGTACAAGCCGACCAATCTAGTATTGTGAATCAGAATTTGATCAAGATGAAATGCTGAAAGTAATCAAGAAGAGTGATTTTAATGTGGTAGACCAGTTGTTGTATACTCCGTCCAAGATATTCATGGTATCCCTATTGATAAAGTCAGAAGCACACCGAAAAGCTTTGCAGAAAGTCCTAGAGGAGGCCTATGTGGACCATGACGTGACAATTGATTAAGTTGATGGCATTATCGCTAATATTACCGCATGTAACAATTTGAGCTTCAGTGATGAAGAGCTTCCCGAGCAGAGGAGGAATCACAATTTGGCCCTACATATCTCTATGAATTGTCAAGAAGATGTTATGTCCAATATGCTGGTGTATACTATATCCTCTTTGAATGTTCTGCCCAAGTCTACGTTGTCTAAACTTGCTTACCAAGGTGCTCCGATGAGATTCAGTGGAGTTGTTGTGAAGGCCTTCGATGGATCGAGGAAAACTGTAATTGGGGAGGTTGATCTCCCAATAAATATAGGTCCGTGCTTATTTCAGATCACTTTTCAAGTGGTGGATATTTGCCCCGCCTATAATTGTCTCTTAGGACGTCTGTGGATTCATGAGGTTGGAGCAGTTACATTAACTCTACGCCAGAAGTTGAAGTTTGTGAAGAATGGGAAGTTAGTGATCGTGGGTGGTGAACACACCCTGTTGGTGAGTCATCTCTCTTCATTTTCGTACATTGATGTCGAAGAAGCTGAGGGGACTTCGTTTCAAGCTCTTTATGTTGATAGTATTGTTGTTAAGAAGAACGATGAATCTATGTCATCCTTAAAAGATGCCCAGTTTATGGTGGAGAATGGTCAATCTGGTAGATGGGGACAAATTGTTAAGCTTTCTAGGAACAAGAACAGAGTTGGTTTGGGTTTTCCACCTGGTGCAACACGAAGAGATTTGAAGCGAATTCAAGAAGTGTTTCATAGTGCTGGCTTTATTCATTCTAAGGATCACTCTGCTGCCGCAATCTTAGAAGATGATGAAGAGCAACAAGTGCCAGACTTTGTGACACGTGGATCGATGTGACAAAATTAGATTGTTGTTAATGTTCCTTTAGTTATTCACTTGTCGAAGTATTATATTTGTTTTTGTTATTTTCAAAATCCTTTCACTATGCCTAATGTGAAAGTGAATCTATGTGGGTTTTGTTTCAAATTTTATTATCATTAATAAAATGTTATTTTGTTTATCCATATTATGTTTTTGCTTTTTGCTTTTTCTGGAAAAAATGGTAACATAAAAAACAAAATAATAATAATTTTTATATCTGTATCACAATGTGCATTTATTTGTTCGTATTCTAAAATCAAGCATACAATTATTGTGCAGATTAATTGTTAAACCCATTAAAAACAATGACCATATGCCCTCTCCCAACTTTGAATTTCCTATGTTCGAAATGGAAGAAGAGGATGGAGAAGAGATTCCTGATGAGATTTCTTGGTTTCTTGAGCACGAAGAGAAGACTATTCAGCCTCATAAAGGGTCATTGAAAGTGATTAATCTGGGTTCCAAAGATAACAAGAAAGAAGTCAAGATTGAAGCACTACTTTGTCCAGATGTTAAGAAGAGGATGGTATAGATTCTTAGAGATTATGTGGATGTGTTTTCTTGGTTTTATCAATATTTGTCAGGTCTTGATACTGATATTGTGGAGCATCGATTTCCGTTAAAGCCAGAGTGTCCGCCGATTAAGCAGAAGTTAAGAAGAACTCACCCTTATATGACTGTCAAGATTAAAGAAGAAATTCAAAAGAAGATTGGTGATGGATTCCTTGTTACCGCTGAGTATCCTCTGTGGGTGGCTAACATTGTACCCGTTCCAAAGAAAGATGGTAAAGTTCAGATGTGTGTCGATTATAGAGACTTGAACAAAGCTAGTCCGAAATATGATTTTCCTTTACCGCACATTGACATGTTGGTAGATAATACGGATAAATTCAACTTCTTCTCCTTTATGGATGGGTTCTCTGGTTATAATCAGATCAAGATGGCACCTGAAGACATTGAGAAGACAAAATTTATCACACCTTGGGGAATATTCTGCTATAGAGTGATGGCTTTTGGTTTAAAGAATGTTGGTGCAACGTACAAAAGAGCCATGACTACTCTTTTCCATGACATGATGAACAAAGAGATAAAATTCTATGTTGATGATATGATTGTTAAGTAGAAGACTGGAGAATATCATGTTGGGTATTTGTTGAGGTTGTTTCAGTGGTTGAGAAAGTTTAAACTCCTGTTGAATCCTAATAAATGTACTTTTGGTGTCTGTTCAAGAAAGCTGTTAGGTTTCGTTGTCAGTCAGAAAGGTATTGAAGTAGATCCTGATAAAGTCAGAGCTACTCAAGAGATGCCTGTGCCGAAGATAGAAAAGCAAGTCAGAGGGTTCCTCGGGTGTTTTGAATTATATATCCAGATTCATATCTCACATGACTGCCATGTGTGGGCCCATCTTCAAGCTTCTCTGCAAAGATCAAGGTTGTGTTTGGACAGAAGACTTCCATAAAGCTTTTGACAACATCAAGGAGTATCTACTTGAACCTTCTATCTTGTCTCTGTTGAGTGTAATTTGAAGTGTCGGGTTTTTGTTATCGTCTCCACAGGGATTGTGAGATATCACCGCCTTTCGACAGTTGTTTTAATTCTTAGCTTAAGGTACAATGTGGTTTTGGTATTTGTCACGGTATCTTGCATAAAAGTGTAATAAAATGTGGTAAAAGTTTTAGTTTTAATATTTGAGAAATATTGCCAAAGTTAGGGTTCGACGATCACTTTGCATGTATATGTTCGATCAACAAAACTTATAAACTCCTTTAGATGATAAACTATTTCACAAAGTCCTCCCAATGTGTTTATCTCTAACACACATTGTGAGTTTTCCCATTTTGATCCATTGTTTATCTCTAACACAATCTATCAAAATGACAACTTTTTGGTTCAACCTTATGGTGAACAAAATCATTCATTACTATCTCTAGCTAACAAACAAGATTGGATGAAAACCTAGGTTAAGAGTTGGTAAACATCTCTCGATCATAAACCAACACAAAGAGTTTTGAATAAGAACAAAGTTTTCACCATATATTCACCATTAAAGAGTTTACAAATGAAGATCATCCCATTTACACACAAAGCTAATGATCATCTACATCTAACCTTGACAAAATGAAGGACTTAGCTACTCATTTTCATGGTAGCTTGGTCAACAAGTTTCGGAAGAAGGTTGATCAACACCCGAGTCGAATAATCGAGATTGAATGGGAATCCACCTTCTTTTTGTGAAAGATTGTTAAGAGATGAAGAGAAATGATTTCTAGGTCACAAAAGATCTCTAGAGCAATGCTGGAAAATATCTAAAAAGTACAAAAGTATGGAGGTAAAAAAGTATGGCTCCAAAAAGTAGCCCTTGCTACTTATAGAGCTGCTACTGAGCTGTCATGCTCGCTAGGCGAGCAGAATGGCTCGCCTAGCGAGCCCCTAAATGAGGCACCTGAGGCACCTGCGCCCAGAGAAATAACCTTTGCCAGACTGGCATGTTCGCTGGGCGAACAAAACCTTCGCTAGGCGAAGCCCACGCTTCAACCTTCATTCCAGCGAACTTGAGAGGTTTTGCTACTGGAATGCTCGCTGGGAGCTCGCTAATGTCTCGCCTAGCGAGTGAGTGCTGGCTGCGCTTTTCACCAAGTCTGGACGTGTTCGCTACACACCTCGCTGGCAGCTCGCCTAGCGAGTTTGTTGAAGTTTGCCACTGTAAAATACTGGAGCTTTTCGCTGGGTTCTCGCTGGGCGCTCGCCTAGCGAGCCCTTCGCCACAGCCCTCGCCTAGCGAGCAAGCTGATGAATGCATCTTTTCTTTGGTCCCTTTGCCAACTTTCTTGTGGCTTCATTTTCTATTATTTCATGCCTAATTCCTGCACAATAACACACAAATCAAAGGTACCAAGATCGTTTATCATTGTATTGCAATTCATCAAAAACAAAGGTGGTTTCGAACACTTTAGCAAGGAAACGAAGTGAAAGATGCCCATATTTGATAGCTCAAATAAGCACTTTTGGGTATCTAACAACTCTCCCCAACTAGATTCTTGCTTGTCCTCATGCAAAGTATGCCTCTTGAAGGACAAGAGGATTTGTATTAAGAAAAAGGTTTCTCCGAAATCGGATAAAACGGCTCAAACACAAGCGAATCAGCAGATACAAATTTCCAACGGTTAGAATAAAATAATACACAAGAACTAAAACTTAGTAGCAATGCGAAATATGTATCTATCCATAACAATATTATCTTGAATGAATCATCCTATCTCTCCTCTTCGAATAAGGATTGAAGAAATTACGCGTTTGCAACCGCGGGAATAATCTCACTCTCCAACAAACAATGAAGAAATCAATTCAATTCATACAATGTCTAGCAATTATAAATGGTAATGTGGAAGCACGAAGATCACTAAGGGCTTTTCGGTTGAAGCTTGGTTAGGTTAACAAACAAGGGTCATTTCTAAGGCCATTGAAAACGAAATTGCCGATGCAAAAGAGACATTCACTGTACATTATTCACACATCTCAACTTCGTTCCATTTATTTCTCATTTGAAACCTTCACAACTCTTATTTCACAACTCAATTTTTGTTTTTCACTATTTTTCTTCCAAGCAAGCATTCATTTTTATTTTCTCTATTTTTTTTCTTTCACATCATATTTACAAAACAGATGTTTCTCCTTTCTATGTTATATATATATATATATATATATTTTTTTTTATGCTTGCTCGGTTTTTCAAGAGTTGTGGTACTTACCGATTCTCATTTTCGTTCTCCCTAACTTATTTCTTACTCACCCTAAGTGAATGCTCTTGACTTTTTACGGCAAAAGAACAATTATCAAAATTTTCCAGGTTTCAAGAAAAAGATTTTTGAAATCTCGCTTTATTTCAAGCTAAGATTCAACTGTTTAAGCTCAAAGGGGTTAACGAATACTCTCTCTGCTCACAGGTAAGTTGTATTTGGAACTGGCTGTGCTCGATAGAAAACAAGTGCCTTGATCATTTCTAATTGCTTCCACATATTCACAATAATAAAAGACAAAGCATGAATCAACTGAATCAACAAAGCTTATTAGAATCCAGCATTTAAGTGTAAAATGGAGGTTTCCTCACAATTTGTGGTTTTAAGTCCTAGATGAAACATTCATTCAATTATGTTGCAAAAAGACAATACTCAATTACAAAAAAGAGTAAAGTTCTTAGTGCATTCTAAAATTCTAGCCGGAGGTAACCATGTACCTTAGCATTATTCACTTGTTTATTTTTATCATTGCCATCCAAGCTCGGATGCACCTTCATTGGATACTTCTTTGAGGAGCAACCAATCTAGAAGGTTTAACACTCAACCAACCAAAAATTTATTAAAACAGAAGAAATTTAAAACATAAATAATAACATTACTTCAAAATTTAAATTTGTTCATGGGGGACAAAACACCCCAAAAGTACATAGCCAAAATCAAAATACACAAATCTGAAAATACAATAGAAATAAAACATAATATGAAAAATAAAATAACTTAGCCTTCCAAGGACTCAGAACCCTCACCACTACCGGCTTCAGAATCGTAGCCTCATCATCATCATCATCATCATCATCAGTAGCACCAGAAGAAGCACCAGCACCCGCCCCCTCTCCAAACACGCGCTTGTCCACAGGCCAACTAGCGTTTTGCAGAAACTGCTCGCGCGTCATCAATGAGTGATCACCGGAGGGGTCACGTGCCTGCAGCTGTAACAGCTGCATAGAATCGTGCATATCGAGCATGGCGCGCTGAGTTGCCTCCATCCAATCCCAGTTGTAGTTGCAGACAACCTGCTGGAAAGGATCGGATCCTAGAGTAGAAGTACCAAGACCATCAGAAGCCCCGGTAACCTCAGCAGCTGAACTACCTCGTACATTCTTCGGTTTGCAATACTTGGCCACGTAACGGTCATCAATGGGTGGCGGGATCCTTACTTGACCCCTAGAGGGTAGCCTCACCCTCGCTTGCAGGCACAAACTCATGATTAGGCAAGGGAAAGCCAGGGGACAATTCACTCGTGCCCCCGACTTTAGCCCGCTTTCAATCACGGACTTCAGCTCATAAGCAATAATCCTCGCCACATCAATCTGGACGTTAGTGAGGATGCTGTGTACCAAGTGTGCCACTGGGATCGGCACTGTAGAAGTATGAGACTTGGGTGCGATGTTTGTAAGAACCAACAAAAGGATCAGTTGAGCCAAGGGAGTCATGTCCTCCCTGTGGTATCTCATGGGAACCCCAGATGGGTTCAGCTCAACTGATTTCCCTCTCAAAAGCAAGCAGCAGAAATTGCATCAGTATCCCGGTGAAGCCTTAATTCTTGGTGGTAGGTGTCTCTCTCCTCGGCTCCCAGTTGGAGCGGTTCACCCAGGACACGGTTAATTGCATCCCGATCGAACGCAACAGGACGGCCGGACACTCTAGATGTCCATGTGAATTGCTCGTCATCATCCGGCAGTGCGTTCGCATAGAACTCACGCACTGTTGCGATATCGTAATGCTCCAGGGGGGATATTAACTGATCCCACTTTTTGCTGTTGATCAACCCGGCGAATGTTCGGTTCGTGCCTTCAGGGTTGATTAAGAATCTCTTTTCCGGTAAAATCTTTCGTTTTTCCAAAGCAATATATCTTGCGGCTTGCTTTGGCCCGACAAATTTGTCGGTGTCGAATTGTATTGGTACGGGACGGGAAGTGTTCCCGCCCTTTCTCTTTTTCGAAGCTCCGGATCTAGATTCCATCTGCAAAACATAGAGAGGAAGCAACACAAACACAAAACAGATTAGAAAGCAACACAGAATTCAAACTACTGTCATGCTCGCTGCTGCTTCGCCTAGCGAAGTGGCAGCGAATGCTCGCCACTAGTTCGCCTAGCGAGTTGCTAGCGAATCTTACGGGTTTTTGGGTTCTGCAATGTTTACAGTGAAATTTTGGCAAAACCCAAGTTCTCATGGTATCTATTTCAGAACAAAATGATCTATCAAGAAAAGAATCGTTCTAGGATACATTTAATTCGAAACCCACATGCAAAACCTAAAGTTTCCCACATGCAAAACCTAAAATACCCATTCCCCCAAATTCACCCTACATGACATGCAAATAAGAAATTTACAAATTTCAAACATAAAGAAATGGAATTAGGGCAAACCTTAGTAAAATAGATTGATTGAATTTGAAGTGCAGTGAAGTTTGCATTGCTTCAGTTTAGGGTTTGAGTGTTTGTGAGAGAGATGAAAAGTGAGAGGATGCTTGTGAGTGTTCGTGAGAGTGCTTCAGCAGAGTTGTAAAAAGGAAAATTGTGTTTGGACCCAAAATGAGCGGCCTGCTGAGAATTAAATTAGTGCTGCCACGCAGCGCTCGCTGCTGCTTCGCCTAGCGAGCAGCTAGCGAATCCGCTCGCTACTGCCTCGCCTAGCGAGTATCTAGCGAGCATGACCGCATTTTCTTTTTTTTCAAAAATAGCATTCCTGGTACATTCAGCAAGTTTTAACAATTGGAATCCCAATACGACACAACCGAAAAACTGTAAATACTTACAATGTTGGGGTGCCTCCCAACAAGCGCTTGTTTAACGTCGGATAAGCTCGATGGTTCGATGCTCACTGAGGAGCATCCAAGGGAATTGTGCAGCTTCCGCGATCCACTTTATTGTTTGAGCTTCCGGGATCCATTTTATTGAGAAACTTCCTCAAGGGCTTTGTTGTCTTCAAGAGGTTCTTGATGAACCTTCGATAAAATCTGATACCACCCTTTTTCGGAACTATTTGCACAACGCTCACCCATTCACCATCAGCGATAGAACAATTCATCCCGGCCTCTACTAGTTTGACAACATCCTTCTTTCTCAGCACCCACATCAATTGATTCTCCTCCTTTGTGGACAAAGTGCTGCTAATGATTACCAGTTTGGTACAGTTATCACTCAGGAACACATACTTCAAATTTGGCTCAAGTTTTGGCTCCTCCACTTTCTTTGTCATATCCAAGCCTTCCCTTGTTTCTTCATGATAGACAAGTTCTCCACAAGCCTCTAGTTAATACAACAATGCTTCCATCTCTTTTACTTTATTTTTAGTCGAAACTTTGTAGACTCCGATAAGAGATCTTTCAGAAGGATTAGAAACATGAACCTGGTTTGCGACCTCCACTAGCTTCTCCTTGGTGGCATCGATTCGGAAAGAATCATGCTTCTCATTAAGATGCTTTTTGGCTTCAAAAAGATGGAAGGCTACCTCTTCATTTTGGACCCTTACTTTCATCAAACCGTTGTCAACGTCAATCATCATGCGTGCGGTTTTCATGAATGGTCGGCCGAGAATAAGCGGAGCATCATCGTCCTCTTCCATATCAATAACAATGAAATCAACCGGGAAGAAGAATTTATCAACTCTGACTAACATGTCTTGAGCCACTCCATATGGTGCAGTGGTAGACTTATCAGCTAGTTGTAAAGTCATCTTAGCAGGTTTGATATCAACATTTCCCAATCTTTTGACAATGGATAGGGGAATTAAATTGATGCTAGATCCCAAGTCAATCAAGCCATTACCCGTGTAGGTGTCTCCGATGGTTACCGGTAAAGCGACTCGTCCCGGATCGGATTCCTTCCTTGGGAGAGTTTTTTGAATGATGGCACTACATCGTTCATCAAGCAAGATTGTCTCTGGTTCCGTGTACCTCTGCTTTTTAGTAAGTATGTCTTTCATGAATTTTGCATACTTAGGCATTTTCTCCAATGCTCCGGCAAACGGAATGTTCACTTTCAATTGTTTGAAAATATCCATGAACCGGGCGTAATGCCGTTCATTCTCCCTCTTAGATGGAGCATGTGGGTACGGAAGGTTTTGGATTGGAGTAGCGCTCACTACCTCCTTCCTTTAGCAACTCTAGAACTCCTCCATCTAGGCTTTTTCACTGGCTCCACCTTCACTTCATCACTATCGTTTTTCTCAATTTCCACACTTTCTTTATTTCCGACTTCACCGTTCTTTTCATCCTTTTCAACTTCTTCATCACTCCACTCCCCAACTTCACCATCAATATTATCCTCCAATATTTCCTCCTCATTTTCTTCTTTTTCCTCTCTTTGTTCACTCTCATCTCTTTTTTTATTCTCACTGATCAACTCCCTCCCACTTCTCGTCATGATCGCTTTACAATGTTCCTTAGGAGTTGTTTGCGTGTTTGCCGAAAAGGAAGGACCGGGTTGTTGTTCCGCGAGTTGCTTAGCAAGTTGCCCAACTTGAGTCTCGAGATTTTTTATAGCCGCGTCGTTGCTCTTTTGGTTAGCCATTGACATTTGCATGAATTGTGTCAATGTCTCTTCCAACTTAGAAGTTACGACCGACGGTTGTTGAGGTTGATAAGGATTTTGGGGAGGGTTTTGACGGCTAGAAGAACCACCTCCATAACCTTGGTTATGGTAATAGTTACTCCTAGGTTGGAACCCTTGATTCCCTTGGAAATGTTGTTGTTGATTTTGAGGGTGTGGTTGATAAGGTTGTTGTTGTTGTTGTTGTTGTTGTTGTTGTCTCGGTTGGTAGTCCCGTTGGTTTGCCATGTAGTTTACTTCTTCGAACCCGGGAGGTGGACAGAATCCGGTGTCATGCTCACCTTTGCAAAGCTCACAACAAGCTATTTGTTTAGCTTTAGAAGGTTCTCTCAACTCTTTTATTTGCTGCGTTAAGAGTTCCACTTGTTGTGAGATGAGTTTGTTTTGGGCAAGGATGGCATCGTTCGTCCCAAGTTCAAGCACTCCCGGCTTCTTCAAAGAGTTGCCTCTACTTTGACTCTGAAGATCATTTAGAGCCATTCAATTTATGATATTTGTAGATTCTTCGGCGCTTTTAGACAATAAAGAGCCACCCGAGGTAGCATCCAACAACGTCTTGCAATTTGGTTGAAGTCCATTTTTGAAAATATGGATTTGAGTCAATTTATCAAATCCATGCCCTTTACACTTCCGAAGCATGGATTTGAATCTTTCCCACGCCTCATTTAATGATTCATTGATTCCTTGTGAAACCACTGAGATGGCCGTCTTGGATTCCATGAACCGGTTATGGGAGAAGAATCTTTCGATGAACTTCTCTTCCAACACGTTCCAGTCTGTCATGACGGTTGGTGTTTGATCTAAGTACCAATCTTTTGCTTTGCCGAGCAAAGCGTGGGGAAATAATCTTCTGAACAACGGTAGCTCTTGAGCCTGATCCACTCCGGCCGCCAATGCTATCTCATAAAATTTTGTGAGAAAAGCAAAGGGATCTTCATGGTCCATTCCGGTGAATGGACTTCCATATAATAAATTGAGAGTTCCCGTTTTCATCTCGGCTTTCCTTCCCGTGTGGTTGGCAAACTGAGCAGTGTTCCTTGGACTGTTTACACATGGAGTGGAAATGGGCGATGGTGGTGGTTCCATGATTGGTATGAACGGTGGTGCATGTGTGGTAGAAGAACTTTCTCCTTGTTCTTGTCGTTGTCTAGCCTGTTGCCTCCTTCGTCTCGTTTTGCTATTAAGCCTCCTTGCGGTTCTCTCGATCTCGGGATCAAAAAGAAGTTCGTCCACAGGGATCTGCCCTCGCATAAAACGAAAGCTGCACACTAAACCAAACAAATTACAAGCACAAGTCAAAAATTCGAAAGCTAAAAATTAAGCAATCATTGCGATGCTCACAATATCAATTCACAATCCCCGGCAACAACGCCATTTTGTTGAATGTAATTTTAAGTGTCGGGTTTTTGTTATCGTCTCCACGGGGATTGTGAGATATCACCGCCTTTCGACAGTTGTTTTAATTCTTAGCTTAAGGTACAATGGGGTTTTGGTATTTGTCACGGTATCTTGCATAAAAGTGTAATAAAATGCGATAAAAGTTTTAGTTTTAATATTTGAGAAATATTGCCAAAGTTAGGGTTCGACGATCACTTTGCATGTATATGTTCGATCAACAAAACTTATAAACTCCTTTAGATGATAAACTATTTCACAAAGTCCTCCCAATGTGTTTATCTCTAACACACATTGTGAGTTTTCCCATTTTGATCCATTGTTTATCTCTAACACAATATATCAAAATGACAACTTTTTGGTTCAACCTTATGGTGAACAAAATCATTCATTACTATCTCTAGCTAACAAACAAGATTGGATGAAAACCTAGGTTAAGAGTTGGTAAACATCTCTCGATCATAAACCAACACAAAGTGTTTTGAATAAGAACAAAGTTTTCACCATATATTCACCATTAAAGAGTTTACAAATGAAGATCATCCCATTTACACACAAAGCTAATGATCATCTACATCTAACCTTGACAAAATGAAGGACTTAGCTACTCATTTTCATGGTAGCTTGGTCAACAAGTTTCGGAAGAAGGTTGATCAACATCCGAGTCGAATAATCGAGATTGGATGGGAATCCACCTTCTTTTTGTGAAAGATTGTTAAGAGATGAAGAGAAATGATTTCTAGGTCACAAAAGATCTCTAGAGCAATGCTGGAAAATATCTAAAAAGTACAAAAGTATGGAGGTAAAAAAGTATGGCTCCAAAAAGTAGCCCTTGCTACTTATAGAGCTGCTACTGAGCTGTCATGCTCGCTAGGCGAGCAGAATGGCTCGCCTAGCGAGCCCCTAAATGAGGCACCTGAGGCACCTGCGCCCAGAGAAATAACCTTTGCCAGACTGGCATGTTCGCTGGGCGAACAAAACCTTTGCTAGGCGAAGCCCACGCTTCAACCTTCGCTCCAGCGAGCTTGAGAGGTTTTGCTACTGGAATGCTCGCTGGGAGCTCGCTAATGTCTCGCCTAGCGAGTGAGTGCTGGTTGCGCTTTTCACCAAGTCTGGACGTGTTCGCTACACACCTCGCTGGCATCTCGCCTAGTGAGTTTGTTGAAGTTTGCCACTGTAAGATACTGGAGCTTTTCGCTGGGTTCTCGCTGGGCGCTCGCCTAGCGAGCCCTTCGCCACAGCCCTCGCCTAGCGAGCAAGCTGATGAATGCATCTTTTCTTTGGTCCCTTTGCCAACTTTCTTGTGGCTTCATTTTCTATTATTTCATGCCTAATTCCTGCACAATAACACACAAATCAAAGGTACCAAGATCGTTTATCATTGTATTGCAATTCATCAAAATTAAAGGTGGTTTCGAACACTTTAGCAAGGAAACGGAGTGAAAGATGCCCATATTTGATAGCTCAAATAAGCACTTTTGGGTATCTAACAGTCTCCTCCAGTGGAAGGAAGACCTTTGATTATGTATTTGACTGTATTAGAAGATTCCATAGGTTATGTGCTTGGACAACAAGATGAAACTGGTAGAAAAGAGCATGCCAACTACTATCTGAGTAAAAAGTTTATAGATTGTGAGTCTCGGTACCCCATGCTTGAAAAGACTTCTTGTGGTTCAGCTTGGGCTGCCAAACGTTTACGCTTGTATATGATCAATCATACCACTTGGTTGATCTCCAAAATGGATCCAATCAAGTATATATTTGAAAATCATGCTTTGACCGAAAGGATAACTCGTTGGTAGATGGTATTGTCTGAATATGATATTGAGTATCGTACTCAGAAAGAAATTAAAGGAAGTATTCTTACAGATCATTTGGCTCACCATCCGATCGATGATTATCAATCCATCAGGTTCGACTTCCCTAATGAAGATGTTATGTACTTGAAAGCTAAAGATTGCAATGAATTGTTTCTTGAGGAAGGGCCAGAGCCTGGATCTCGTTGGGGTTTGGTGTTTGATGGAGCTGTTAATGCTTATGGAAATGGAATTGGGGTAATCATTATTACTTCTAAGGGTTCTCATTTCCCTTTTACTTCAAGATTAGTTTTTGATTGTACGAATAATATGGCAGAATATGAAGCTTGTATCATGGGTCTTGAGGAAGCCATTGATTTGAGAATTAAAATCCTAGATGTGTATGAAGATTCATCCTTTGTGGTTAATAAGATTAAAGGAGAATGGGAGACTCGCCATCCTGGCCTGATTCCTTACAAAGATTATGCAAGGAGGTTGTCAACTTTCATCAATAAAATAGAGTTTCATCATATACCTCGTAAAGAGAATCAAATGGCAGATGCTCTGGCTACTCTGTCCTCTATGTATAAAGTAAATCGTTGGAACGACGCACCCAGTTTCACAATTATGCGCCTTGATAGACCTGCTCATGTGTTTGCAGCAGAAGAAGTTACATATGATAAGCCCTGGTATTATGATATTAAATGTTTCCTTCAAAGTCAGGAATAGCCGCTTAGGGCACCCAACAAAGATAAGAAGACTTTGAGAATATTGGCTGGCAATTTCTTTCTAAATGAAGATGTGTTGTACAAGAGAAATTTTGACATGGTTTTGCTCAGATGCGTGGATAGACACAAAGATGACATGTTAATGCAAGAAGTTCAGGAAAGATCCTTTGGCACTCATGCCAATGGACATGCAATGGCTAAAACGATGTTAAGGGAGGGTTATTATTGGCTGACAATGGAATCTGATTGTTGTAAATATGTGAAGAAGTGCCATAAATATCATATTTATGCTTATAAGATTCATGTGCCTCCGACGCTTCTCAATGTTATTTCATCCCCATGGCCTTTCTCTATGTGGGGGATCGATATGATCGGTATGATTGAACCCAAAACATCAAACAAATATCATTTCATCCTGGTAGCTATTGATTACTTTACCAAGTGGGTTGAGGTAGCATCTTATGCTAATGTGACCAAGCAGGTTGTGGTCAGATTTTTCAAGAATCAGATTATTTGCCGATATGGTGTTCTAAGTAAGATCATTACTGATAATGGGTCGAACATGAATAACAAAATGATGAAAGAACTTTGTGATGAATTCAAGATTTAACATCATAACTCTTCTCCTTACAGGCCCAAGATGAATGGGGTTGTTGAAGCTGCCAATAAGAATATTAAGAAGATTATCCAGAAGATGGTTGTGACGTATAAAGATTGGCATGCGATGGTCTCATTTGCTTTGCATGGATACTGTATGTCTGTCCGCACTTCAACAAGGGCAACCCCTTTCTCTCTTGTGTATGGCATGGAGGGATTTCTCCCTGTAGAAGTTGAGATCCCATCAATGTGAGTCCAGATGGAAGCCAATTTGTCTGAGGCTGAATATCGTCAAATCAGATATGACCGGTTGAATTTGATTGAAGAGAAAAGAATGAAAGCCTTGTCGCGTGGCCAATTATATCAAAAGAGAATGAAGAAAGCATTTGACAAGAAGGTTCTACCTCGTGTATTTAGAGAAGGTGACCTTGTGCTTAAGAAGATCTTGTCTTTCAACACTGATTCTATGGGAACGTGGAGTCCTAATTACAAAGGCCCATATGTTGTTAAGAGAGCTTTCTATGGTGGTGCATTGATTCTTACAACTATGGATGGTGAGGAGCTCCCTCGTCCTGTGAAATCCGATTCAGTCAAGAAACATTTTTCCTAAAAAATAAAAGAATAACTCGTTAAGTTGAAAACCCGAAAGGGTGACTTAGGCAAAAATGAGTGTCTCGATAGATTGAAAACCCGAAAAGGGTGGTCCAGACAAACGTTAGAGACCTAAAACATAAAATAATCATCCCGGTAGATTGACCCTGAAAAGGAAATCTAGGCAAAAGTTAGGGATTATGGAAATAACTGCATCAGGCCAGAGTTGATCGTTTGAAGCAACAATGCCTATCACAGGTTCCTTTTCCGTCATCCTCGACCAAAGTCCAGATCATAGTGGAATTCAAAGTTGTTAGAGAGAATAGTGGTCATTGTATCTCAATGTAGCCCTTTCCATGTATTTACCATTTTTCCAACTTTGTAATGATCCCTGGAGTCACGTCATTTGTGGATTACCATTCTATCAATAAATTTGAGCCTTTTGCCCATTTTTTGCTACTCTTATTTTGTTTCAGTTTACGAAATTTCATATATTTTTTTGATAATAATTTTTTTGAAACAATAGATATCTAAGCAATCATATTTTTTGAAAGTTTACAAAAAAGATATATATTTTCCTCGACTTGTGAATACAAAATAGGAATGTTAATGGCAATCCCAATGATGGTAAGATCCTGAAGAATGGAATTCAGTGACTTCCCCAGGCCGGATCTTCTTTTATAATAGTCTCCCAACCATCAAATTGTAAGAGTGGTGAAATCCCTAACGAAACTCTGTCAGCATCTCCATCTTGTTGAGATTAGTCGAGTATCTGGTTGTACTAAGTTATCAGTCGCATGCCTTTGCATTTGTTTTGTCATCATAATCATACGCATGTGCATAGCATCTGTAACACCTCAAATTTACACCTATCATTGTACATACATTCTCATATTAGGTCATAGCATATCATGGTCCACTGCATAGCATTGCATTGTTCCATCTGCCTCAAGTGCAAGTCATCAGGAGAATTAGGTCAAACTGGTCAGGAGATCAGTCAGTCAAGCAAGCAAGTGCATTTCTCAAGGAGCCAAGGCCCTGGGGTTGGTCCAACATGTTCACATGACTTGGGGATCCATTTTAAGTGTTTAGGTCAAAGATTGGATGTTCAGAAGTCATCATTCAATGCACAGACAGTCAGAAACCCTAAAAGTCAAACTTGGTCATCTGTGTCTGATTTTATGGTTTTGATGGTTGGATTTGGTTTGAGAGAGCTCATTCATGTCCAAATAGGCCTCATGTATCATGTCAAAGACCATCATGGAAGAATTTGAAGCCAGATCAGAAATTTCCAAAAAGGGAAACTGGACCTATAATTGAAACCTGCCCAAAATGGAAAGTCTTGATCCTCAAACTTACATCATGATACAAGCTTCAAATGAATTTTTTCCCAACATGAAAGTTGAAGATATTGTTCTCCCATTTCCAAAAAGTCCAAGAACACTCAATTCCCATGTATGGTTGGCAAGTTATGATCAAATCATTTTCAGAAATTCTTGAACTTCAAAAGGCCATATCTCTCAAACCATTTGGCCAATTTGGGTGGGGTTTTTTCCTACAAGTCACATTTGATCCCCTCTTTCCAAAAATATAACTTTCATTCACCAAAACTTCACCAAGAAAAATGGCCTTTTTGAACTTGCCTTAATTAATTTCAAGTGAGTTGAATTTTGACTTTTCAAAATAATCATTTTTAAACCACTTGGCCAATTGAAATAGTTCAGAAATGTGGTTTGTGTCATGTTTGAAAGCCCAAATTCGTGCAGTACATACAGCCATGCCAACTTGCTTGAAAATTGAAAAAAAAAAGTACACTTTTTTACCAACTCTATCCCACATTTCCATGGACTTTGATTTGTACTCTTAAACAGAGAATATAAAGATGATTTTCTGTCATTTACAAACCCTAGCAGCCACACATTCAAGACAGAAAAATCTCATATTCTCTAAAATCCTCATTTTGCATTTTGGCATTTTTCTTGAGAAAACCTCAAAGGGCTCGAGCCACACTTGTTTGTGCCATCATTCACAATCATGTTGGAAGCCATTGCAAGCAAGGAAATGCAGCTGTAAAGTCATCTTCCACTGCTGTTCTAAAGAAGCATCAGTCATGGCAGATCTAAATGGAGGCTATTCCAAGCACTCTTGAGCCAAAGTTCTTCAACTATTCTTCATTTAGAAGCTTAAGGCGCACCTGTTTTGAGTCAAAGCCACCAAACAACATCTGTATCTCGACTGCTCTTCCATTTTGGTAAAATTTCGACCTCCTTGTTTCTTAAAATAGATACATGCTTTAGAAAGGTCTATCCATGCTGAGCTTCATGATGCTTTTGTTTTCGAAAATGGTTGGTTATTTCTGAAGTTATGTTGTTTTGAAGTTTGGTGATGAAACTTGTTTGTGTTCGATTCTTGAGCTTTGTGATGTTTTAGTGAAAACCAATGATGGATTCATGTTGCTTGTTGTTTGCTGATCATTTTTGTATATGCAATTGCATTTTCTGAAAAAAAATGGTTGAGTCGAATTTGGAAGGGATGAAGATCATGTTACTGTGTAGAAACCCTAATTTTCAAATGCATTTCCCAGAATTTCTGGTTTTTCACGTGCATGGCATGGTCTGGTAGTCAACAACCAATAGGAACATTTCATTTCCGTGGCCAAAACGACCGCGTCTCATTAAGTGGCCATGTTAATTACAAAACTGCCATTCCCGTGCCCCCATGTCCCATTAAATTCATGTTGTTTTATTTATTTATTTCATTTGATTGCCCCATCTTACAAAAATCATAACATCTTCATTTCAAATCCAAATTTCATGGGAATTTTTGCATTGTGTTCATCTGAATCTCTACTTTTTTATCATGATTTTTATTGATTTTTTGGATGGTCGAATTTTAAATGGTGCTAGGGTTTGTGACATGTGTTCCTTTTTTGTACACTTTGCCAAAACATTTGTGAAATGGTGATACTTTATCCAATGACCCCCAAATTTTTTGTGCTTAAACTAGACACACTCATGGTGATTTTGGTTTAGAGTTTGTGAATTTATCATTGCTTGTTTGTGAGATATGATTTTTTGAATTGGGGTGTGACAGTTTGTGTCACACCATTGATGTCCAACTTCATGATTTTCATTACCATGCTTCTTGAACTCAAATTGGTTTGAATTTTTGCATGAATGTACTCTTGGATGTCTAGTTTACATGTGAATTTTCTTGGATTTATTTGTGGTATTTCCTAATTGTTTGGGATTTTCTCCCCTGTTTGGTCTTATGTTGACTTTTTGTGACACATGTTCCCATTTCATTTGTGAAATTCTCATACTTTATTAGATGGACATGAAATTTTACATGAGATAACTAGACATCCTAAGCTTTGCCATGGTTTTAGTCCCATTCATTTATCATATGCCATCTCTGATTTATGAATTTTTCAAGTTGATGCATGATTGGTTGACTTCTTTGAGCATGTTCAAAATTGCTTTGACTTTCTGATTTTCATTGACTGCCTTCCACTTGTCCAAAGAGGTGAAATTTGACATGATTACCATGCTATGTGTTAGGATTGATCATGATTTATTTGGTGATTTTTGGAAATGTTTAAGATTGCTTTTGATTTAAGTCTTGCTGTTGACTTCTATGAGCTTCTGTTTGCTATACCTTGACCTAAATTGCTCATGAAATGATGATGATGCACGATATGAACATGAAACCAATTGGGTTTGCTTCCTAAATGTTTGAACTTGATTTTGATTGGACATTGCTTGCTGTTTTGGCTTTCTCATTCATTTTTGACCCTAGGCTTGTCCTAGTGGTCCTGTGGCTTATGTTTGAGTTCATGTTTTCAGGTTAAGCTACAAATGCTTCAAAGAGATCACTACAATTTGATTGAGTTCATTTGATTATCATGAGCTAACCTCTTTGTTTTGTAGGTTGCTTGGCTCATATGCCTTGAGCTTTGTACTATGCACATTTGTCTGTTTGTTTTAACTGTTGATTCCTATTTCCTTTGCTTTAACTTGTGAATTGTGTACTGATTTGTTTGACTATTTCAGGTACCATTAGTTGCTTAAGTTCTTTGAACTTGCTTTGCTTTGCTATTTAGCAACTTGCTTGAGGTATAATCCCTTTTTTCTTCATGTAGTCTGGAAGACCTGGCCTGTTACTTGGCCAGGCAACTGTCTGAAGTCCTCCTTAAGAGGCAATGTTTGTGAATGTTTACATTTGTCCTTGTATAGAGTCAAAGACCTCCTAAGTGAAGAGGCAATTGGCAGACCCAAGGGATATGCAACCTATCCCCTGCTATTCTGTGTGTCATCTGCTTTGCTCACACCACTGTGTTGATGCATTGCAGATACAAACCCAAGATCTTGTACAATCGTACAGTTGAGTCAGTTTCAAATGTGTAGAAGGGTTCCCACTTTCTGAACCCACACATTCTTGTCTTAAGCTCTCCCAGGCCAGGGATAAGAGCTGTGAAGTCTTATCTTCACTCACCTTTCATCTGCTTCACCTTAGCCCCTCAATGGCAAGGTTAAGAGCACATTCACCCAGTTCCAGAGGTTTGTTTGTTGAGGTTGATATGACCCCTCGACTAAAACCTAACCCTTGTTTGAGCCACTTGCTTGTGTATAGTGTGTGCTATCTGTGCTTGTATGTTTGTTTGACTTGCTTCCTGTGCAAGTTAGGGTTAGTTTAGACTTGCTTCCTGTGCAAGTTAGGTTTTGCTTGGCTTGCTTCCTGTGCAGGTTAAGTATGTGTGTGGCTTGCTTCCTGTGCAAGCCATGCTTAGGATAGGTTGGCCCTTGTGCCATTTAGCTAGAAACCTTAACTTAGGGATGATTTTGCATGATAACATCTAGGCTCGAGTCGTAGTCTCCCTAGTTGTGTCTCCCTCTGTTATCTGGTTAGGCTAGTCCTTTTTCCCTGCGTAGGGGAACTACGTCGCCCTGATCCTCATACCAGATGAGGTACGTAGGCAGGAGATGAGCAGATCTCTCCGGGCGCCTGTGTCTTTGTTTTGTCTTGTTGTGTGCTTGGAAGCTGATGTGAGTCCATCGAGTGGCATTTGGGTTCCAGTGTGCGTGTGTTTGGTTCGGATGCTGATGTAAGTCCAGTGATTGGCATTCAGGCTCCAGGTTTGCCTTTGTTTGTGTTTGTTTGTGTGCGTGTCAGCCGAGCTACGAATGCTCTGATTCTCCTTCGTCCAAGGAGATACGTATGTATAGGATGCGACATCCTAGCGAGCATGTGTTTTCCCCAATCCGAACTACTTCGACTCTGATGTCTATGCCTGATAGACTAAGTAGGCCCAGGATGCGATATCCTGCCGAGTCAGTTTCAGTTTTGTTTTCTTGTGTCTCTTTCAGCCAGTGTGTGTGTGTATGAGCAGCGTTTTTTTAGCAACCATTTTCCTTCCTTTTGTGCGTGGATCCCGTAGAGTACTACGGATGCGTAGGGGTGCTAATACCTTCCCTTCGCATAACCGACTCCCGAACCCATCCTCTTTGGTTGCGAGACCATGTTCTTTCCTAGGTTTACTCTGAGCGTTTCCTTTCCCTCTTTTGGGATAAATAACGCACGGTGGCGGCTCTGTTGTTCTTGTTTTCCCGCCGGTTTTTCGCGTGATGCGACAGCTGGCGACTCTGCTGGGGACATAGAGAAGTTGACCTATGCTGGTCCATCTTCCCTAAGCGAGTCTCTCCTAGCGCTCTCTAGGTTAGGGCTTTGGTTGCTTTGTGCTGTTATTTATTGCATTCATTTGTATATATTTGCATTTACTGTTTGCATTTATTGTTCGCATTAATGTTTGCATTCATTCATTATTCATCTGGTTGGTTGTCTGTTTCTCTCTGTTGGGATGGGAGTTACATGAGGTAAAAGGCCCAATACCCAGGCCATGAGTGAAATCTAGGATACTTAGGAATAGAGTGATTCATGGGAAGCGGGTGGTATTGCGCCACTTAGCGGAACATTGATATCACGAGCAGTTCAGACCCTGGTGGGACATTATCGTTACATACTTCGGGTGTGTATATGATGATGTTCTGCGAAAGGTTATTTATGCTGCGTTTCTCTCGACCTTACCCTGGCCTAGATGACACCCGTGAGTGGGGGGAATGATCATTATTACAGTTACAGGTACAGTTGGTGACTTGTTGGTGACTTGTTGGTGACTTGTGATCCTGTTGGTGACTATTGGTTCAGAAGTTTGGGGTCTCAGATGACTTTGGGTTTCAGATGAATTTGTGGTTCCGAGTTCAAGCCGAAGCTTTGATCCTGTGTTCCGAGAGACACAACCAACCAGTCCAGTCTGCATCATTTGCATCATAGCATATTTATTTTTCAAAAGAAACGCAAAAAAAAAAAAGATACAAAAAAAAAAAGAAAAAAAACTAATCCCTGCATGCATATCATTTCTCAGGTACATTCCAGAGCTTGTTCACTAATAGAGATGGCGACAGTCCCAGGGTTGAAGCGGAAGACTTGTTCCTACAGCTTTCACCGTGAACCTTTGACGTCTCTGATTGAGTTGAGCAACCTTATGACCAGTGGTAACCAGAAGGGGTTTGTTGACCAGTATGGAGATATTCTGACACTGTTGAAGATGGTAGTCGATCCGGTGCCGTTGCAGACTCTTCTACAGTTCTACGACCCAGAGTTTCATTGTTTCACCTTTCAAGATTATCAGTTGGCGTCTACTCTTGAGGAGTACTCCATTCTGCTGAGTGTCCCGGTCCGGTATCAGGTTCCTTTCTTGGATGTGCCCAAGGAGGTTGATTTCAGAGTTGTTGCCAGAGCTCTCCATTTGGGTATCAAGGAAGTCAGTGATAGTTGGAAGTCCAGTGGGGATGTTGTAGGATTGCCTTTGAAGTTTCTGTTGAGGGTAGCTAGAGAAGAAGCAGAGAAGGGAAGTTGGGAAGCCTTTCATGCTCAGTTGGCCGTCATGATCTATGGGATCGTCCTGTTTCCGAGTATGCCAAATTTTGTTGACTATGCTGCAGTCAGTATTTTCATTGGAGGAAATCCAGTTCCTACTCTGTTGGCTGACACTTACTATGCTATTCAACGTAGGCATGGTAAGGGTGGGGCTATCAGGTGTTGTCTCCCGCTTTTGCTCAGATGGTTCTTGTCTCTTCTGCCAGTCAGTGGACCTTTTGTGGATGCTCAGAGCACGCATAAGTGGACTCAGAGGGTTATGTCTCTTACCTCCTATGATATCAGGTGGCAATCTTACCGGATGGATGTGCGTAACGTCATTATGAGCTGTGGAGGATTCCGTAATGTGCCACTCGTAGGGACTAGGGGTTGCATCAATTACAACCCGGTTCTTTCTCTCCGCCAGTTGGGGTTTGTGATGAAGGGAAGACCACTTGAGGCTGAGGTAGCAGAAAGTGTGTATTTTGAGAAGCAGAGTGACCCGGCTAGATTGGAGCAGATAGGGAAAGCTTGGAAGTCTATTGGTGTGAAGGATGGATCTGTCTTAGGGAAGAAGTTTGCCGTTGCTATGCCTGATTACACTGATTGGGTCAAGGAGAGAGTAGAAACTTTGTTGTTACCCTACGATAGGATGGAGCCGTTGCAGGAGCAACCACCTTTGATCCTTGCTGAGAGTGTGCCTGCGGAGCACTACAAGCAAGCCCTGATGGAGAATCGCCGTTTGAGAGGGAAGGAGCAAGATACCCAGATGGAGCTGTACAAAGCCAAAGCTGATAGGTTGAACTTGGTCATCAACTCAGAGGAGTGCGAGAAGAAGATGCTAGCAGACTGAGAAGCAAGAAGAGATCCTACGAGGAGGTGGAGAGCATGTTAGATGCAGAACACCGGGAGTGCTTGAGGTTGCAGAGAGTTGAGGCCAGCTATCAGAAGAAGATCAGAGACTTGGAGAAGCAACTCAGAGATAAAGACATCCAGTTGAAGAAGGAAGTAGACTTGAGACAGGCATCAGAGAACCACCTTGGAGGAGAAGTGGTAGAGCTTAGACGACAACTGAAGGAGAAGATCACTCTTTTGCCAGAATGTTCAGAATGTGACCTGTTGATAGACCAGTGTCAGTACTTGAAGACTCTCATTCCGGGAGGCCGTTTGTCTTAGCTTGTATCTTTGATATGTATGTTGAGAATCACCTCCAGGCTTGTTGGATGGGATTCATTGTTGTACTCCGATTGTTTGGATTTTCTTTGTCGACTTTGTTGTATGATCCTGTTACTCATATAGATGAGGTTGTTGGTTTCACCTTGTACTCATCACTCTTGTATATGTTGTTTCTGTGCTTCTATGTTGTTCTTGCTGCAGGTTGCCATCTTTTGAGGATGACTCAGGCTCTTTGAATGCCTGAGGAATGAACATATCATGTGCATCATACGCATCATTAGCACCATACTCATATCATTTTGCATAACAGGTGTTCTTGGTCGTGACTTCTCACTCTTGGTTCCTGTTCAGGCAGGATAGCTGATCAACGTCCGCACCGCTACTCAACAAGACTGAATCAACAGAGAGGTATGGATCAAGTTCAAGCTGAGTTGGCTGAGATGAAGGCTAACATGGCCCAGTTTATGAATATGATGCAAGGGGTTGCACAAGGTCAAGAAGAACTTCGAGCCATGGTTCAGAGACAAGAGGCTGCAATTCCACCGGTCAACCATGCTCCGCCAGAGGGAGGCCCGGTCAATGATAATAATGTTGCTGCTGCTGTACCCATCAACAACTATGCTGTAGGTGATGAGTTGGGGGGTATTCGAATCAACGGTCAACCTATTGCTCCAGATGCCGCTAATGCCAGAGCAGTCCGTGCCCCGGCCCGTAATCCTGTTCCGATTGTTGACAGACAAGAGGATATGTTCACTCTGCTCAGTGAAGACGAAGATGTTCTGGGAAGGGTTGATGAGAGGGATCGTAAAGTTGATGCCCTTGCTGAGAAGATTAGAGCTATGGAATGTCAGAATTCTCTCGGTTTTGATGTTACCAATATGGGGTTGGTGGAAGGTTTGAGAATCCCTTACAAGTTCAAAGCACCGTCCTTCGATAAATACAACGGTACTTCTTGCCCTCGCACCCATGTGCAGGCTTATTATCGAAAAATCTCTGCGTATACCGATGATGAAAAGATGTGGATGTATTTTTTCCAAGATAGTCTATCTGGGGCTTCTTTGGACTGGTACATGGAATTAAAGAGATTCTATCCGCTGTTGGAGGGATCTGGGTGAGGCCTTTTTGAGGCAATATAAACATAACATGGACATGGCGCCTAGCCGGACTCAGCTGCAGAGTCTATGTCAGAAATCCGGAGAGAGCTTCAAGGAGTACGCCCAGAGGTGGCGTGAACTGGCTGCTAGAGTTCAACCCCCTATGCTGGAGAGGGAGTTGACAGATATGTTTATCGGTACTCTTCAGGGTGTGTTTATGGACCGGATGGGGAGCTGCCCATTCGGTAGTTTTTCTGATGTTGTCATTTGTGGAGAGAGGACTGAGAGCTTGATTAAAACTGGGAAGATCCAAGATGCTGGTTCCTCTTCTTCTAAGAAGCCGTTTGCTGGGGCACCTCGTCGAAGAGAGGGTGAAACTAATGCTGTTCAATACCGCAGAGATCAGAACAGAAGTGAATACCGTCAAGCTGCTGCAGTAACCATTCCGGCACCTCAACCTCGTCAACAACAACAACAAAGAGTTCAACAACCGCAACAACAACACAACAGCAACGTCCGTATCAGCCCAGACAAAGGATGCCTGATCGACGTTTTGATTCGCTACCCATGTCGTACGCCGAACTGCTGCCCGAACTACTCAGGTTGGGGATGGTTGAGTTGCGTACAATGGCTCCGCCTACAGTATTGCCTCCTGGGTACGACGCCAACGTCCGTTGTGACTTTCACTCTGGGGCACCAGGGCATCATACTGAGAAGTGTCGGGCTCTCCAGCACAAGGTCCAAGATTTGATCGATGCCAAGGCGATCAACTTCGCTCCAGTGCCTAACGTCGTAAACAACCCTATGCCTCAGCATGGTGGGCATAGAGTGAACAATATTGAGGGGAAAGAAGCTGAAGATCTGGTTGTTAATGTTGATGATGTTCAGACTTCTCTGCTAGTTGTGAAGGGCCGTCTGCTGAATGGGGGTGTCTACTCGGGCTGTGATGAGGATTGTTTGGGCTGTGCAGAATCTGAGAATGGTTGCGACCATTAAGGCCGGTATCCAGGGTATGATGGATGAGGGTTGTTTGCAATTCAGTAGGGCTGTAAAAGATCGTGGAACAGTGTCAACTATCACCATTTACTTTAAACCGTCTGAAGGACGTGGACAAAGGGTCGTTAGTGCACCTGCAACAAATGGTACCCCAGTTACCATTTCCGTGCCTGTAACCATCAGTGCTCCAACTACTATCGCCGCGTCTGGAAGAAGGGCTGTTGAGAATAGTAGAGCCGTGCCGTGGAAGTATGATAATGCTTACCGCAGTAACAGAAGGGCTGAAAGTCAGACGAGACCAGTGAATCAAGCTCCAGTGACAATTGGTTTACCGAATAGAGTTCCTGCAACTGTTGGTCCGGCTGTGGATAATGTAGGGGGTCCAGGAGGTTTTACCAGAAGCGGTCGTCTGTTCGCACCGCAGCCTTTGAGGGACAATAATGCTGAGGCTCTCGCCAAAGCAAAGGGTAAGCAAGCTGTGGTTGAGGAAGAGCCTGTCCAGAAGGAAGCGCCCGAGGGGTCATTTGAGAAGGACGTGGAGGAGTTTATGAAGATAATCAAGAAGAGTGACTACAAGATTGTAGATCAGTTGAATCAAACTCCGTCCAAGATTTCTATACTTTCACTGTTGTTGTGCTCTGAGGCACACCGTAATGCCTTGTTGAAGATGTTGAATCTGGCTTACGTGCCTCAGGAGATTTCTGTCAATCAACTGGAGGGTGTGATGGCCAATGTGAGCACCAGGCATGGTGTAGGATTCACCAACCTGGACTTACCGCCTGAAGGGCGAAACCATAACAAAGCCTTGCACATCACCATGGAGTGCAAGGGGGCAGTGTTGTCTCACGTATTGGTAGACACCGGGTCGTCGCTGAATGTGTTGCCTAAGCAGATTCTGAAGAAGATTGATGTGGAAGGGTTTGTGCTTACTCCCAGTGACCTGATCGTTCGTGCTTTCGACGGCTCCAAACGTTCTGTGTGTGGGGAAGTTACCTTGCCTGTGAAGATAGGTCCTGAGGTATTCGATATCATCTTCTATGTTATGGACATCCAGCCCGCCTATAGTTGTTTATTGGGGCGTCCATGGATTCATGCAGCAGGGGCAGTCTCGTCGACCCTCCATCAAAAGCTCAAGTATGTCTGGAACGGTCAGATTGTGACTGTGTGCGGTGAAGAAGAGATTCTGGTGAGTCATCTATCCTCGTTCAAGTATGTTGAGGTGGATGGCGAGATCCACGAAACCTTATGTCAGGCGTTTGAGACTGTGGCTCTTGAGAAAGTGGCGTACGCTGAGCAGAGGAAGCCAGGTGCTTCAATTACTTCTTACAAGCAGGCTAAGGAGGTTGTTGATTCTGGCAAAGCTGAAGGCTGGGGCAAGATGGTGGATTTGCCTGTCAAAGAAGACAAATTTGGCGTTGGTTATGAGCCTCTCCAAGCAGAGCAGAATGGTCAAGCGGGTCCGAGTACCTTTACCAGCGCTGGGCTGATGAATCATGGCAACGTCTCTGCAACCGGTAGTGAAGACTGTGACAGTGATTGTGATTTGGACAACTGGGTTCGCCCGTGTGCACCAGGGGGATCTGTCAACAACTGGACGGCTGAAGAAGTAGTTCAAGTTACTCTTCTGACAGAGTAATTTTCTGTTGTTTTGTCATTTTGCATGAAAATCCTACGATCTGCCCAAGGCGTAGTGATTCATTGTAGGGCCTCATCATGTTTTAATGATTATCATTAATGAAGGACATTTTTTTGCAATCAAACTTTGTGATCCCTGTCTTTCTATTTTTTTGTTTTCATCCTTTTCCAAAATAATAAAAATGGCAGTGTTTTTGTTTTTTGTAACTTTATTGAACTCTTTTTCTAAAACAAAGCATTAAACATGCAGAAGCGATCTTATGGCATTCACTATGAACAGTTCTGTTATGGCTCAGTATGATTTCGACAATCCCATCTACCAAGCTGAAGAGGAGAGTGAGGAAGACTGTGAACTCCCTGCAGAATTGGTCAGATTGCTGAAGCAGGAGGAAAGGGTCATCCAACCTCATCAGGAGGAGTTGGAGGTTGTTAATTTAGGTACTGAGGACGCCAAAAGAGAAATCAAGATTGGGGCTGCTTTAGAGGACTCTGTCAAGAGGAGGCTGATTGAGATGCTGAGAGAATATGTGGAGATATTCGCCTGGTCATATCAAGATATGCCTGGGTTAGATACAGACATTGTGGTGCATCGATTACCTCTTAGAGAAGGATGTCCTTCGGTCAAGCAGAAGCTTCGTAGAACGAGTCCTGATATGGCAACTAAGATCAAGAAAGAGGTTCAGAAGCAGTGGGATGCAGGTTTTTTGGCTGTTACAAGTTATCCCCCATGGGTGGCCAACATCGTTCCTGTGCCGAAGAAGGATGGCAAAGTCAGAATGTGTGTCGATTACCGGGATTTGAATAGAGCGAGTCCGAAAGATGATTTCCCATTACCGCACATTGACGTATTGGTCGATAATACGGCTCAATCCTCGGTATTCTCTTTCATGGATGGTTTCTCCGGATATAATCAGATCAAGATGGCGCCAGAGGACATGGAAAAGACGACATTCATTACACCTTGGGGCACGTTCTGCTATAAGGTGATGCCATTTGGGCTAAAGAATGCTGGTGCTACCTATCAGAGGGCAATGACGACTCTCTTTCATGACATGATGCATAAAGAAATTGAAGTGTACGTAGATGATATGATTGCGAAGTCGCAGACAGAAGAGGAGCACCTGGTTAATTTGCAGAAGCTGTTTGATCGGTTGAGAAAGTTCAAGCTGAGGTTGAATCCGAACAAGTGTACGTTTGGGGTGAGGTCAGGGAAGCTTTTAGGCTTCATTGTCAGTGAAAAAGGGATTGAGGTTGATCCAGCAAAAGTCAAAGCTATTCAAGAGATGCCTGAACCGAAAACGGAGAAGCAAGTCCGTGGGTTTTTAGGGAGATTGAACTACATTGCAAGGTTCATATCTCACCTAACTGCCACATGCGAACCAATTTTCAAATTGCTAAGAAAGAATCAGGCGATCAAGTGGAATGATGACTGTCAGAAAGCTTTTGATAAGATAAAGGAGTATTTACAGAAACCTCCAATCCTTATACCTCCAGTTCCAGGGAGACCTCTGATAATGTACCTGTCAGTGACTGAGAACTCGATGGGGTGTGTATTGGGACAGCATGACGAGTCTGGTCGAAAAGAGCATGCCATATACTACCTTAGCAAAAAGTTTACCGACTGTGAAACAAGATATTCACTGCTCGAGAAAACTTGCTGTGCTTTGGCCTGGGCTGCTCGCCGACTGAGGCAGTATATGTTGAACCATACTACCTTATTGATTTCTAAGATGGATCCAGTGAAGTACATCTTTGAGAAACCGGCTCTCACCGGACGCGTTGCTCGTTGGCAGATGATTCTAACAGAATATGATATTTAGTACACGTCACAAAGGGCCATCAAAGGTAGTATTCTGTCAGACTACCTCGCCGAGCAACCGATTGAAGATTACCAGCCTATGATGTTTGAATTCCCTGATGAAGACATCATGTATCTTAAGATGAAAGATTGCGAAGAGCCTCTTGTCGAGGAAGGACCGGATCCGGATGACAAGTGGACACTGATGTTTGATGGGGCTGTGAATATGAACGGTAACGGTGTTGGGGCAGTATTGATCAATCCTAAAGGTGCTCATATACCTTTTTCTGCCAGATTGACGTTTGACGTCACCAACAACGAAGCTGAGTATGAGGCTTGTATCATGGGGATAGAAGAAGCCATTGATCTGAGGATCAAAACTCTTGATATATTTGGAGATTCCGCTCTAGTGGTCAATCAAGTCAATGGAGATTGGAATACGAATCAGCCGCATTTGATTCCGTATAGAGATTACACCAGAAGAATACTGACGTTCTTCAAGAAGGTGAAGTTGTATCATGTCCCCCGGGATGAGAATCAATGGCTGATGCTTTGGCTACTTTGTCGTCTATGATCAAAGTTCATTGGTGGAATCATGTGCCACATGTTGCGGTGAATCGACTCGAGAGGCCTGCGTATGTGTTTGCAGCCGAGTCTGTTGTGATTGATGAGAAGCCGTGGTATTATGACATCAAGAACTTCCTCAAGACTCAGGAGTATCCTGAAGGTGCGTCGAAGAATGACAAGAAAACCCTGAGGAGGCTAGCTGGAAGTTTCTATTTGAATCAGGATGATGTGATGTATAAGAGAAACTTTGACATGGTCTTGCTCAGATGCGTGGACAGACCCGAGGCGGACATGTTAATGCAGGAAGTTCATGAAGGTTCCTTCGGTACTCATGCCGGCGGACATGCAATGGCTAAGAAATTGTTGAGAGCGGGTTATTACTGGATGACTATGGAATCCGATTGTTTCAAGTATGCTCGGAAGTGCCATAAGTGTCAAATCTATGCTGATAAGGTGCATGTACCACCAAACCCTCTGAATGTCATGAATTCGCCTTGGCCGTTTGCCATGTGGGGCATTGATATGATTGGGAAGATTGAGCCTACTGCTTCGAATGGACATCGCTTCATCTTGGTTGCGATTGACTATTTCACCAAATGGGTGGAAGCAGCTTCCTATGCTAACGTTACCAAACAAGTGGTTACCCGGTTCATCAAGAAAGAAATCATATGTCGTTATGGAGTTCCTGAGAGAATCATCACTGACAATGGTTCGAATCTCAATAACAAGATGATGAAAGAGCTTTGTAAAGATTTCAAGATTGAACATCACAATTCTTCTCCTTACAGACCGAAGATGAATGGTGCTGTAGAAGCGGCGAACAAGAATATCAAGAAGATTGTGCAGAAGATGGTCGTTACGTACAAGGATTGGCATGAGATGCTGCCTTTCGCTTTGCATGGGTACCGTACCTCAGTACGTACGTCGACCGGGGCAACCCCTTACTCCCTTGTGTATGGTATGGAAGCTGTCCTACCTGTTGAAGTGGAGATTCCTTCTCTGAGAGTTTTATTGGATGTCAAGCTGGACGAAGCCGAGTGGATTCGAACAAGGTTTAACGAGTTGAGCCTTATCGAGGAGAGACGGTTAGCAGCTGTATGCCATGGACAGTTGTATCAGCGAAGGATGAAGCGAGCCTTTGATCAGAAAGTGCGTCCTCGAAGCTATCAGATCGGTGATCTAGTTTTGAAGAGGATCCTCCCTCCCGGTGCAGATAACAGGGGCAAGTGGACTCCTAATTATGAAGGTCCATATGTTGTGAAAAAGGTATTCTCCGGTGGAGCCTTGATGCTTACAACTATGGATGGTGAAGACTTTCCGTCTCCTGTTAACTCAGATGTAGTCAAAAAATACTTCGCATAAATTGACCCGCTGGACAAAAAGAAAAAAAGAGTCCAGGCAAAAATGGGCATCCCGGCGAACCAAAAACAGAAAGGAAAGTTCGGGCAAAAATTAGGGATAAAATGAAAAGAATTTGTACACCCGGTAAGTCGAAAACCCGTAAGGGCGGCTTAGGCAAAAATGGGTATCCCGGTGGATTGAAAACCCGAAAGGGCGATCCAGCCAAAAGAGGGATTAAAGCGAAGACTACAGTCTGAGTTGTCTGTACTTCATCAAGCTTTGTCGTCTGCCATCTCGAAAGATGTGATCCGTCCAGTCATTCTTCTCAGAAAGCAAGGAGTTGGGAGGAAAACTGATGATCTGTGAGTTATAACAGAATTGGGAAATAGTGGATGCCGTGTTCACGTTGCCATTAGGATAGATTTTTCCTTTTGTGCGCAATTACCTCTTTCTAGGAATTGCTTCCCAATGTATTTGCCTCTTCAAGCGCATTTTCAATCAATAAAAGTCGTTATTCAGATAAATGGCTCTTTTGTTTTTATTTTGACTGTTTTGTTTGCAAAAATGTCCGAATTTTTGATAAGCATTGCATATAAAAACATGAAGGCTAAACAATAGCTTGCAGGATGACAAAACATTTGAAAATCATTTTGAATGTTGAGGACACTTGAGCGTATCTTGTCCATGTATCCCCTGGGGGCATTTTGTTGTGCTGTTTTTCAGGTTGGCATCTGTGAGGACGTTTCCTCAGCAGATATTCTCCCCAAGCAAGTTTGGAAGCTATCAGAGCTATGTTCCCCTGCGGAGACGTCTGTGGATAGTGCCTTCTATTCCCCAACAGATCTAAGGATTGCCTATCCCCAACAGGCCTGTATTTGCCGATTTCCTCCCGAGTGAGGCAGACTCATTGAAATTTATCTCCAACATTTATCCTATCTGTGGACTGAAGGATATCCCCAGTGGAGTTTACCTTCCCCCAGCAGCAGTGCTATTCTCCAACATGAGTGAGAAGTCGTTGCTCTCCTTGCAGAGTCTCCCCGCAGAGTTGGAGTACCCGATCAGTTTTGGCTCCCCAGCCGGAGTTTTTCATCATTTTTGCATTGTTGCATGTTAGTAATCATTGCATCCTCAAACTGCGTAGCATTCCCATTCAATATGGAACATTACGCCATAGAAAAATTCAAACATATGCATTCATGTGTTAACCTCACCAGACCGTATCCCCGGCAGAGGCGGA
Organism: Lathyrus oleraceus; assembly: GCF_024323335.1. Lineage (NCBI taxonomy): Eukaryota > Viridiplantae > Streptophyta > Magnoliopsida > Fabales > Fabaceae > Lathyrus > Lathyrus oleraceus. The sequence continues at coordinate 304,274,206 of NC_066584.1, forward strand.
TCATTTCATTCAACATCAGCACAGCAAGTCTGCTACAGTTGCTCTTGACAGCACTCAGGATTGATATCCCCACAGAGGTTTATTACCTCACCCGTTGGTGACAGAAAGTTTGTTTCTCCCCAGTGAGACCCCCAGCAAGTGGTCAACCTTGCCTTGACATATCTAAAAAGTTGTTCTTGTGATACCGGTAAGTGTCGTGCCAGCACCCGCGTGTGTTTCTTTGTTTGGCGTCGGTAAACACCATTGTTTCGGTGTCTGTAAACATCGGGTTTTCTCCCCAGTCATCAGTAAATGTCTGGTCATCATGTTTGGTGTCGGTAAACACCATTGTTTCGGTGTCTGTAAACATCAGGTATTCTCTCCAGTCATCAGTAAATGTCTGGTCATCATTGTTTGGTGTCGGTAAACACCATTGTTTCGGTGTCTGTAAACATCGGGTATTCTCCCCAGTCATCGGTAAATGTCTGGTCATCATTTTTGGTGTCGGTAAACACCATTGTTTCGGTGTCTGTAAACATCGGGTTTTCTCCCCAGTCATCGGTAAATGTCTGGTCATTTTTTTTGATATCGGTAAACATCATCTTTCGATGTCGGTAAACATCGAGTCTTTTATGCAGTCATCGGTAAATGTCTGATAATCCCCAGCTAGGGATCCCCAGTAGAGTCATCGGTAAATGTCCTGTCTGGTTTCCGGTTGCGAATATTTGTTTTTCTCTTCCCAATAAATTTCTCATCCCCAGTCATCGGTAAATGTCTGGTCATTTCTTTGGATGTCGGTAAACATCATCTTTCGATGTCGGTAAACGTCGAGTCTCATCCCAGTCATCGGTAAATGTCTGGTCATGCTTTGTTTCCTTGTTGATAAAATCAAGATCCCCAGAAGTCGTCGGTAAGCGTCTTGTCTGATTACACCACAAAGATTTTGTTCCTCCCCAAGTGGAGACGCCATCGGTAAATGGCCCTGTATGCTTCGATATCGGTAAATATTGAATGCCCAGTTTTATCCGCCATCAGTAAATGGCCCCGTATGCTTCGATATCGGTAAATATTGAACGCCCAGTTTTATCCGCCATCGGTAAATGGCCCCGTTTTCTTCGATATCGGTAAATATCAGATCCCCAGTTGCAGTAGCCATCGGTAAATGGTCGAGTTGAAGTTGATATCGGTAAATTTCAAGTTTCTTTGAAGCCGCCATCGGTAAATGGTTTTGCTTCCTTTTACATCAGAATTGTTTCCCAACAGCCATCGGTAAATGGTCTTGCTAAAGTTGATATCGGTAAATATCAAGTTTCCAGTTTCTAACCATCGGTAAATGGTTTCGCCTTTCTGAAGTTGTCAATTGCAGGCGTCATCGGTAAATGACGTGGTTCTCCTTGTATCATATCCGACAGAGTGCAAATTTCTACGGTTCTTGGTATTCAATCCCTGTTTACCCTGAAAGTCTGACAGCCGTTGCTCTCATCCATTCGGGTTCCCAGTTGATTGAATAGGGGCAGCTGTAACACCTCAAATTTGCACCTATCATTGTACATACATTCTCATATTAGGTCATAGCATATCATGGTCCACTGCATAGCATTGCATTGTTCCATCTGCCTCAAGTGCAAGTCATCAGGAGAATTAGGTCAAACTGGTCAGGAGATCAGTCAGTCAAGCAAGCAAGTGCATTTCTCAAGGAGCCAAGGCCCTGGGGTTGGTCCAACATGTTCACATGACTTGGGGATCCATTTGAAGTGTTTAGGTCAAAGATTGGATGTTCAGAAGTCATCATTCAATGCACAGACAGTCAGAAACCCTAAAAGTCAAACTTGGTCAACTGTGTCTGATTTTATGGTTTTGATGGTTGGATTTGGTTTGAGAGAGCTCATTCATGTCCAAATAGGCCTCATGTATCATGTCAAACACCATCATGGAAGAATTTGAAGCCAGATCAGAAATTTCCAAAAAGGGAAACTGGACCTGTAATTGAAACCTGCCCAAAATGGAAAGTCTTGATCCTCAAACTTACATCATGATACAAGCTTCAAATGAATTTTTGCCCAACATGAAAGTTGAAGATCTTGTTCTCCCATTTCCAAAAAGTCCAAGAACACTCAATTCCCATGTATGGTTGGCAAGTTATGATCAAATCATTTTCAGAAATTCTTGAACTTCAAAAGGCCATATCTCTCAAACCATTTGGCCAATTTGGGTGGGGTTTTTTCCTACAAGTCACATTTGATCCCCTCTTTCCAAAAATGTAACTTTCATTCACTAAAACTTCACCAAGCAAAATGGCCTTTTTGAACTTGCCTTAATTAATTTCAAGTGAGTTGAATTTTGACTTTTCAAAATAATCATTTTTAAACCACTTGGCCAATTGAAATAGTTCAGAAATGTGGTTTGTGTCATGTTTGAAAGCCCAAATTCGTGCAGTACATACAGCCATGCCAACTTGCTTGAAAATTGAAAAAAAAAGTACACTTTTTTACCAACTCTATCCCACATTTCCATGGACTTTGATTTGTACTCTTAAACAGAGAATATAAAGATGATTTTCTGTCATTTACAAACCCTAGCAGCCACACATTCAAGACAGAAAAATCTCATATTCTCTAAAATCCTCATTTTGCATTTTGGCATTTTTCTTGAGAAAACCTCAAAGGGCTCGAGCCACACTTGTTTGTGCCATCATTCACAATCATGTTGGAAGCCATTGCAAGCAAGGAAATGCAGTTGTAAAGTCATCTTCCACTGCTGTTTTAAAGAAGCATCAGTCATGGCAGATCTGAATGGAGGCTATTCCAAGCACTCTTGAGCCAAAGTTCTTCAACTATTCTTCATTTAGAAGCTTAAGGCGCACCTGTTTTGAGTCAAAGCCACCAAACAACATCTGTATCTCGACTGCTCTTCCATTTTGGTAAAATTTCGACCTCCTTGTTTCTTAAAATAGATACATGCTTTAGAAAGGTCTATCCATGCTGAGCTTCATGATGCTTTTGTTTTCGAAAATGGTTGGTTATTTCTGAAGTTATGTTGTTTTGAAGTTTGGTGATGAAACTTGTTTGTGTTCGATTCTTGAGCTTTGTGATGTTTTAGTGAAAACCAATGATGGATTCATGTTGCTTGTTGTTTGCTGATCATTTTTGTATATGCAATTGCATTTTCTGAAAAAAAATTGGTTGAGTCGAATTTGGAAGGGATGAAGATCATGTTACTGTGTAGAAACCCTAATTTTCAAATGCATTTCCCAGAATTTCTGGTTTTTCACGTGCATGGCATGGTCTGGTAGTCAACAACCAATAGGAACATTTCATTTCCGTGGCCAAAACGACCGCGTCTCATTAAGTGGCCATGTTAATTACAAAACTGCCATTCCCGTGCCCCCATGTCCCATTAAATTCATGTTGTTTTATTTATTTATTTCATTTGATTGCCCCATCTTACAAAAATCATAACATCTTCATTTCAAATCCAAATTTCATGGGAATTTTTGCATTGTGTTCATCTGAATCTCTACTTTTTTATCATGATTTTTATTGATTTTTTGGATGGTCGAATTTTAAATGGTGCTAGGGTTTGTGACATGTGTTCCTTTTTTGTACACTTTGCCAAAACATTTGTGAAATGGTGATACTTTATCCAATGACCCCCAAATTTTTTGTGCTTAAACTAGACACACTCATGGTGATTTTGGTTTAGAGTTTGTGAATTTATCATTGCTGGTTTGTGAGATATGATTTTTTGAATTGGGGTGTGACAATTTGTGTCACACCATTGATGTCCAACTTCATGATTTTCATTACCATGCTTCTTGAACTCAAATTGGTTTGAATTTTTGCATGAATGTACTCTTGGATGTCTAGTTTACATGTGAAGTTTCTTGGATTTATTTGTGGTATTTCCTAATTGTTTGGGATTTTCTCCCCTGTTTGGTCTTATGTTGACTTTTTGTGACACATGTTCCCATTTCATTTGTGAAATTCTCATACTTTATTAGATGGACATGAAATTTTACATGAGATAACTAGACATCCTAAGCTTTGCCATGGTTTTAGTCCCATTCATTTATCATATGCCATCTCTGATTTATGAATTTTTCAAGTTGATGCATGATTGGTTGACTTCTTTGAGCATGTTCAAAATTGCTTTGACTTTCTGATTTTCATTGACTGCCTTCCACTTGTCCAAATGAGGTGAAATTTGACATGCTTACTATGCTATGTGTTAGGATTGATCATGATTTATTTGGTGATTTTTGGAAATGTTTAAGATTGCTTTTGAGTTAAGTCTTGCTGTTGACTTCTATGAGCTTCTGTTTGCTATACCTTGACCTAAATTGCTCATGAAATGATGATGATGCACGATATGAACATGAAACCAATTGGGTTTGCTTCCTAAATGTTTGAACTTGATTTTGATTGGACATTGCTTGCTGTTTTGGCTTTCTCATTCATTTTTGACCCTAGGCTTGTCCTAGTGGTCCTGTGGCTTATGTTTGAGTTCATGTTTTCAGGTTAAGCTACAAATGCTTCAAAGAGATCACTACAATTTGATTGAGTTCATTTGATTATCATGAGCTAACCTCTTTGTTTTGTAGGTTGCTTGGCTCATATGCCTTGAGCTTTGTACTATGCACATTTGTCTGTTTGTTTTAACTGTTGATTCCTATTTCCTTTGCTTTAACTTGTGAATTGTGTACTGATTTGTTTGACTATTTCAGGTACCATTAGTTGCTTAAGTTCTTTGAACTTGCTTTGCTTTGCTATTTAGAAACTTGCTTGAGGTATAATCCCTTTTTCTTCATGTAGTCTGGAAGACCTGGCCTGTTACTTGGCCAGGCAACTGTCTGAAGTCCTCCTTAAGAGGCAATGTTTGTGAATGTTTACATTTGTCCTTGTATAGAGTCAAAGACCTCCTAAGTGAAGAGGCAATTGGCAGGACCCAAGGGATATGCAACCTATCCCCTGCTATTCTGTGTGTCATCTGCTTTGCTCACACCACTGTGTTGATGCATTGCAGATACAAACCCAAGATCTTGTACAATCGTACAGTTGAGTCAGTTTCAAATGTGTAGAAGGGTTCCCACTTTCTGAACCCACACATTCTTGTCTTAAGCTCTCCCAGGCCAGGGATAAGAGCTGTGAAGTCTTATCTTCACTCACCTTTCATCTGCTTCACCTTAGCCCCTCAATGGCAAGGTTAAGAGCACATTCACCCAGTTCCAGAGGTTTGTTTGTTGAGGTTGATATGACCCCTCGACTAAAACCTAACCCTTGTTTGAGCCACTTGCTTGTGTATAGTGTGTGCTATCTGTGCTTGTATGTTTGTTTGACTTGCTTCCTGTGCAAGTTAGGGTTAGTTTAGACTTGCTTCCTGTGCAAGTTAGGTTTTGCTTGGCTTGCTTCCTGTGCACGTTAAGTATGTGTGTGGCTTGCTTCCTGTGCAAGCCATGCTTAGGATAGGTTGGCCCTTGTGCCATTTAGCTAGAAACCTTAACTTAGGGATGATTTTGCATGATAACATCTAGGCTCGAGTCGTAGTCTCCCTAGTTGTGTCTCCCTCTGTTATCTGGTTAGGCTAGTCCTTTTTCCCTGCGTAGGGGAACTACGTCGCCCTGATCCTCATACTAGATGAGGTACGTAGGCAGGAGATGAGCAGATCTCTCCGGGCGCCTATGTCTTTGTTTTGTCTTGTTGTGTGCTTGGAAGCTGATGTGAGTCCATCGAGTGGCATTTGGGTTCCAGTGTGCGTGTGTTTGGTTCGGATGCTGATGTAAGTCCAGTGATTGGCATTCAGGCTCCAGGTTTGCCTTTGTTTGTGTTTGTTTGTGTGCGTGTCAGCCGAGCTACGAATGCTCTGATTCTCCTTCGTCCAAGGAGATACGTATGCATAGGATGCGACATCCTAGCGAGCATGTGTTTTCCCTAATCCGAACTACTTCGACTCTGATGTCTATGCCTGATAGACTAAGTAGGCCCAGGATGCGATATCCTGCCGAGTCAGTTTCAGTTTTGTTTTCTTGTGTCTCTTTCAGCCAGTGTGTGTGTGTATGAGCAGCGTTTTTTTAGCAACCATTTTCCTTCCTTTTGTGCGTGGATCCCGTAGAGTACTACGGATGCGTAGGGGTGCTAATACCTTCCCTTCGCATAACCGACTCCCGAACCCATCCTCTTTGGTCGCGAGACCATGTTCTTTCCTAGGTTTACTCTGAGCGTTTCCTTTCCCTCTTTTGGGATAAATAACGCACGGTGGCGGCTCTGTTGTTCTTGTTTTCCCGCCGGTTTTTCGCGTGATGCGACAGCATCATGATATTTATTTACGCATTTTTCATTTTTGCAATAATTCCTCACCACTCTCTGGAACTTTTCTCCCTGTAGAGTGTGTGTGTGTCCTCTCTCCAATAGAGTGTCAACCTTAAGCAAAAAGAGTCTATCCTTTCTAATTCCCCATTGAGTCTGATCCTCGTGGAAGATTTTATTTCATTTCCCCATCCAGTCCATTATCTGGATAGAATCAATCCTCAATTGAGTTTATTTGCTCATTGACTTGTAGTCTTCTTTGAGTGGTTCTCTCTAGTTCATTCTTGGGTTGAACTTTGGTCCCTTTGGCTTATTACATTTGTTAAGCTATCACTTAGTTGGTAGTTGGTAATCATTCTGTTTGAGCTTACTACCTTTGTTAAGCTATCACTCGGCTGATAGTAGGTAATAGTTCCTTTTGCCTCTGATTGGTTACCTTTGTTAAGCTATCACTTGACTGGTAGTTGGTAATCATTCTATTTGAGCTTATTACCTTTGTTCATCTATCACTCGGCTGATAATAGGTAATAGTTCCTTTTACCTCTGATTGGTTACCTTTGTTAAGCTATCACTTGACTGGTAGTTGGTAATCATTATGTTTGAGATTATTACCTTTGTTAAGCTATCACTCGACTGATAGTATGTAATATTCCTTTTACCTTTGATTGGTTACCTTTGTTAAGCTATCACTTAGTTGGTAGTTGGTAATCATTCAGTTCATGCTTATTACCTTTGTTAAGTTATCACTCAACTGATAGTTAGGTAATATTCCTCTCATATTGAAGTCAGGGTTTTCCCCTTTTGTTTGATTCTTTTCCCCGGTGAAGTCTTACTTTTATAAGTCTTCCCCGTTGAATCTTAAGTTTATTGTGAAATGTAGGGCTTTCCCAAATCAAGAGCATCTCAAAGTTTAGTTGCTTACTTCTCAAGGAAAGTCAAAGGTTCATGTGTTTATTTCCATGCCTTCTTCAACAAGAAACTTCAATATTGGAGAAATTAAATCAAGATTAAATCAAGGATACCTTATCTTGAGTTCATATAATTACCCATGTGCTTTGAAATGCAAGAAAAGTCCAAATACATAAGCTTGCTCCAAGGGGTTTGACCTACAAGTCAACATTTTGAAGTCAAGGTTTCAAAGATCACAAATCCTTCAACTCTCAACATTTTTGAATGCTTCTTTTTGCATATGACTCTTCTTAACATCCTCTACAACTCCTATTCACATGACAAGAGCCAATTATGCTTGGAGGATCATCAAAAGTTTGGAGACATTATAGGTCATTTGTGGACTTAGTGAAATTTGACATATTTTCAAGTGACTTTTCCCCCACTTTCAAAGATCATAACTTCTTCAATTTTCAACATATGAGGCTGCTTCTTTTTTCACAATATCATTTTTGATGCCCTCTACAAGTTTTCTTCAAAGGTCAAGGTCAAAATATGTTTGGAAGGTCATGGAATTCATTGACACAACACAAGTCATTTTCAACCATGAAACACTCAAATTTTTCTAAGTTATGTAGGATGCCTCATTGAGTTGAACATGGTGACTGGGAACTGAATAAATCACCATTGCCTAAAATTTGCACATCACTAATCTCAATTCCAAGCCAAATTAGCAAGTATTTTGATCCTAAACATGTTTAACCAAGTCTCCAGAAGTTAATTGACCCTTAAAACACATCATTTGGATGGGTTTTGATGAGTTTTGAGTCACACTTTTCATACATTCGGATCAAATTTGTTTTACACGAATTCTACACCATTTGACATGTATTTGGATCCAAACACATTCTCTATAAATAGAGGAAGTTATTTCCTTCATTTGCAAGATTTGGAGAGCCAAGAAACCTCAGCTACAACTTGAACTTTTCTAAAAAATTCAACTATCGTGTTTTGAGTTTCAGCTTGTTTCAATCTAATTTCTTGATTCCATTAGCACCTTCGGAGTCCTCTGAAACTTTTGCAAGAATTCCCAATCTCTGAGACCTCCTGAAGTGCTCTAACCAGGTCGAGCTTCGTCAACTTCTGATCACCATCTGGACAAGATAGTTTTGAGCATCATTTGAATTCAATCAAGTTACCACAATGTAGTCATTCACTCTCTGATGCTTTCCCCTAACTTATCTGATGTTGATTGATCGTGTTCATCATTTAATTTTATTTTCATGGCTTGCTTGTTTCTGAAACTTCTATGGAATTCCCTTTGATCAGTTCATATAAATGACTTTGGAGTATAAGGTTGAATTCAGGATGAGAAGAGGATCACAATGGTGGTGTCCCCGTGTCTTGAATTTACCAAATGATGAAACTCCGGTGAGAGCTCATCGGAGAAGACAACCAGAGCTTTCTCAACTTATCTGAGTTTGAATCATACACGTTGGTAGAATGAAATGTTTTGATTGGTTGGATTAAACTGGATCCTGTGTTTGGCTTGTAGCACGTTCCACCATGCATCCTAACCTTTAGAGTGATGGATCTGCCATATCAATTAATGAGACGTGATCCAACGCTCTGTGTTTTTTCTGATTTAAGTTCTTTTTCTTTTATTATTTTTAATTGCTTTTTCTTTAAAAGTTCATAGTAATTTCATTTTTTATTCAAAAAATCTCATAATAATTTCTAAAATTCTCTTTTATTTTTTTCATCTGATTTTTATTTTTTCATATTTCACTTCACTGATTTTCTATTTTTCATGAATTTTCTCTTTTATCCTTTGTTTTATTGGTTAAAAATTACTTTTCTTCATTTTTAAATTCTGAAAATTTTATTATATGTTTCTTATTTTATTTCCAACCTTCCGTAATTTTCTTGATCATTTATTTGGTGTTTTGAAGGACTTTATGGATTTTCCATTTTATTTATATTTTAAAATTCATTTAAAAATACCTTTTATGCATTTTTATTTCATTTAATTGCATTTTATATTTGTGTGATCTTGTGAACTTCTGTTGGCCTTGGATCATGATAGTTTGGACTTCAAGTCTCATCAAACTCAATGGATCTTCGATGTTGATGGGATGAAAACCCTAATCCACCAAAATGGATGATTGATTTTGATGATGACTTGACCCAATTTGGGTGTGACTTCTCTTGATTCTTTCTTCTTCATCTCCTTCTTTTCCCTTTCGATCAATTTGATGACTTGTGTGCATCTTGTTCATGATGTGTGGATTGGTACTTGATGAACTTTCATCATTTCAAATCTATCTTCTAAGTGATCATGGATCATTTAAGGTACTTTGGATTGATGCATACGTTTGTCCTAAGTGTCATGAAGTGTGGACTGAAGTAATGAACCATCCTTCTAGCCTTTGTGCTTGATCCTCATCCCCCTTTTTAAAGGTGGCATGGCTTTAGGATAATGATTTACATATCATTTCTCTAGCATGTATTACCATAAACATTATTATTTTCCGACCTTAGATAGTTGTAACTTCTACATAAGTCCAATTATGATTGCTTAACATAGCGCTAAATTTGTCCCAAAAGCAAGGGCATTTTCATAAGTGAGATTGTAAGTCTCCTATTCCTCATGGTATTGTGTTAAAATATTGCTCCTTTTCCATTTGTGAGAGTTAGTGGCATACTTGTTGATTTTATCCAAGTTGGAGCCCTTCTCATAAATGATGCATAAGTTCATATTTTCATGCTTCACTACGCCAAATAAGGGAAAAGATGACGCTTATTTTGGCCTATAACAGCGCTTTTAAGCGCCCTCTAAAGTGGCGCTGGCATAGGTAAAGACAGCGCTTTGTTTTCCTGGAGAAAGCGCTCTCTAAAGTGGCCCTTTAAGGGCCACATTATAGTGCGCTTTCAGAAAAAAGCGCCCTCTGGAGTGGTCCATAAAGGGCCACCTTAGAGGGCGCTTTCTGGACAAAGCGCCCTCTAAAGTTGTCAATGTAAAGTGTTTAGAGGGCGCTTCCTACAGAAAGCGCCCTCTAAAGTGTTAGTTATTTTAAAAAAAATTGTTTGAAAAACAGTGGGTATTTAATTGGGAACCTATTCGCATGCTGCAAAAGTGTAAAATTCATATTGATTTCATCCTTTAATCCAATGTTATACACCATTAATCTATTGATATATACAACATGAATCCATTTATATACAACATTAATCCTCCATATATACAACATTAATATATTGATATTCATGCATGTACAACAACATTCCATACATATATGTACAATAACTACAACCTATATGATTCTATGATCAATAATGAATTGACACAATTCATCCTTCATTTCATCCAAATGAGCTCTTGAGTAAGATTTGTATTCGTCAAAGTACTACAATTAAGAGAATAAAACATATTCATGATTTAGTAACAAATTAGATGAAATATCCGATAATATTAAAATAAACCCTAAGTTATTATTCCATACCATTTTTGGGATGTCTATACGATTCAACGCAATGATATCTCTCATAAATCTCAATACAAAAAATCCGCAATCGATCGAATTGTTTTGCTGAGAACACTACACAGAAAAACAAGCAATATATATATATATATATATAGTTAATTTCTTACAAACACTATTATAAGCAAAAAACAAACACTATTATAAGCAAAAATAAGAAACTTAATATATACCTGAACTCTGACCCAGGTAATGTCCTTCCTATTACGATAATTCTTTTTCGATCTAAATTTTAGTATTGCCCTAACAAAATAAAAACGTATATTGAGATCAATTTGACAGACATAATTAAATATACAAATACACACGAATATTTAGGGGAATTTCACTTACGCGTCAATCGTCTTCTTCATACTCGGATATTTACTCCAATTACCCGGTAACGAATCGAGATAATACACCATTAGTCTCGAAAGATCCATAGCAACCAATACCCAGTGACCACTGTAAAATAAAACAAAAATTTAGATGCATGAAAGTTTTCTACGTAAAAGATATACATAGATTAAAATGAAATTATTAGAAAGAAAATCTAACCCGTTGCCAGAATTAAACGGTAAAAAATACAAACTGGGTGTAGTATTATCGCCGGCCACCATGAATCTATCGACTAGTTCATTCATTACGGATGTTGGATTTTTCGTTATAAACGTTGTGTTGATATGGGAAGCAGCAATAAAATTGAATCGGTTACACAATTCAGTTCCCCGCATCAATGTGTCATACATATACCTTAAATAGAAACATAATAAACATTAGACTACTCATTGAAATGTGTAAATAAATTGTTCAAGTAAGTAAATAATAGATTGATCGGAGTACCATATGTATGTATGAATGACAGCGATGCCCAATTCTTCGTGTTCTAAAAGTTGTTGCATGTCCTCCTTTGCAATTAATTCGGAATGAGCAATTCCGAAAACACCTTCATCCATATCTACACTACGGATGGCGCCGTGCATAATATCTGACTCTTCCACCATTTTCTCAAGACGCATCATTATTTGAGATTTTGTCCCGGACGTCGTTGAAATTTCCTTACTAGCTTTGTCCAACATTTGACCGGGAACCTAAAAATATAAATTAAATCATGACTTTTTGTGATGCAACAGAATCGTTGTGTATATAATTCAATGGGTATATATATTTGTACCTCTTTTTGAGATTTAGGATTTGTTTTTGTCCCGGACTTCGTTGGAATATCCTTACCAGCTTTTTTCAACATTCGACCGGGAACCTAAAAATTCATATAAATTAAATCATGACTTTTTGTGATGCAACAGAATCGTTGTGTATATAATTCAATGGGTATATATATTTGTACCTCTTTTTGAGATTTAGGATTTGTTTTTGTCCCGGACTTCGTTGGAATATCCTTACCAGCTTTTTTCAACATTCGACCAGGAACCTAAAAATTCATATAAATTAAATCATGACTTTTTGTGATGCAACAGAATCGTTGCGTATATAATTCAATGGGTATATATATTTGTACCTCTTTTTGAGATGCAACCGACTCGATGCGTCTTGAAATCCCTTTACCAGCTTTATGTGTGGGTCTTGTAGGAGTCTAACATTACCATGTAATAAGGATTGATTAAATATCATAATTGTAGCTGAATTGAAATGTGAATATTAAATATTCATAATAATTTAGAACATATATACCTCGGCATCTGGGAAAATTAGATCTGACGACCATCCAACAAAGGATCCGACTGCATCTCGCATCAACGTTGTCTCTGAAACAACGTCAGGTAATGGTAGAAGCGCGTCCGTATCTAATACAAGGTCAACCGAAACTTTCATATATCCCACCGGGAGGGGATTATGGTGAAGTAATTCACCCGAAGTGTTGTGCACTTTTCCCTTGCCAACTATGCGATAAGTTGGTGACGATAGATACAGCTGACAAGGTGTAATGCCCTAAACCAATAATAAATATGTTATTGTTAACGTGTATATGTGTCAAGTAAAAAAGTTCTATTTTAATTTCATAATAACATATATAATTACCTCGGGAAATTTCGGTTGACAATTGATACTAGCTCGGTGACTAGTATCTTTTGCCTCGGAACCGCGCCTTTCCTCTCTATACCTTGCATTCTCCTTTTGCAGTTCGAGTACTTGTGCCCTTAACTCCGCCAAGGTATCCATCACCTCTTTGTTGGTAGGATTTTTTGTTTTTGGTTTTTTATAAAATGACGACGGAGTCACACCAAAACCCTTACCCCTCACACGACCGGAATACTCAGGAACATTTAGTACTCGACTAAGTAGGCTCCTGCAATCCTGGACCTCTGTTGAAGGTAAGGTTTTGGATAAAGTCTCCTGAAATATTATTAGAGGAGATTAAAAATGAATTATATGTATAACAAAATTTTCGATATAATTAAAGAAATAATGTTATATATACTTACACATTCGTCATAAACATTTTGAACCGCTTCAACGACAGCCCCATCCTTCCCAACCCGAGCAGCCTTCCACAATACGTGCTCCGCAAGAGATGTTGCGTCACTTTTCTCCTCGGCTAGCTACACATTGAATCAGATTATAAGATCATCAATTATAACATATTGTGACAATGTATAAGCTCATAGCATTTGAATATACTCACAATTCTTTGTTGTAATCGTGCATATCCCGTACGCCCTTTTTTGTACGGATACGCGGGTTTTGATGCCCTTTTCCGATTTTTTTCGCTTACTTCCTGGATAAAAAAGTTTAAGGCATATCAGAACCAAGTAACTTAACAATTGTATAATACCATAATTAATAGACATTACATGGAATTTTTCATTTCTTCGTTTGGCGACAAAGTTATCCCATTCTTCAGCTGAAATAATCTCCGCATACTTCATTGGCCGTTCTGCTTCAACAAATTTTCCTTCCTCATCCTTGAGAAATTTGTTGGACAAAAAGGATCGAAATCCTCGGAGTCTTTTTCCGGCCAATTGAATACAATATTTTTGCCGGCTTTCATCGATGTGAAAGGATCTCTAAAAAACATACACATGGAGTGTGTTATTATAAGTAATATTATAACAATATATGGTCAAAAAATAGTCAACAAAAAAAAACATAACAATATATGGTAAGTACATGTATCTCGGACCATATTTTTTCTTTGCCAACCTTCAATTCCGGACTTCTCCAATTATCACATGTAATCAGAATATGTTATCGAACAAGGAAACCAATGTAACTTGCCAACATTGAACCGTTAGGCTCAATTAGTTGGTCTTCAACACTCCAATGTACTTCGAATTTTTCACCCTTGTCTCTTGCACGAATGATTGACTTCATAACAGTCAATCCTCGTTTGATTTCATTTTCAACATTGTTACGTGATCCACTCGCGTCATGGGTATCGTCTTGGTTACTAGCCATTTTATCTGTAATATAGAAATGATTCAATAAGACCCAAGTAAGACAATGACCATATTCGTGAAGCTACACAAAAAACACATTCATATACCTTCCATTTCTCTCATGTTACAACAATCTAAACTCTCTCTTTTTTTCATCATTATTGAATACAAACTCACACACACCTACTGCATACAAAAGACCAATGCAAACTTATGGTGTTTGGAACATGAACAAACTTGCATCCATAATCATCAGACTTCCAAGCACAAGCTCAAACACACTCCAAATGACATCAGTTTTCAATCAGAAATAAAAAACCTTACATAACCATACAACATACAACATTCAGTGATCAAAACCATACACAAAAAAATAACAAAAAATGATTTTCAACAAGGTGCTCATGAACACCATATAGTGCTTGTTTGCCCTAAACAACATTAATCAACATAACGCACAAAATGTAAAACTCAGTTTAGAAAATGCCCTAATCAAACACCTGAAAATACAAACTATTGAAAGAAATACCTTCAAGGTGACGGTAACGATGGAGAAGAAAGTGAACAGCGACGGTGGACGCAGATAACTCAGTGAACGTGAACGCAGCAGCAGAAAAAGGCGACAACGACGACGACGGTGAGGGAGGGAGAACAAACGGAGGACGAGAGTAATCGCAGTAGAGAGTAATCGCAGTAGAGAGAAAACCCAGTTACGTAAACGAAATAGCATATAGCGAGGGAAAATAAAGAGACATGCAATATAGGTTATAATTTTAATGTTTACTAAAGGGGACCTTAGAGGGCGCTTGTGTAAAAAAAGCGCCCTCTAAAGGGGGCCTAAGAGGGCGCTTCTAAAAGCGCTCTCTAAAGCTTTCCAAAAGCGCCTTATAAACTGGAAATGTACATGGACTTAGAGAGCACTTTTTTAAAAGCGCCCTCTAAGGGTACCCTTAGAGGGCGCTTTCATAAACGCGCCCTCTATTGGTGTCCCTCCATTTCCTCATTATTTTTTCGCTTCACTTTAGAGGGCGCTTTGTTACAAAAGCGCCCTCTAAAGTGCGTTGTCTATTCCAGTTGTTCGCTCCTTATTTTTTCTCTTCACTTTAGAGTGCGCTTTTGTAATAAAGCGTCCTCTAAGGTGCGCTGTCTATTCTAGTTTTTGGCGTAGTTCTTGTGAGTGGATAGTCGAGTATTCTCCAAAAATGACCAAAACATATTTTCATCTTCACTAACATGTTTTACTAACTCTTCACTTGTATTAAATTCTATTTCAATGTCATTTACTTTATGATTTTATTTGATGCCATTTACTTTATAATTTATATTTAGTATTTCATATCATATTGTTTGTGATTATCTCATTTTGTTCTTTGTCCATTTGGACCTTTGTTTTATATCATTGTAAAGAAGACTTTAATAAGAAAAAACCTAAAAAGAAACTTGTTTCTCCTAACTCATGGACTTGTGGTTACTATCCTTGGCATCATTGTGGAGTTATGGACTTAGAATTAGGATCTTGACCTTTGCTTTAGGACTGGTGACTTGAGACCTTGGAATTCATCTAATACTTATGACTTTGGACTTCTCTGTGAAGACTTGACTTGGTTACTTTGGTTTCTTCTAACACATGGATTATTATTTGCTTATTTTGGTTTGTTTGAGGCTTAATCTAGAGGAGGGAATTCTTGCTTGACTTATATCATAAGGCTTACAATCTCTTGGTTAGATCTTTCCTTCCTAGCCTTTACTTTATGCTTTAGGATAATCTCTTTTTCTCCTCCCTTTCTTTAATTTTCAAAATCTTCACTCTTTTTCAAAACCTTCTTGCTTTCTAACTTGAACTCTTTCTCAATAAACCTTTACTTTTGTCAAGTGATTTTCAAAAACTTTTCCTAATAAATGCTAATTCATCTTAAGCATATTCAGACCAATTTTTAAAACACTTAAAAAAATGCATAACTCATTCAAATTATTTTTGTGTCCTTTGTGCACTTTTCCTTTTAAAACTTTTCTCAAGGTATTAGGCATGAGTCGTTTCCCTAGTTGAGATATAATTCTCCTACCCGTATAGCATTAATGATAATTCTTTTTTCATTTATGAGAACTAGTGGAATACTTATTGATTCTTATCCAAGTTGGAGCCATTCTCATGATGATGAAAAGTTCTCATACTTCTGGGTGACTAGTTGAGTATTCTCCTTAAAATAACAAAATGTATTTTCCATAAAAAACGAATCAAAATAAACTCCTTTTTTTTTATTTTTACCATGAACTACGAGGTTTTGATCCTCCATTGTGCTCTGTTGGTACGTACTTCAAAAGTCTTGGCAAACATAAAAATAAGAAAAATATACTTTTTTTCCCATCTTTCCAATCTTTTAACAAACAACACCCTTTTCAAACTAAACTGTACATATTTTCAAAGAGGTTCCCATGGAATACCATGGATGTTTAGGATGTTAATACCTTCCCTTTTCATAACTAACCCCTACACCCTTGTTCTCCTTTTTATTAGTTTTGTTTTTAAAACTTCTTCGGGTTTTGTTCGTACTTTTTCCCTTTTCCTTTGGAAACAATAAAATCGTGGTGACGACTCTTGCTTTGCGAGTTAAGTTAATCGATAACTTAATCTCAAAATATTTACCGCTAGAATAGGTGTATGGGTCGTCTTACTTATAAAATGACCATCCTCCACTTTTCTAAGAAATATGGGACTTAGAACTAGCATTTGTTTCTTAACACAACTCACACTTATTTCACAACAATCTTCCCTCTCAAGTGTGAGTCCAACCACTATGCTCCCCCTCAAGCGGAAGCTTTTTCGTTCACATGCTTTTACCGCCATTGAGAGACACATTTATCTCATCATGGACACTTCAACTGAACACGTCTCCTAACCATCATGTTAGGAACACTTTCGACACAAGAAGTTAGTCGCTTACTCGAATTGGGCTCTAATACCACTGATGGGTCATCATGAGGGGGAAGCATTCAGATTGGGTCAAACACTCACCTAAAGGTCAAAGACTCACTCAAACAAGTGAGAGAGACATCACATATTCATCCAAAACCTTAAGGTGATAGTTGTATGGGTCCTCTTACTTATAAAGTATTCAACCTCCACTTTTCTAAGCAATGTGGGACTTAGAACTCACACTTGTTTCTCAAAATAACTCACATTTGTTTCCCAACGGGTGATGTCAATGTTAAATATGGACTTGAGTGTTTTGGGTGCTGAAAAACACATATGAGGGCTTTTGGACGTTGTAAAATGCGTATAGAAACACATTCGAAAGCTATATGGTTTTGTATATGTGTTTGTACATGCGTTTTATTAGAGGAGAAAATTGTTGAATTAACCTTTCTTATCTTAATAAGAGTTGTAGATCTTTATGTTCTCTTTCATTTGACGTAGGTCATACATCAATCAGAGTTATACAATTTTAGATATGATCAAAATACCAAACATATATCATGATGTAAAATGTGCCGAAAATTAAAATTTCTAAATCCTTCTAAAAATTTGCCGCGTTTCTTTTTGGTCATTTCTTTGACCTCCTCCGACCTACAAAACTCATTAAAACTTTACCAAAACATCATTCTGTTAAGAAAATATACTTGCATTCTTGTAAATCTCATTTGTTGATAAACTTGCAAAACTTACTAAGTTAATTTTTCAAAAACACTAAAAGGATAGCAAATTCAATGTAAACTTAAGATCAAAATATTTTAAAATGGTGAAGAATCAGCAATACTGTGTGAATTCCTATAGAAAAAGTGAGAGTTCTTCTCAATCTTTGGACATACTAAGACTCAAGATAACAAAATGATTGAGGAAAGATCACATAAAATGGAGACTTTCCTGCAACATTTTTGGTGCTAGAAAATTCAAGACAATTTCGAGTGCGCGCGCACACACACACACAAGCACGCACACACAAGTTTTTAAAGCCTCTCTTTTTCAAATAAAGTCACCTAAAATATATTTGGAGCATAACCAAATGAATTAAGGACTGTTAAATTGATTAGGACAAGGTTTTGAACTATCTAGTCGATTAGAACAAATGTCTAATCGATTAAATAAGGGGAAAACAAGTTTATAGTTGATTATAAAAGTGCCTTACTTAATGGTAACAACTCTCTATCAAAACCTTACAATTTGGGAGAGAATAATTGATTATTGCATGTTCCTAAACAATCCATTGATTGATTAGGACATACATTTTTCCCATGGGTTGTTTCCTAAATTTAACAATTCATTGGCCTATAAAGAGAAACCTTCCCCTTCATTTCTAAAAATATAGAAAACGTGAGATATTCCACCTTCCTCTCTCTCAATCTCTCTCTAATTTATTTCACTTTCTATCACATATTTTTATCCATAGACCTTTGAGAAACGTTCTTGAGTGTTGTGAGGAAATTGTTCTGAAAGGGGAATTATTGTGAATTCACTAAGAGTTCTTTTTTCTCTTGAGTGAATTATTCTTTCTTAGGAAGTAATTATTCAGGTTTGGATCTAAACCTGTTAAAATCTATTTTGGGGGGATTAGTATAAGTTCCATTTGGTTTGTGAGGTCTTCCACTTGAAGAAAATCTCTCCTTCTGTACTCGTGAAGAATAACCAGTGAAAAATATTCACACCGACTCTTGAGGTTACCCCTCACGTTCGTCGTACTCGACGGGATCCACGCTCAAAAGATAGCTCAAAGAATAGGATAAGGTTGCTAATAAAAACTGCTCAAAGAAATATGCACAAACTAGAATAAACAGGTGAAAGAAAGAAAACGGAGGAAGTGGACTCGGCAGGATGTCGCATCCTGGGCCTACGTAGTTTGTCAGAAACAAACATCGGAGTCAGCGTAGTTCGGGGAAAGGGAGGCATGCTCGCTAGGATATCACATCCTATCCCTACGTATCTTCTCTATCCAGAGAAGAATCAGAGCACTCGTAGCTCGGCTAACGCACGCCGAAACAAAACACCAAACAGAGACGCTGAGACGTCTAAAGAAACACCCAACAGGAAACAGAATGCCAATACATGGACTTACATCCGACTCCTGACAATAACCAAACAAAAGGAAACAGAATGCCAATACATGGACTTACACCCGACTCCAAACAACAACAAAAAACAGGAAACAGAATGCCAATACATGGACTTATATCCGACTCTTAACAATAACAAAAAAACAGGAAACAGAATGCCAATACATGGACTTATATCCGACTCCAAACAATAACAAACGCTAAACAGCGAACACCCAAAGAAAAAGTTATCAGATTATCCCAACAAAGTAACCAAATATCCACAAATGAACCCCAAGTGAGTGACAACCGTCACAAATGAACCCCAAGCGATGTAGGTAAACCTCAATATGAACCCCAAGTGATACAAGTAAACCCCCAAATGTGAACCCCAAATCAATATAAGTGAACCCCAACATGAACCCCAAATGATAACAGAAGAAATCCTTAAGGTAATGAACATACCACACACGCACACTCTGAACCAACGAGTACTCATACCAAAGAAGACAAACAACGGGTACACATACAAAAAAAAAGAAAGAAAGGTTGAACCAACACATACTCAAAAAAGAAAAGGGTGCCCGGAGAGATCTCGCTCAATCTCCTGCCTACGTATCTCATCTGGTATGAGAATCAGGGCGACGTAGTTCCCCTTACTAAGGGAGAAACACTCTCCTAACCAGAGACCAGGGAAACAACACACTAATAGGGAGACTAAGACTCGAGCTTAATAGTTGTCATGCAATCCACAATCCCTACGTTGAGGTCTCTAACATGAACCTAACTCACACAGGAAGCAAGTCAATTCAGTGGAAAGCAAATAACCACACCAACACAAGTGAACAAGCATCACACACTATATCCACACAAGAGGCCCAAACAATGGGTAGGATTTAGTCAAGAGGGGTCATATCAACCTCGACAAACAAGCCAAACTGTAAGGGTGATCAACTGGGCTCTTAACCACTGACATTGAACGTCAGGGTGAGCTGATCAAAATGGTAATGAGGATGAGACCTCATGCTCTTAACCCTCGCCAGGGTGAGCTCATGACAATGAAAGTGTGGGGATCCAGAAAGAGGGACCCTATTCCACTTGACTAACTCTGTACAAAGATCTTGGGTACAGGTTCTAGAGCATCAACACGTAGTGCGAGCATAAAGAACGACTCACTGAATAATGGGGGATTGGCTACTAACCCCTTTTATCCGTCAATTGCCTCTTCACTTAGGAGGACTTATCAAGTAACATGCCTCATTTGGAGGTCTTTGGCACAAATGTAAACAAACACAAACAGAGCCTCTTAAGGAGGACTTGCCAGCAAAATGCCTGCCAAAAAGGTGACAGGACTTCCAGACTACATGGAGTAAGAGTCTAACTACCTAAGTGGTGTATCAACCACAATCCAAAGCTCAAGCAAGAGCTAACAGTAAGCAACTAATGTACCTGTACAAAAGCTAAAAAGTTAATATCTCAGACAACCAAACAGAAAACAGACAGTGAAACCATTCAACAGTACACAACTCAATGAGAAATGGTCAAGCAATCAAATGAAGCAATGAGTTCAACACATCAACTTAAATCCCTACAAAACACAAAGAAGTCAGAACACAATCCAATTTGCATCTCAAAAGGTGAGCAACTCAACCATTAATGCTAAGTGTCCAAACCTAAAACACAAGTCAAGGTTAGTTCATGTACAAAACACTAGTACAAAGACTAGGTCCAAAACCAAACCAAATTACCAAAACAGAAGTCAATCTTTCACCTATTGCACATTCAAACAATCAACAAAATGTCCTCAAAAAGACCAACATCAATTCATAAGGCAAAGGCATCAAATGATTCATGCTATACAAAGACCGACAAATGAGCACAAAATGGACATCCAAATTAGAAAATCCAAATCAAAACAGAAAAGCATGCAATGATCATGAAATTTTTTATGTAAGTTCCACATATTATGATTGATCAATGTGCAAAATATCAAATCCATAAGAGATCAAATGATAGATGAATAAAAATGCACAAATGCAAGGTCAAAAATGTGACACAAATTGTCACATTATATCTTCATGTGTCCAAAACAGTGATGGCATATGAGAAAAATTCCAAACCAAATCCAAAAATTCATATCACATGTGGAGATTAAGCACACAACAATTCAGATCAATTGGATCAACAATGAGCATTTCACAAGGCATTGAATGTAACATGTCAATTTAGCATAAGGTTCAATAAAAAATTCACAATTAAAAATCCAGAAACAAACAAATCATGAAATAAATGTTATAAAAAACTAGAGATTAAAACAAGATCATGAAAATAAATTGGAGTCAATTTGGACTATTTTACTATTTTTTATGATTTTTCAAAGATAAGCAAATAAAAATGAAATATGCAAAATAAATGGAGGGAAATGAATATTTGAATTAAATCAGGAATTAATGAGAGCCATGGATCTGGCGCGAAAACACATCACACGGTCCACATTTGAACCTCTTAAGCGCACCGTTTCATTTAATTACATGGCAGCACATATCAGATTCAACGCACACACATGGCACGGTCAAAACAATGGTAACCAATGGATTCCACACGTGACACACACTCAGCATCCACGCAAGCATCAAATGAAACGCAACGTTTCATTAATGAGTTGGCAATGCCCACTCATCAGGTCAACAACACATGGATGGTCAAACGCGCTACAGCCAATAGAAAGGCCATGCAAGCGCTTACATGGAGGCCACGCGAGACAAACCCTAGGAAGTTGCAGACGCCGGAGCAGTAGCTCCGGTCGTCTTCCCCGGCTAGCTCCGGCGGAATCCAACGCGAAAATTTTCCAAAATTCAAGAACTCATACACCAATCGAAGCGCATTTCAACAAGGATCTCAAATATCATACTCACTCAACCTAATTCATCATATAACTTCCAGATCGAGCAAAAACTTTTTCAACATCAAAACTTTAATTCAATCATACATGCTCATATCTCAACCAAATTCAAATGTAATCATATTAGCACGCTCCACACAATCCGATCTACACAATTATATACATGAAACATCAAAAGGTGAGAATCGAATTCAACCTACTTGGAAATGGCAGTTACTGTACATGTGTCCTCAAGCTCTCAAAATCTCCAGATCTTCTCCCTTGAACCTCTATTGAAGCTTTGTGCAAGAATAATCCACTGAAACCACTCGAATCTAGCTTAATTTCAGAAATCCATCTTCATGTTCATGCACTCGATCTGCCTGAAAACTAGCTCAATTCCAATAAACAATGGATGAATCCTGCTCAGAATTCCACAAGGATCATGAATATGCAAAGAGATTGAAGGTTTGTGTGAAGAAATTTGAAATTCAAAGTGAGAGAAAAATTGGAGGGAAATGGAAAATTCTAGATCTCAAATTCTGTTATGAGCAAAATCAGTTAGGGTTTTGGCTTATATATGGTTCACTAATGATGCTGTAATCCCAATTAGGCTTTGGTTAATTAAGATTAGTGAGTTATGAAGTAAAAATGCAAAAATGCAAAAATGAGGTTCCATGCACATGCTACACGTGAACAGTGCCCATGCAAGCTTGAAATTCACTTAAAAACAACCAATAATCATGATGGAAGTGGTATTTTGCTGGTTGCCTAAACCAAATTTGAATTGTGAAATTTCCCTCCAAAATGCACACTTGAGGAATGATGATCATACACACTTGACTCATGCATGGCAAGGGTTCACTTGAAAAGTATTGGTCATGAGGATTATTTTGCAAAAAGATTGGACCAAATTGGAGTTTTGTATCAAAAGTTATGCCACTTTGAACTTCCATGCACACCTTGTGATCATTTGGCCATAACTTCTCAACCATTCATTAGATGGACATGAATTAGGACTTTTTGGAAAGGGGAGACAAAGATCGTCAACTTTCATGTTCACCAAAAATCCATTTGAAACTGCTTTGATGTTGATAAGTCAAGCTGAATGTGGACCAGAAACTTGCCATTTTTGGAAACTTGAAATTACATGTCACTTTCCATTTTTGGAAACTTTTGCCATGACTTCAAAATCTTCCATATAGATGTTTAAAATTATGAATGGACCTCTTTTGAACATGATTGAGGTGTCTCAACTCATTTCCCCACCTCATAGCCCTCAGTTGACTGCACAATTGACTTTTTGGTCCTCAGACGACCTTGAAATGCCCTGATCAGCTTGAGCCTCCACCACTTGAGGAAATGGCTCAAAAATGAAACCCTAGATCATGTAAGCTCTTCATAACAATAATGTGATCCTCATCCCCAACAAATACCTCATCTCTTTTAGAAACCCTAGTTGGAAGAATGGCATTGATTAGGGTTGACCAAAGGTCACAACCCTAATTCAGAGGAACTTGAGGATAAACTCTGCAACTCTTGATGATGATAGAACCACGATGATGATAATATATCCTTAAAAATAAGATGATGCTCAACCTTTGAAGAACCAAGAAACCCTAATTGAAGTGCAAACCCTCAGATGGTTGATCATCAATTCATAGAGACCCTCAGGCTTGAATCATGTAACTTCTCCATCTTCTGAAAAGACTTTGGAGGATGACCTTCTCAATTCTCATGAAATGCAAAATGCAATGCCTAATATCCTAAAATATGAAATGCAATGTGTCAAACTAGTCTCAAGAAGAGAAGGGCAAATTTTGAGATGTTACAGCTGCCCCTATTCAATCCACTGTGAACCTGTCGATATAAACAGCCTCGGCTTTCAGATGATCAGGGTGAAGAGTGATTGAATACAAAGAACAAACGAACAATTTGCGCTTCGCTGGGAATTATTATTATTTTTTGCTTTTCTTGAACCCCAAAACTTTTTGATTTTTTTTTTGCTTTTCTTGAACCCCAAAACTTATATTTTTCTTCCGCGCGGATGATCCCTGATCACCGCATTTGAACCCCGAAAACTCCATGTCACTCTTGTTGCCAAACAATGAACCCCATTCTCCATTTGAACCCCAGTCGCCTGACGATAACTCGCGATCGTCGTCGTGAACCCCATTCTCCAGAAAACACCCCGTGTCTCCTTTTCTCCATTTGAACCCCGTGCTAATTCCGTTGGCAACGCTCGAAATAACACCAACCACCACTCTGACGGCGATATATCAGAGGGTACACCTTCACGACAAGAAGGTAACATGTGCATTTCTTCCTCAGAAGACACCCATAATGACTTCAGTTGGCCTCAGCCAAAGTCTAAAGTGACACATGATCAGAAGACAATCCTGAGGACCGCATCCCGGATACAATCTTCAATTCCAGTTGAACCCCGTTCTCCAGGAAATGCCCAGCACTTCCTTTTTTCCATTTGAACCCCAATTTTCGCGCTGATCGCTTAACGTTCTCCGATTTTAATTTCCATCTCCGCACGACGGAAATTTTCCTCCAATATCGCACTACCGGGGAATACTGCGGATTCAAAAATCATGATCCCAAACTCCTCAGAGTAACATCCTCACCAACCGGCTAAACCAATTCTCAAACGGTAACCACGGCTTGAGACTAACTTATGCTTTATATGATCTTCATTTCCATCTCCGCCCGACAGAAACTCTTCCTCCAATATCGCGCTACTGGGGAATACTGTGGATTCAAAAATCATGATGCCAAACTCCTCAGAGTAACATCTTCACCAACCAGCTAAACCAATTCTCAAACAGTAACCACGGCTTGAGACTAGCTTATGCTTGCAATGCTGATGCATGAGTTTTACAGCGTAATGCTCCATAACCATGGAAATGCTACGCAACGAGTTATGCAATATGCTATGCTTTTCTAAATGATGAATGTATAAAAAGTATCCCCCTCAGGGACGACACGAGCAACTCTGCTGAGGAACCCGATATCTCTCCAATCTCCAACCCTGCTTGGGATAACACCGTTGCTGGGGAAAGGACAACCCTTACTAAGGATGACCTCCACTGAACCCGATCTGCTTGGGGACTTCGTTGGGGAAACAGCTACCAACGCACACCTCCGCTGGGGAAACAGCAAGCTTCAGACCTGCTGGGGAAATAACAATCTCAACCCTACTAGGGGAAACAACAACCTTCAGGCCTGGCTGCTGAAGAAATACCGATCTCGAACCTGCTGGGGAGATACGACACTTTTTGACACGGAACGCCCGTCGACTCATCGAGTAATGGCCTTCACCACCTAACCACAGTGTCAACTTTCCACTTCTGAGAGCTCTCAGACTCACCCGGTCTCTTCTGATTCATCACCTTGTATTCTCGACTTCTCTCTACTCCCAGACAAACGATCTCCTCAGATTCGGGCCAACTCTCCAGTTCTCCGAATTTGAAGAGTCTTCTCGATTAAACTTATAGAATCGTCGCAATTCTTTCTCCATCTCTTCACCATTCTTCAACTCCTCATCCTTGATCGGACTTCAAAGGATCTTTTGTCAAAAACGCTTCACGTCACAACCTGCAAGTGAGTGAGAATATCTAACAGCACCTGCAAAAGAGATCGTTAGATAAAAACGTGCCCCAGGCGTGCCAAAATTTCAAACCTAGGTCACTCAACCTTCCGAATAAGATTTCAAGTTTTCAATCCTATAAACATGCATTGGAAGGGACCCCTATGTCTCAAAATGCAAAGATTCTTTATCAAAATAAACGGATGTTTTTGCAATCAAAGCGGTAATGAAAACAAAAACAAAATTATTTGACTGAATATGCATTTTATTGATTGAAAGAGGTGGCTCGTAACTGAGCAATACACAGGAAGCAATCCCTTAAAAGAGGTAATTGCGCACAAAAGGAAAATGTATCCTAATGGCGATGTGAACCCGCGATCTCATCGAGTTTCAACCCGGTTACAACCCATATATCCTCAAGACTCTCCGCGCTTTCTACCTTCTGAACAAGACGCTTCCGACCGATCTCTGTCGGGGATTATCCATGTGTCATATCCAAAGTACAAACGATCATGCTAGACGCAGTTGTTCGTTTCATTCCCTCTTTTGCCTGGACCGCCCTTTCGGGTTTTCAGTCCATCGGGATACCCTTTTTTGCCCAAGCCGCCCTTGTGGGGTTTTCGACTTGCCGGGTGTACAGTTTTTTCTCTTTTTATCCCTAATTTTTGCCCGAACCTTTTTCATTTTTTCGGTTCGCCGGGATGCCCATTTTTGCCTGGACTATTTTATTCTTTTCGTCCAGCGGGTCTCTTGTACGAAGTATTTTTTAGTTGTGTCCGCATTCACCGGGGATGGAAAATCCTCACCATCCATGGTCGTCAACAACAAGGCTCCGCCAGAGAAAACCTTCTTGACCACGAATGGACCCTCATAATTAGGTGTCCACTTGCCCCGACGATCGTTCTGAGGAGGAAGGATCCTCTTCAACACCATATCTCCCACATGATACACACGAGGTCGCACCTTTCGGTCAAAAGCACACTTCATTCGCTGCTGGTACAATTGACCATGACAAATGGCCGCCAACCTCTTTTCCTCAATCAGGCCCAACTCTTCATACCGAGTCCGTACCCGTTCAGCCTCTTCCAATTTCACATCCATCAGGACTCTTAGTGATGGAATCTGGACCTCAACTGGTAGCACAACTTCCATCCCATACACAAGCGAGAAAGGCGTTTCCCCAGTAGACGTACGCACCGAGGTTCGATACCCATGCAACGCAAACGGCAAAATCTCATGCCAATCCTTATAGGTCACGACCATCTTCTGCACAATCTTCTTAATATTCTTATTAGCCGCCTCGACCGCCCCATTCATCTTCGGAAGATAAGGAGAAGAATTGTGATGCTCTATCTTGAACTCCCGGCACAGTTCCGCCATCATCTTGTTATTGAGATTAGAACCATTATCAGTAATGATTCTTTCAGGAACCCCATATCTGCAAATGATGTCTCTTTTGAGGAACCTGGCAACGACCTGTTTCGTCACGTTTGCATAAGACGCCACTTCCACCCACTTAGTGAAGTAATCAATAGCCACTAATATGAACCGGTGCCCATTCGAAGCCGTAGGCTCAATCTTTCTGATCATATCAATGCCCCACATAGAAAACGGCCACGGAGACGACATCAAACTCAACGGGTTTGGAGGCACGTGCACCTTGTCAGCATAAATCTGGCATTTATGACATTTCCGCACGAAGTTGAAACATTGAGCCTCCATTGTCATCCAGTAATAACCAGCTCTTAACAACTTTTTCACCATTGCATTCCCACTGGCGTGGGTACCAAACGACCCCTCGTGCACTTCTTTCATCAATTGGCTTGCTTCTTTGTCATCGACGCATCTGAGCAAAACCCAATCGAAATTCCTCTTCTACAAAACCCCATCTTTGTTCAGATAGAACACCATGGCCAACCTCCTCAGAGTCTTTCGGTCCTTTTTAGACGCTCCCTCGGGATACTCTTGGGTTTCCAGATAGCGCTTGATGTCATAATACCACGGCTTTTCATCATCAGGCGCTGCTTCAACAGCAAACACATAAGCCGGTCTATCCAGTCGTCCCACCTCAACACTAGGGAATTGATTCCACCATTGCACTTTAATCAAAGCGGCCAGAGTAGCCAAAGCATCTGCTAAAGGATTCTCTTCTCTCGGCACATGGTGTAATTCAACCTTGGTGAAGAACGTCAACAATCTCCTCGTATAATCCCGGTATGGAATTAAGTGGGATTGATGCGTATACCATTTCCCGTTAACCTGGTTTACAACCAAAGCTGAATCTCCATAAATGACAAGGTTCTTGATCCGCAAATCAATCGCCTCTTCGACCCCTAAGATACAAGCTTCGTATTCAGCCACATTGTTGGTGCATTCAAATGTTAGCGGGGCGGCAAAAGGAATGTGGGATCCCTTCGGCGTAACCAAAACAGTACCCACCTCACTACCATTCACGTTAACGGCCCCATCGAACATCAGAATCCATTCGGACTCAGGGTCAGGCCCCTCCTCCGGGATAGGTTCCTCACAATATTTCGATTTGAGAAACATGATGTCCTCATCAGGGAACTCAAACTTCATCGGTTGATAATCCTTAATGGGTTGCTGGGCGAGGTAATCAGACAATACACTCCCCTTGATTGCTTTCTGAGAAGTGTACTGGATATCGTATTCAGTCAAAATCATTTGCCATCTCGCAATCCGTCCGGTCAATGCTGGCTTCTCAAATATATACTTGATCGGATCCATCTTGGAAATCAACAAAGTGGTATGAACCAGCATATACTGTCTCAGTCGGCGAGCAACTCATACCAAAGCGCAGCAAGTTTTCTCGAGCAATGAATATCTCGTTTCATAGTCGGTAAACTTTTTGCTAAGGTAGTAAATTGCATGCTCTTTTCGACCAGACTCGTCATGCTTCCCCAGTACACACCCCATAGACCCCTCAAGGACCGTCAAGTACAGGATTAACGGTCGTCCCTCCACAGGAGGCATCAGAATCGGAGGCTCCTACAAATATTCTTTTATTTTTTCAAATGCTGCTCGGCAATCATTATTCCATCTGACCGTTTGATCTTTTCTCAACAACTTAAATATGGGTTCGCACATGGCTGTTAGATGAGATATGAACCGTGAAATGTAGTTCAATCTACCTAAGAAACCACGAACCTCCTTCTCTGTTCTCGGTTCAGGCATTTCTTGTATCGCTCTTACTTTAGCAGGATCAACCTCGATTCCTCTTTCACTCACAATAAACCCCATCAACTTACCGGACCGCACTCCGAAAGTGCACTTATTTGGATTCAACCTCAATCTGAATTGTCTCAACCGGTCGAACAACTTGGTCAAGTCTAGCAGATGCCCCTCTTCTGTTTGGGACTTTGCTATCATGTCATCAACATAGCATTCGATCTCATGATGAATCATATCATGAAACAAAGTCACCATAGCCCTTTGATACGTGGCACCGACATTCTTGAGACCAAATGGCATCACCTTATAACAAAAAGTGCCCCAAGGTGTGATGAACGTTATTTTCTCAATATCATCTGGCGACATTTTAATTTGATTATAGCCAGAAAAGCCATCCATGAAGGAAAACACCGAGGATTGAGCTGTATTATCTACCAACACATCGATGTGAGGTAATGGGAAATCATCTTTCGGACTAGCTCTGTTCAAATCCTGGTAGTCCACACACATCCTCACCTTTCCATCCTTCTTCGGTACCGACACAATATTCGCGACCCAAGGCGGATAATTAGTGACAGCGAGGAAACCAGCATCCAACTGCTTCTGTACCTCCTCTTTGATTTTCATGGCCATCTCGGGTCGAGTTCTGCGCAACTTCTGCTTCACTGGAGGACAATCTTCTCTCAATGGCAACTTGTGTACAACGATATCGGTATCCAACCCTGGCATATCCTGATAAGACCAGGCGAAGATATCAACATACTCTTTCAACAATGCTACCATTCTGCTCTTGACACTCACCTCCAAAGCAGCCCCAATCTTTACTTCCTTTCTGACCTCCTCGGTACCCATATTAACAATCTCGACTTGCTCCTCGTGCGGTTGAATCACCTTCTCCTCTTGTTTCAACAACCTGGCTAATTCTTCCGGCAGTTCACAATCTTCTTCGCCTTCTTCTTCGGCATGATAAATCGGATTGTCGAAGTCATATGAGGGTGTAACAGGATTGTTATCAATGAGATCTGGAGAATGATCGCATCTGCAGGAATGTTGATTCATGCATTGCTTTTAGAACCAGAACGCGACAAATAAAGAAGGAAAATGAAAACAAACATTGCCATTTTTATTTACATTATTAAACTGCAAAAATAAATGAAAAACAAGGAACACCACTTTTAATGTGAAAAACATCCTTTTATTAATGATGCAAATATTACAAAGTGAAACACATAGGGTGGCCCTTACAATGAACCATTACGTTTTGGGCAAAACGTATGGCTTTCATGCAAACAATATTGAAAAACAGAAATATTACTCTTCACGTAAAGTGACAGTGATGATCTTTTCGGCCTTCCAGTTCTGGATCTCCATCCCTGGTATGCACGGTTTTATCCACGAGTCGAGCTCGCAGTCACTGTCAATCTCTTCACCCACCGCACAGACGTGATCTGGATCTAGCATTCCAGCACTAGTGAACGTGAATGGCTGATGACGTCCTTTGCTCTGTCCAGACGATCCTTGGCCCGGCTGATAACCAACCCCAAACCTGTCTTCTTTTGCCGCAATGTCTACCATCCTTCCCCAACCTGGGGTTTCTCCATTCTTCACCACCTCCGCGGCCTCTTTGTAAGAAGAAATGGACGGTTTTTTCTCTCTCTCAGCAAAAATGGCATTCTCCGCCTTAACGATTTCAAACGCCTGACAAGGTGTTTCAAATATTTCACCATCCATTTCCACATATTTGAACGATGACAAGTGGCTGACGAAAATATCCTCCTCTCCACAAACTGTTACAACCTGCCTGTCCCAGATATACTTTAACTTCTGGTGCAAAGTCGATGTCACTGCCCCAGCAGCGTGTATCCATGGTCGACCCAACAAGCAACTGTATGCCGGATGAATGTCCATGACATAGAACACAGACTTAAACACCTCGGGCCCAATCTTCACAGGGAGCTCAACTTCCCCAAACACAGTCCTTTTAGAGCCATCAAACACTCTAACCACCAGATCAGTCGGCCTCAAAACCACTCCTTCACAATCCAACTTTGCCAGGGCCTTCTTAGGCAACACATTGAGTGACGAGCCGGTATCAACCAGAACATGCGAAAGCACTGCTCCTTTACACTCCATCGAAACGTGTAATGCCTTATTGTGATTACACCCATCCACAGTAAGATCGAGATCAGTGACACCCAACCCATGGCTGGCATTGACATTTGACACCACTGTCTCCAATTGATTTACCGTAATCTCCTGCGGGACAGAGGCCCTCTTCAAGATTTTCAACAAAGCCTCTCTATGCCCTTCTGAGCTTAACAGTAAAGATAAGATTGAAATCTTGGACGGCGTCTGCTGCAAATGGTCAACAAGTTTGTACTCGGACTTCTTGATGATCCTTAAAAACTCCTCGGCTTCAGCATCAAGCTCTTTTTCCGACCCAACAGGCGCCGGTGCCGCTTTGGGAGCACCCTCATTCACCACCTGTTTACCTCTTGCCCTGGCTAAAGCCTCGGCCTTATCTCTCTTTTCTTTTTTTGCCTCCCCACTCCTTAATGTGTCAGACGCAAACAACCTTCCGCTGCGAGTGAAACCACTAGGTCCGGCATTATCCACCTTTGAAACGGTGGTTTCACCTGCAGCCTGATCCTCTACTTTTTCTCCATTACAAAACACCTCCCCGCCATAGTCCCACGACACAGCATCATCATTTTCATATGGTATGGGTCCCGGTACCGTAATGGTAACGGGGGCCGCACCTGCCGGCGCTAACAAGTAGACAGGGTCAAAGTAAATGGTTATTGTAGAAACATCCTCCTTCTCCAAATCAACCTTCTCAAACCGGAGACTTCCCTCATTCATCATTCTCTGCACTGTATCCCTCAGTACAACACATCCATTGGTAGCGACAGCGCAAGCAGCACAACAATTATCACAACCCGAAAAAACTCCATTCTTCAACAACTGCCTCTTAACCACAACCATTGGAGTCTTTATCTGTTCCACATCCATCACCCCAATTTTCCTCTTATCCTCTGAAATTGCATTCACCCCCATCTGACCATGCGTCAGCATGGGATTAGCATTAACATTCGGCGATGGTGCAAAATTGATGGCTTTAGAATCTACCAAGTCCTGAACAACATGTTTAAAGGCCTTACAACCTTCAATGTTATGCCCGGGTGCACCAGAATGGAATTCACACTTGGCATTCTCATCATAACTGGCAGGCCTCTGATCTGGTCTCACCAGAGCCAATGTTCTCAGCTGAACCAACCCCAGATCTTTCAACTTCTTTAACAGAAATGAATACGTCACGGGTGGCCTATCAAACTGACGATCAGTCATCCTCCCTCTCACTTGATACCCGGCTCGTTGTGTTCTCTGCTGAAATGGCTGCCGTTGCTGTTGCTGTTGTTGTTGCTGTTGTTGTTGTGCGGGTTGATTATCAGCAGGAATTGTTACTGCAGCAGTATGCTGGTAGTAACGATCCCTACCATGTCCTCTTTGGGCATACACAACACTCATGTCACCCTCCTTCTTACGCTGACCATTACCAAAGGGTTTCTTTGATCCAGAAGACGAAGAATTTCCCTGTATCTTCCCCATTTTCAGCCAGCTTTCAATTCTCTCACCTGCCACCACTATATCTGCAAAACTAGTGACGGGACAATCCACCATCCTTTCGGCAAAAGTCCCCTGCAGGGTACCCATGAACAGATCAGACATCTCCCGATCTACCAACGGTGGTTGAACTCTGGAAGCCAACTACCTCCACCTTTGTGCATACTCTTTAAACCCTTCATTCGGCTTCTGAGACATACCCTGCAACTGGGTACGGTTAGGTGCCATGTCAGCATTGAACTGGTACTGATTAAAGAAAGCATCTCCCAAATCCTGCCAGCTCTTGATATCTGATGATCTCAACTTGGTATACCACTTCTGAGACCCACCAGATAAGCTATCCTGGAAGAAGTACATCCAGAGCTTCTGATCCATGGTGTAGGCAGATATTTTTCGGACAAAGGCCTGGAGATGAGTTTCCGGGCAAGAATTCCCATTGTACTTATCAAACGTGGGCACTTTAAACTTCTGTGGGATCACAATCCCCTCAACCAGCCCCATGTTTGTCATGTTGATAGCCCCAAGAGTAGCATGGCTTTCCAGAGCCCTGATCTTTTCTGCCAGTACCTGAATTTCTTTGTTTGGCGGTTGAACACCGTACTGACCAAACTGCTCGTTCAGCACAGAGAACTGATCTTTTTCTCTATCCTCCACAGCCCCAAAGAAAGGAGGAAACTGATTATCCTTCAGATTATTGCCCACAGGACCTAGTCCACCGCCTGCAGCGAAACCAAAACCACCACCATTGTTGATAACTACACCAACAGTAGTTGCCTTCCTTCTGGGATCGCCACCATCCCTAGAACCACCAAGACCATTGTTGGAGATACCCTCTTGATTATTGCCACTATTGGAAGCCGAAGCCCGCTCAAGCTTTTCCACCTTCTCAACAAGTGCTTTCTGCCCCAAGGCGAACCCTTGCATGACGTTGATCAACTCACTCATCTTCTCTTTCAGCTCGAGAATGTCAGCGTTGGGTGGATCCATCAGTTTGGATTTGTTGCGCCTGGTAGGGTATCTGTGCGGACGAGCTACGTGCAAAGGAATGATTCTGCGTGCCCGAGCAATGATTCCTGAAACATTCAAACACGTTAGAAACCGACACCTGCAAAATAGAAGACAAGTTATTATGATTCATGCATGAATGCAATGTCTATCCATACGAGGAACACTCTGTCTTCCGATCCTGGTTTCATTGAGACGGATAATAATCCAACGGCAACATTCTGACATCAATCATCTGGCTTTACCATACAGAGCAGAGCATTATGATTTAGCAAAGATATCACCCGACCATGTGTGTATTATGTGAGTGTACACAGAAAAGCAAATAAAGCTCGAAGATCAATCATTAACTGATAATAACCACTGTGTATCAAAAGTGCACTATACATGCGAGAATCATACATCATGTTTGATACAAATCAAATTTACAATTCTCCAGAATCAGAAAGAAATACAATCAAGTGAATTCCGTCAACATGCCTGACGATAATCCAACACATGATAACACCGCAATAAAAGCTAATCTGAAGAAGATCTCACAGAAGGCTCTGCACCCTCAACCATCCTGGTAAACTTCATAGCGAACCTAAGCTCAGTATTCTCCTGCTGAAGTCTTCCCACCTCTTTCTGATGAATCTTCATCTGACGGAAATAATGGTCCCTCTCAGCAAGATAATGATCTCTCTCGGCCACAATCTTCACTTGCTCTTCTCCCTTAACCCTTAGCTTTGCTTCCCACTCTGTGGTAAGGGCTTTGGCTCTAGCTTCCCTCTGAGTCTTCACAAGGACTTGTCTCTTCTTTTCATCTTCAATAGTCCTCAAAGCTCTAGCCAACTTCTCTTTGGTAGTGTCATGCTCCTTCGTAGATGACTCTAATGCCTGGCTGATCTTACAGTAATAGGCGGTGTCTATCTCAAAACGTTTCACCTCCAGAGCATGTCTCTTAGCCTGGTCTTTTGCTTTCCCCTTGACTTCCCGATTAGCCACTTGAATTCTAGCAACACTCATTTCCAACTCAGTCTTTTCTGCTTGCAGTTGATCTCTCTCCCTCTTCATCTCAAGGAACTCTTCCATACTGACAGAAGAACGTGGCTCCTCAATCAACGGATACCAAAGATTACCCACAGGAAATGGTAGACGAGTGAGCTCAACCCTCTTTCTGAGCCAATCATCAAACGGAGGAAAAGACCTGTTGTTAGCTCTACCAAAAGGAACCTTGCCCTTCCTTTGAATGTCGCGCCATGCATCAGACACTTGCCTCAACAATGACTGACTACCCTCAACCGGAAAGTAGAAAGTCTCCTGAATCTCACGCTCGAGGGGAGGACCCTCCATAGCAAATCCCATTTGTCTCTTAAGAAGCACCGGGTTGTAATTAATACACCCTTGAACTCCTATAAGGGGCACATTGGGAAAACTCCCGCAACTGCAAATGAAATCTCGTCCAGCCACACCACTGTGAGTCCAAGCTATGTCCTTGGCTCGCAAACCCATCAACTTGGTTGCCCAATTAACCGTATGATCAAGAAAGCCAAAGGCACCTCTGGAAGGCAAATATCCCATGAACCATGTGTATAACAATTGGGCACAACATCTAACCAATCCTCCACGCCGCTTCTCGTTCCGATTATGGACCGAGTAATAGACATCCCCAACCAAGGTAGGAATGGGATTCCTCTGATCAAACACCCAGATGGCATTAATATCCATAAAGATCCTCTGATTAGGGAACAAGATGATTCCATAAATGCTTACGGCAAGCAACGCATAAACGGCCTTCCAATTACCCAGAATAACATGCTCCTTGGCTTTAGCCTCCAAGAAACTCAGATGAAAACCGGGCAACTTTCCCTTCTCCTTCAAACCTCCCTTAGTCACTTCGGGGATCAAATAAAGAGCACGAGAGATCTCACCAACATCAGGTTCTTCCTTAGTGGCATATAAAGGAATCTGGTTTCTGATCCGAATACCCAGGATACCGGCATAGTCCTCCATCAAAGGTCCCAACAAGTAATCAGGGAAGACAAAACATCTCAAGCCCGGATCATAAAACTGGAGAAAAGTATGGATGGCACTCCTATCCCCATCTGTAAGCCTGAAAACCATCTTCAAAATACCACCATAAGCCTCACGGAACATCCCCACATGGCCAGGTGTAATCAATGCTATCATATCTTTCAGAACACCAATCTCTGGATCAAAGAAACTGTAGACGACATCATCTTTTAGGTCGGCCCTCATGCTTGGAACAAAGATGTCTCTCAACCAGGATCTCAATCAAGAATGTCCCCTGCATATGGATAAACATGAGTTAGATGCGGATAAATGCAAAATGGGAATGATGTTGATGCATGAATGCAGTGCATAGTGCCACCCTCCAAGTCATCTAAACATCATCTGTACTGGACTCCGGTCTCTGAACTGATCACAACCATCTGAGGGACTGAGTAACCATAAACCCAACTTGGGAGTTCCGAAATAAACGGAACCGGAGGATATATCACCATCATCACCAGAAAGCCACAGATCGGATAACCACAAAACCATCTGAACAAGTACCCTCAAATTCAACCCGGGGATCCGAAATAAACGGAACCCGCTGATAAATACCATAGACAGAACTACGGCGTGTCAGAAATAAATATCCATAAATCCAACTGAACCAAAGTCACCATCAAAGAGTCACCAACAGAATCTGCGTCTGTAGGAATCAAACCCTCCCCTCACAGGTGAATTCTATAAGGTCATCCTAAGGCGGATAATGGTCTCGACAATCGGACAAGATACTCAACGGGTTTGCCCTTTCGGGTGTGCCGTTGCAGCTCTCATAAGATCATCTAAACCAAAGATCCGGGAAAGAAAGGTCACCGAAGTCAACAACTCAAAAGAGGTAACCCAACCATAGTGGATACTCCACAAGGAAGAGCTCTCTCAAAAGAACCTCGTCCGGCTGTGGTATGTCACGTCGCCAAAAACATGTTGACCTAACATGAGAGGCAACATGAGACCACGCTAATCCTAGATGTATACTCGGGCCTGGGTTTTAGCCCCACTCAGAACACTCACCCCAAATCATAGGAACCACACATGTCCAGAATCCAGCACAGTAATAATATGATGCATGCAAACATATATGCAAATATATACAATCACAGTATAATAATCATAAATGCAATAAATAAAGCAGTAAAAGCAACCCAAGCTACCCTAAAAACTACGCTAAAGAGCGCTAGGATTGACTCGCTTAGGGAAGATGGACCAGCAGGAGGTCAACTTCAGTCCCCAGCAGAGTCGCCAGCTGTCGCAACGCGAAAAACAACCGGCGGGAAAAAAACAGTTTACAGAGCCACCACCGACGCTATTCATCCTATGACGGAAAGGAAGCGTAGGACTAACCTAAGAAAGGGAAAGGAACGGTCTTACGACCAGAGATTACCAGGTACAGGAGTCGGTTACGCAAGGGGAAGGTATTAGCACCCCTCACGTCCGTCGTACTTGACGGGATCCACGCTCAAAAGATAGCTCAAAGAATAGGATAAGGTTGCTAATAAAAACTGCTCAAAGAAATATGCACAAACTAGAATAAACAGGTGAAAGAAAGAAAACGGAGGAAGTGGACTCAGCAGGATGTCGCATCCTGGGCCTACGTAGTTTATCAGAAACAAACATCGGAGTCAGCGTAGTTCGGGGAAAGGGAGGCATGCTCGCTAGGATATCGCATCCTATGCCTACGTATCTTCTCTATCCAGAGAAGAATCAGAGCACTCGTAGCTCGGCTAACGCACGCCGAAACAAAACACCAAACAGAGACGCTGAGACGTCTAAAGAAACACCCAACAAGAAACAGAATGCCAATACATGGACTTACATCCGACTCCTGACAATAACCAAACAAAATGAAACAGAATGCCAATACATGGACTAACACCCGACTCCAAACAACAACAAAAAAACAGGAAACAGAATGCCAATACATGGACTTATATTTGACTCTTAACAATAACAAAAAAACAGGAAACAGAATGCCAATACATGGACTTATATCCGACTCCAAACAATAACAAACGCTAAACAGCGAACACCCAAAGAAAAAGTTATCAGATTATCCCAACAAAGTAACCAAATATCCATAAATGAACCCCAAGTGAGTGACAACCGTCACAAATGAACCCCAAGCGATGTAGGTAAACCCCAATATGAACCCCAAGTGATACAGGTAAACCCCCAAATGTGAACCCCAAATCAATATAAGTGAACCCCAACATGAACCCCAAATGATAACAGAAGAAATCCTCAAGGTAATGAACATACCATATACGCACACTCTGAACCAACGAGTACTCACACCAAAGAAGACAAACAACGGGTACACACACAAAACAACAAAAAAAAGAAAGGTTGAACCAACACAGACTCAAAAAAGAAAAGGGTGCCCGGAGAGATCTCGCTCAATCTCCTGCCTACGTATCTCATCTGGTATGAGAATCAGGGCGACGTAGTTCCCCTTAACAAGGGAGAAACACTCTCCTAACCAGAGACCAGGGAAACAACACACTAATAGGGAGACTAAGACTCGAGCCTAATAGTTGTCATGCAATCCCCAATCCCTACGTTGAGGTCTCTAACACGAACAAAAGTGAACAAGCATCACACGCTATATCCACACAAGAGGCCCAAACAATGGGTAGGCTTTAGTCAAGAGGGGTCATATCAACCTTGACAAACAAGCCAAACTGTAAGGGTGATCAACTGGGCTTTTAACCACTGACATTGAACGTCAAGGTGAGCTGATCAATATGGTAATGAGGATGAGACCTCATGCTCTTAACCCTGGCCAGGGTGAGCTCATGACAATGAAAGTGTGGGGATCCAGAAAGAGGGACCCTATTCCACTTGACTGACTCTGTACAAAGATCTTGGGTACAGGTTCTAGAGCATCAGCACGTAGTGCGAGCATAAAGAACGACTCACTGAATAACGGGGGATTGGCTACTAACCCTTTTTATCCGTCAATTGCCTCTTCACTTAGGAGGACTTATCAAGTAACATGCCTCATTTGGAGGTCTTTGGCACAAATGTAAACAAACACAAACAGAGCCTCTTAAGGAGGACTTGCCAGCAAAATGCCTGCCAAAAAGGTGACAGGACTTCCAGACTACATGGAGTAAGAGGCTAACTACCTAAGTGGTGTATCAACCATAATCCAAAGCTCAAGCAAGAGCTAACAGCAAGCAACTAATGTACCTGTACAAAAGCTAAACAGTTAATATCTCAGACAACCAAACAGAAAACAGATAGTGAAACCATTCAACTGTACACAACTCAATGAGCAATGGTCAAGCAATCAAATGAAGCAATGAGCTCAACACATCAACTTAAGTCCCTACAAAACACAAAGAAGTCAGAACACAATCCAATTTGCATCTCAAAAGGTGAGGAACTCAACCATTAATGCTAAGTGTCCAAACCTGAAACACAAGTCAAGGTTAGTTCATGTACAAAACACTAGTACAAAGACTAGGTCCAAAACCAAACCAAGTGACCAAAACAGAAGTCAATCTTTCAGCTATTGCACATTCAAACAATCAACAAAATGTCCTCAAAAGGACCAACATCAATTCATAAGGCAAAGACATCAAATGATTCATGCTATACAAAGACCGACAAATGAGCACAAAATGGACATCCAAATTAGAAAATCCAAATCAAAACAGAAAAGCATGCAATGATCATGATTTTTTTTGTGTAAGTTCCACATATTATGAATAATCAATGTGCAAAATATCAAATCCATAAGAGATCAAATGATAGATGAATAAAAATGCACAAATGCAAGGTCAAAAATGTGACACAAATTGTCACATTATATCTTCATGTGTCCAAAACAGTGATGGCATATGAGAAAAATTCCAAACCAAATCCAAAAATTCATATCACATGTGGAGATTAAGCACACAACAATTCAGATCAATTGGATCAACAATGAGCATTTCACAAGGCATTGAATGTAACATGTCAATTTGGCATAAGGTTCAATCAAAAATTCACAATTAAAAATCCAGAAACAAACAAATCATGAATTAAATGCTATAAAAAACTAGAGATTAAAACAAGATCATGAAAATAAATTGGAGTCAATTTGGACTATTTTACTATTTTTTATGATTTTTCAAAGATAAGCAAATAAAAATGAAATATGCAAAATAAATGGAGGGAAATGAATATTTGAATTAAATCAGGAATTAATGAGAGCCATTGGATCTGGCGCGAAAACACATCACACGGTCCACATTTGAACCTCTTAAGCGCACCGTTTCATTTAATTACATGGCATCACACATCAGATTCAACGCACACACATGGCACGGTCAAAACAATGGTAACCAATGGATTCCACACGTGACACACACTCAGCATCCACGCAAGCATCAAATGAAACGCAGCGTTTCATTAATGAGTTGGCAATGCCCACTCATCAGGTCAACAACACATGGATGGTCAAACGCGCTACAGCCAATAGAAAGGCCATGCAAGCGCTTACATGGAGGCCACGCGAGACAAACCCTAGGAAGTTGCAGACGCCAGAGCAGTAGCTTCGGTCGTCTTCCCCGGCTAGCTCCGGCGGAATCCAACGCGAAAATTTTCCAAAATTCAAGAACTCATACACCAATCGAAGCGCATTTCAACAAGGATCTCAAATATCATACTCACTCAAC
Organism: Lathyrus oleraceus; assembly: GCF_024323335.1. Classification (NCBI taxonomy): domain Eukaryota; kingdom Viridiplantae; phylum Streptophyta; class Magnoliopsida; order Fabales; family Fabaceae; genus Lathyrus; species Lathyrus oleraceus. The sequence goes on from NC_066584.1 coordinate 304,314,329, forward strand.
CTAATTCATCATATAACTTCCAGATCGAGCAAAAACTTTTTCAACATCAAAACTTTAATTCAATCATACATGCTCATATCTCAACCAAATTCAAATGTAATCATATTAGCACGCTCCACACAATCAGATCTACACAATTATATACATAAAACATCAAAAGGTGAGAATCGAATTCAACCTACTTGGAAATGGCAGTTACTGTACACGTGTCCTCAAGCTCTCAAAATCTCCAAATCTTCTCCCTTGAACCTCTATTGAAGCTTTGTGCAAGAATAATCCACTGAAACCACTCGAATCTAGCTTAATTTCAGAAATCCATCTTCATGTTCATGCACTCGATCTGCCTGAAAACTAGCTCAATTCCAATAAACAATGGATGAATCCTGCTCAGAATTCCACAAGGATCATGAATATGCAAAGAGATTGAAGGTTTGTGTGAAGAAATTTGAAATTCAAAGTGAGAGAAAAATTGGAGGGAAATGGAAAATTCTAGATCTCAAATTCTGTTATGAGCAAAATCAGTTAGGGTTTTGGCTTATATATGGTTCACTAATGATGTTGTAATCCCAATTAGGCTTTGGTTAATTAAGATTAGTGAGTTATGAAGTAAAAATGCAAAAATGCAAAAATGAGGGTCCATGCACATGCTACACGTGAATAATGCCCATGCAAGCTTGAAATTCACTTAAAAACAACCAATAATCATGATGGAAGTGGTATTTTGCTGGTTGCCTAAGCCAAATTTGAATTGTGAAATTTCCCTCCAAAATGCACACTTGAGGAATGATGATCATACACACTTCTCTCATGCATGGTAAGGGTTCACTTGAAAAGTATTGGTCATGAGGAGTAGTTTGCAAAAAGATTGGACCAAATTGGAGTTTTGTATCAAAAGTTATGCGACTTTGAACTTCCATGCACACCTTGTGATCATTTGGCCATAACTTCTCAACCATTCATTAGATGGACATGAATTAGGACTTTTTGGAAAGGGGAGACAAAAATCGTCAACTTTCATGTTCACCAAAAATCTATTTGAAACTACTTTGTTGTTGATAAGTCAAGCTGAATATGGACCAGAAACTTGCCATTTTTGGAAACTTGAAATTACATGTCACTTAACATTTTTGGAAACTTTTGCCATGACTTCAAAATCTTCCAGATAGATGTTTAAAATGATGAATGGACCTCTTTTGAACATGATTGAGGTGTCTCGACTCATTTCCCTACCTCATAGCCCTCAATTGACTGCACAGTTGACTTTTTGGTCCTCAGACGACCTTGAAATGCCCTGATCAGCTTGAGCCTCCACCACTTGAGGAAATGGCTCAAAAATGAAACCCTAGATCATGTAAGATCTTCATAACAATAATGTGATCCTCATCCCCAACAAATACCTCATTTCTTTGAGAAACCCTAGCTGGAAGAATGGCATTGATTAGGGTTGACCAAAGGTCACAACCCTAATTCAGAGGAACTTGAGGATAAACTCTGCAACTCTTGATGATGATAGAACCACGATGATGATAATATATACTTGCAAACAAGATGATGCTCAACCTTTGAAGAACCAAGAAACCCTAATTGAAGTGCAAACCCTCAGATGGTTGATCATCAATTCATAGAGACCCTCAGGCTTGAATCATGTAACTTCTCCATCTTCTGAAAAGACTTTGGAGGATGACCTTCTCAATTCTCATGAAATGAAAAATTCAATGCCTAATATCCTAAAATATGAAATGCAATGTGTCAAACTTGTCTCAAGAAGAGGAGGGCAAATTTTGAGATGTTACAGTCAGCCAGGTATAAAACCTCAGTTCGGTACCAAAGATAGCCAATTCAAAAATCCAACTTGGTTCTTGATAATTATGTAAAAAAATAATTGTTTGGCTTAGATACGAATCACTTGAAGATATGTTCTCTATTTGGCATGAAGACTAACCACTTCATTCCTTTGTTCGTTGTTTGGTTGGATGTTCACATGAAACTTCAATTTCCTTTTGTAAGGGGTTATAGGCTTAACTTTCTAAAAACTCTCGAGCATTATTTGATACTCTCAATATCAATTATTGGGAAGATGAGTAGGTAGACGAGAACTCTATAAAATCTATGGTGTTATCTCTTATCTCTTTGTTTTTTATCTTTACTTTTCACTGCTCCTACAAAAAAAATTCAAAAAATGTTTTCAAACTCTGGTTTAGAAAATACTTTTGTTTTAAACAATGGTTTTTCAAACCCTCACAATTCAACCCCCCCCCCCCCCCCCCCCCCTTCGCCCTCTCTTGTGTATGGAGTCACTTTTTTAACAATATCCATTGGAGTTCCTTTGGAAATTAAGTGTTCTCCTTTGTTAGCCTACGTTTCATCAGGTTTTTTATTGATTTATGGTCCATTCATTAAACCTGGTATTGGTAAATTTATGTTCCAAGTGTAACTTGGTGGACAAAAGAGCTATATTGAAATATTTGGTTAGGTGTTTTAGGCTTCTTAAAGAAGAGGTATGATGTGTTATGGGGGATTTATACTTTGTTTCTTTGGTAAGTTAAATAGTGGGTGGGTCTGGGGTTCATAGGTTAGATGAACATGATGACTATATCACTTTATGTAAAATTAATTCATTATATGAAGCCTATTGATATTTTCATCTTGGTTAAAATGCTTATGTGTTCCCAACCTAATTGCGTGTTAGCTTGTCATCTTAATAAGACCCTTTTTTCTAAATATGGTGGGATTTGTTTAAGTTAGAAACCTAGCGCTCACTCTAAAGAGATATCTCTAATCACTACCCTCTTGTGTTTTATGATTCTTACTAGCTCTAGAACCCTAAATATTTGAGGCTAAACCCCAACAAATGCACTTTTGGGGTAAGATCCGACAAATTGCTAGGATTCATTGTCAACCACTGAGGAATTAAAGTCGATCCTGAAAAGGTCAAGGCCATACAAGTTATGCCGGTGCCAAAAACCGAGAAGGAGGTGCGTGGATTTCTAGGAATATTGAATTACATCGCCAGATTTATATCTCACCTCACAGCCACATGTGAGCCAATATTCAAACTGCTTCGCAAAGATCAGGCAGTCGTGTGGAATGACATTTACCAAAGTGCTTTTGAGAAGATCAAAGAATACTTGCAAGAACCTCCAATCTTGATGCCTCCAATGTCAGGAAGACCTCTTATCATGTACCTGACAGTCCTCAAAGGGTCAATGGAATTTGTTCTCGGGAAACACGACGAGACGAGAAGCAAAGAACGTGCAATTTACTACTTAAGCAATAAGTTCACTGACTGTGAGAGTAGGTATTCAATGCTTGAGAAGATTTGATGCGCACTTGCTTGGGCTGCCAAACACTTAAGACAGTATATGCTTATGCATATAACGCTTCTAATCTCCAAGATGGATTCTATCAAGTACATCTTTGAAAAGTCTACTCTGACAGGAAGAGTCTCCCATTGAAAGATGGCCTTAACTGAATATGACATCCAACATCTCACACAAAAAGCTATCAAAGGAAGTGTCTTGTCAGACTACCTTTCCCATCAAACCTTGGAAGATCATCAATAGATGCGCTTTGTATTCCCCGATGAGGATATCATGTTTATAAGGGATTGCAAAATTCCCGGCCCCGAAGAAGGACCAGAACCTGGATCACAATGGACACTCGTGTTCGATGGAGCTTCTAACGCTCAAGGAAATGGAATTGGAGCAATTATCACATCCCTAATTGGTTTTCATCTACCCTTCACTACAAGGTTGTGCTTTGGTTGCACCAATAATATGGTGGAATATAAGGCCTATATCTTCGGCATTGAAGTAGCTACTAATCTAAGGATCAAAATCCTCGAAGTCTATGGTGATTTAGCCTTGTTAATCAGCCAAGGGAAATGAGATTGGAAAGCTCATGATCATAATTTGATCCCGTACGAAGAGCGTGTCTTGAAGCTAATCCCATATTTTAATGAGATCACATTCTATCACATCCCTCGAGAGGAGAATTAGTTGGCTGATGCCTTAGCTACTTTATCATCCATGTTTAAGGTTAAGTGCAAAAGAGAAGCGCCATCTATCTACATTAACTACTTGGATGAACCAACCTACTATTTGGAAGCCGAAGACGAATTTGATGGCCATCCTTGGTTTTATGATATCATGAGGTACCTGGAGAGTCAGGAATACCCAAGAAATGCATCCATCACGGATAAAAAGTATCTTTGAAGGCTCCCGACCAAGTTCTTTTTTAGTGGAGGGGTACTGTACAAGAGAAATTATGATTCGGTTTTGCTCAGATGCATAGATAAACACGAAGAGAACTGAATTATAATGGAAATTCACGAGGTCTCCTTTAGGACGCATGCTAGTGGGCATAAAATGGTCAAAAAGATTTTGAGGGCGGACTATTTTTGGATGACTATGGAGGTTGACTGTTACGGTCACGTGCAAACATGTCATAAATGCCAGATTTATGCTAACAAGATACGCGTGCCACTAAATGCCTTAACATCACCGTGGCCTTTTTCCATATGGGGAATTGACGTGATTGGGCGCATCGAGCCGACTTCCCTGAACAGACACCATTTAATTTTAGTATCTACTGACTATTTCACCAAATGGGTGGGAGCAGTCTCATACGCAAACGTCATAAAGCAAGTAGTGGCTCGTTTCTTGAAGAAAGAGATCATATGATGTTATGGGGTCCCGAACAAAATCATTACCGATAATGCTCCCATTTTATTTTCATGGCTACTGTACTTCAGTACATACTTCCACTAGGGAAACCCCCTCCTCCCTCGTTTATCGCATGGATGCAATTCTGCCTGTCGAAGTAGAGATCCCCTCCTTGAGGATATTGATCGATGTCAAGCCCGACAAAGCTAAATGGGTACAAGCAAGATTGATCAACTAAACCTCATTGATGAAAGGTGTTTGGCAACCATATGTCAAATCCAATTATACCAAAAGTGTCTCAATAGGGCATTCGACAAAAAGGTTTTTCCTCTAAGTCTTAAGGCACAAGACCTGGTGTTGAGAAAGATTCTACCGATTCACACTGATCCAAGGGGAAAACAGATGCCTAAGTATGAAGGCCCATACGTTGTGAGGAAGGTTTTCTGTAGAGGAGACTTAATATTGTCAACTATGGATGGTGAAGATCTTTCATCCCCTGTGAACACGGACACAGTAAAAAAATACTACGCTTGAAAAAAAACCTCGATAAGCTGAAAACTCGAAAGGACGGTTTAGGCAAAAAAGGGTATCCCGGTAGGCTGAAAACCCCATAGGGCGGTCTAGGAAAAAGTTAGGGATTCATAAAAGGGAGACGCTTTGCAAAAAAATCTTTGAATCTATCATCATGATTCTGAATGGAGAATCAATCTAATCACCTTCTTCTGAAGCAAGATTCGAGGACCTTCGAAGACATTAGAATTATAGTAGAAATTGGAACTCATTGGAAATCCAAGTTTTTCTAATTGCCATTATTGTTTTTCAATCTGTTATTGCAATCACCTCCTTTAGGAATTACTTACATATGTAACTTACCCATTCACGGGTTTATCTTTTATCAATGAAATCTCTTTCAATAAATGTGCTCAATATTTTTCGTTTTCTCTGCTTTGTTTGTGAAATATGAATTTCTTTTAATAAATATTGCATGTGAAAACTTTGGGGTTAATAATATAAAAAAAACTTTCAAAGGAAAACATCTAAGATCCTCTCCTTTCAAAGTATCTAAAGGTAACCACAATCCTAAAAAGCTTGGTATACAAAGACACAGCAAAACCAGAAAGTCCCTTGGACTTGGGCAGTTCAAGGAATCCTCGTCAGGATGATCAACAACCAATAATAAATGACCAGGCGTAGTTTGAACGTCAGAAGATCCAGATTGATATGTCGAAAAGTCAGAGTTCCACTCTCCCCAAGCATACTTAAAGCCCAATCTTATTTGGCACCCTACCAAAGCCCAATCATTATTGGCACCCCCATCAAATCTTCACCATAAAGCCCACATTTGGCACAACCGATAGACCCTGCATTTGCATATCCCCAGCAGCCCGAATATACATCGGCATTTTGCATACATAACATTGCATCATAAGTAAACTCTTTAAGATGGGGAATGTACGCTTATCATAAGCCGCATTCAAATCTTACAAGAAAGTGGTTTCTTGCCAATATCCTCAGCAGATACACCTGTCAGGATTCCCCTATAACACATCTTCCGAGCCTTAGCTAGGGACTGTCATTAAATCTTGTTTCCTTCCCATCCGTTTCTAGGGAATCTCATTACCTTTTGTATTGAGAGTTCATTCCTCTTTCTTCTTAACCTTTTGTTAAGGAGTTTTTATTTCCTTTTACATGAGAATCTCAAACCTTCCCAGCTATTGTTGGGGTTGGTCATCATCAAAATTCAGATCTTCCCAACCGTTGCTAGGGATCATCATTAAATCTCACTCCTTCCTAGTCATTGCTAGGGAATCTCCTTACCTTTTGTATGAGAATTTTCCATCATTCTTCTTGACCTTTTGTTAAAAATTTCTAATCGCCTTTTTCCTGAGAAACTTCAACCTTCCCAGCCGTTGCTAGGGATTTTCATCATTAGGATTCAGGTATTCTCAGTCGCTGCTAGGAATCATCACTGAACCTAAACTTTCCCATCCGTTTCTAGGGTTGGTCGTCATCAGAATTCAGGTATTACCAGCCATTGCTAGGAATCATGACTGGACCTAAACTTACCCATCCGTTTCTAGGGTTGAAGGTCATCATAATTTAGGTATTCCTAGTCGTTGCTAGGAATCATCACTGAACCTAAACTTTCCCAGCCGTTACTAGGGACTATCCTTGAGTTTGAACCTTCCTAGTTGTTGCTAGGGATTATCACCTTGTTTTCTTAACCTTTTGTTAAGGAATTCTCATAGCCTTTTGCATTAGAAATTCAGGTATTCCTAGTCATTGTTAGGAATCATCACTGAACTTAGATCTTCCCAGCCATTGCTAGGGATTATCATCACCTGTTGCATAAGAAACTTATCCCCAACGAAGCCATTTTTCTTTATCATTGAACTTTTGTCATAAAGCTTTTCTATTTGTTTTACCATTTGAAGAGATACTTATGTCGCACATCATATCATGCATTGCCTATCATACACATCATGGCATAACCATCATGCATCTAACCCATGTCCCCCCCCCCCACAAAGCACCATATTCAATCCCCAACAGATGACTTCATATTAAAGTCATTTGCCATGCCATAAACACTTCCTCACAAATTCCCATCACCTCATATCACTTTCATCCCCAGTAGGGTAAATTTTGGGTTTTTTTTTGTATTTAATCTCTCCTACCTCGAATGCATGAAAGCCTTTGTTATCCATACATTCAGGTCAGAGAAGATTAAATAAGAGCAACTGTCATACCCCAATTTTACCCTACCTTCTATCCAATTTTCATGACCCTAATGCATAGGCATACATTCATCATCTCATCATCTGATTCACATTTACATTCATAACAAGAGAGCATGCTATATAGACTTAAGGCATTATCTTCATATCTGAGAACCACTAAGATCTCTTGATCATGATGGGGTATGTTGAACCAACCCTAAATCCTAATTTCTATCTTCAAGCATTCTTTGACCTTGTGGGACTACACAAGTCATGCCATTCACCTCTAAAACCCTAATTAGATGGTGAGCCTTAATTGGAAGTTTTGCTTGTTCATCTGGTCATTCATGGACCTCAACCCTAGTCCCTTGATCCTTTGTAGCTTGTACAAGTCATCATTTGACTTTGTACTTTGTCTTTTCCCTAGAGGAAACCCTAGCATCCAGCCATTGGTTATGCATCAACCTTGTGAAACCACACTGAAATACCTCATGCATACCCAAACCCTAGTTTGTTTCACTTTGATCCTTGAGGAACCTTTTGGCCCAAGAAACCCCAATTGTGCCCTTTTCCTTCTACACTTTGCCTTTTTTTCCTGAAACCTTACTTCATAGAGATTGCACTTGTTCCATTTACATCCACTCAAGCTCATTTCATTCATCATTTTCATTCAATGAACCCAAGAGATCAATTTTGGCCAAAGTTTGACTTTGATCAACATTTGACTTTTTGGTCAACCTTGACCAAAGCTAGTACATCTTTCCAAAACCCTAATTGCCATAAATTTCAATCATCATCCACTAAACATCCACCCATTTCATTCATACATGGAAATACAGATGAAGGTTTTGGGTAGATCTTTTTGAATTATCAACTTAAAGTCACATGTGTTCATCCATAAGCATGGAACATGATCATCTTAAAAAGCATCGAGGCTTGGTTTCTATCAAGACTTTATCATTTGGTCTTCAAACAATCATCATTGTATCTTGGAATTTAAGAAACATAAAAAATGCAACTTAGGGCATGTTTGTTTGGCCAAGTTTTCTCAAGTTTAGCCTACCATTTGGTCCGAACCCCATAACCTTCTCATATTTTAACTTTTTGAGGATCTACTTTGACCAAAATGTCATAAATGAACTCATATCCAACTTAGCTTCAAGACCCAAAACCTAATTCAGCACCTAAGGACATCAAAATTGGGATTGGCCAAGTCAGGTCAAGTTGCTTAGTCAGGCCTAAAAGCATGTCACGATCACCACTTTGCACCAGTGCCATATTCAAATCACAACATCTTTTTACCTAATTATTTTTGCATTGTATTAAGCACATGGAAAAGATGGTTTGGCCTAATTTTGGTTTAAAATACACGAGCCAATTTCAATTGGTCCAAGTTCAAAAATCGTGTCTTGCCATGTTGCATGTTGTAGGCCAGACCAACCAAAGTGACATATGTCTTGCACTAAGTAACCAATTCATGTGTTTTTATTTTCCATTTGAACCAAGCATATGCTCTAATAACTAAGGGCACCAAATGTACGCCCAAATAAAAGTGGCAGAGGGATACATGTGCAAGCAAACCGGAATTCCCAAAAGCTCAAAATTGCCAAAATTGGATATAAGTCAAATGAGCCTCAGTAAGTGTAGGGACCACATTTGTCTCACCAAAAGCATCATGTTTATAGAATAAAGTGGTGTAAGAGGAACTGCGGGTGACACATCCTCACCCTTAGCCAACAAGTTTGGTTTTTTACACATTTTCGGCTTCCAACCAAATCAGAGATTTCAACCCTAAAGACTCACCCTAATCACTCCTTCTGCTTCCTTATAAATAGAGCGCACTTCCCAGATTTCAGCCTTCCAGTTAAATTTAAACATTTTACACAACGTGTTCTTATTGGTTGATTAAGTTGACGTGGCTTCCTGGTTTGGGTGTGTGTTGGTCAACGCGTGTGTTTGATGTTCCCCATGATCTGGACCTTCCATCATGCATACTTATTTTAAGTAGTCAGATCATATGGTTTTGGTTGGTCCACTTATTCATTTTCAATTAATGCATTTTATTCATATTCATGCACACGTTTCGTTACCATCCAAGCACACTTGGCTCAGTGGTAAGGGGCTAGGCTTGTAACCCCGAGGTTGAGGGTTCGAACGCAGGTTCCCCCTTTATTCCATTTTCTCACTTTTTTTTCCTTTTATATGTTCTTTATTTTTATTTTCTTTATTTTTAATAACACGTTTTCCATTTTAATTTCTTTTTCTTATTTATTTCTTTTAAACAAATATTTATTTAAATACAGTCCATCAATATCTTTTATTTATTACAATTTATTTTTATCATTTTATTGGACTTTTTGCCCTTGTGTTTGGTCAGGGTTGATGACGATCTCTTAATCATTGGTAATTGATCCTAGGGTTAATTAAATCTTCAACACTTCGAATATGTTGATGAATGATCAATGGATCATTCTTGACACGTTGACGTGTTGATAGATTGACCTTAGTTGATCATGTTTGAACCACTTGATGTGTAGGTGAGACCTTCAATTATACGAGTTTTAATTTTTGATTCTATTTGTGTTACATTGTATCCATTGATCATTAACCATTAACACTTAGATTTGGGTATCTAACTTGTATCTTGTTTGACTTTTAACTTAATTATTTGGGTGATACAACCTTCCACTCTTCAAATTATTGATAGATGGGCTTGAGGTTGTTATAACCTTCTTTGATCCAAATCTATTGATAGATGATTATGAATCATCTTCAATATTTTGCATCAATGATAGGTTTTCCCTTGATGCGTCATATTTTGAGTCCTCTGACTTGTGGATAGATAATACATAGGTAGTTACCTTGTGAAACTTGATTTCTAACCACTAACTCTCATCACTAGCTGTCATACCCTCAAATTTATCCTACCTCCATATCACCCTTCATAACCCTAATTCATGAGCATACATCCCACATATATCATATCATAAGAATTTGTACCTAATAATGCACAATGTTCCACAAACCAAAGGCATGGGGTTCATCTATGAATCCTCAAGACCCACTGATCATATTGAGGTATGCCCAAGCCACCTTGACCCTAATCTTTATCCTCAATTATCCCAACAAGGTTGGAGGATCATTCAAGTCATCTCACTCACTCTCTAAACCCAAATTGGATGGTGAGTCCCCATTGAAGACACATGAAGATTTATCTGGTCACCCAAAGACCTCAACCCTAACTTTTGACCCTCATTGGCTTGTACAAGTCATAATTCATCTTGAACCTTGTCCATGTCATTAAGGACTCCTAAAATCCAAAGTATGTTCATACCTCAATCCTTTGAATCATCTCAATACATCTTTTGCATCACCAAACCCTAATTTGTCTGACCCTGGTTCTTGATGAAACTTGTGATTCAAGGAACCCTAGTTTGGGCATCCTTTGATCCTTGGACTTGCTTCATTTTATCACCCTATCATACCACCCTTCATTTACCATTAATTCAAGTCAAATTCAACCAAAACTCACCATTCAAACACTTATTTAGTTCATGTTACAAGTCATTGGCTAGGTCATGATTTTTGAACTTTCAAGGCATTGGATTCCCCATGAATATGGCCTAAAATCACTTCAAAAATTTCCAAGCCTCATTTTACATCATAATATGATCATATGAGCTTCAAACATCAACCGTCGTGTCTTAAGAATCAAGGAATCTCAAAGTCACATTTTTAGGTCACGTTGGTTGGTTACATTTTGGCAAGAATAGCCTATGATTTGGTCCAAAGTCCATAACTTTTTCACCTTCAATCTTTTCAAGATATTATTTGATCCAAATGTCCTAATTGATTTTGTCTTCAACTTTGTTACAAGGTCCAATACCTAATTCATTGAGAAAGGACCTCAATTTTTGCATTGACCAAGCTGGTTCATTGGCCTAGCATGACCTCGAATCATGACCAAGACCACCACTTTACCACATTTCTATTTTCAAACAACAACTCCTTTTGACCTGGTTCCTTTTGAATTTGATTAAGGGCATGTAAAGTAATATTTGGCACAAAATTCATGCATAATGCATGAGCCAAATTCACTTGGCCTTGGTTCAAAAATTGGAAATTGTCATGGTGCATAGGCCAGACCACTACCAGTCAGAATGTGCAATTTGATTCACCAAGGTTGAAATTCATCCCAATTTAATCTCTATTGACTTGTAAAATGTTATGAAACATACCAAGGCCCAAATGGAAGTCAACTTTGGTGTGGAAAGCTTGCAAATCCTCAAACCCGATGCCATGTGAAAAGTGCAAATTTTTCTCAAAATGGCTATAGTCCAAATGCAGAGCAGACTATTTCATTGCCTTTGTCTATTCCTATTTGGTGCTAAGGAGCAAAACCAATTGGGTGGTGAAGCAGGCCAGGTCAGAATGTACCATTTCATGTCTCCACAAATCCATTTTCGAGGATGCTCCAAGTCATATGGGATTTCTGATCAAACTATCCCCATTCCCTCACTGATCCATTCCAACACCTTACCTATAAATAGGGGAAGGTTTCCCCTTCATTTTCCATGCTTAGAAAGCCAGAATCACCCTGCTGCAAAACCAACTTCTCCCCTAAAAAACAAAGATACAATTTTGGAGTTTCAAAGCTCTCCAGCTCAAACCAACCACCCAGAATCCTTCCCTAAGCATCACTAAAACTTTTCCAAATTATAACTCACCTTCCTAACACCTCACATGAGTTGCACCAACTCATCGGAGTTCATACCTGAAACTGATTAGGTATTACCTTCACATCCTTCATTCAAATAAGTTACCAATCATTCACTAATCATTAACCTTATGGTTTGAGTACTGATTATCCATTATCCTTCATTTAATTTTTGTTCTAGGTCAAACTTGTTCTTCTGATTTTTGGCAAAATACTCCACACTTAAAGCCAATCAATGGCTTATTAGTGTGGAGGTTAGTTTGTTATGGAGTTTGGGTGTTGATTCAATACTTGAATCCACTAAAAAACTCATATTTTAGTATTTTGATTCTGGGGTGTCTCGAGGAAGAAGATGAAGTCTACGCGTTTTTTGAATTTGAAATTATGTATTGGCCATATCTGATTGGCCAGCTAGAGCGCGCATCCCATTTTCCTTTTTGTTTTATTATTTTATTATATTGGTGTGTTTCTGAATCACCAAAGGGAGCTTGGCTCGATGGATGAGGGGGTTGACCCCCAATGACTCCAAGGTCAAGGGTTCATCCCCCAGCGTGTGGATTTATTCTATTCTTATTTATTTTTCCTTGTTTTATTTATTTCAACCTTATTTATTTCCTATTTCATTTGATTTTTTATCACTTATTTTTATTCTATTGAAAATATTTCCAACACAAACACATATTATTTTTACCTCTACTACTTTATTATGCTTTGTATTATTTCATTCGAGCAATTTTTCATTGACTTCTGAGGCCTTGAACTTGGGTAGCTAATGAAGTCTATTAGGTCATGATGTTGGATTAATTAGGTATGTTTGAACCTTCTATCCTTCAAACCTACTAATTGTCGCATTACGCGAAAAACCGGCGGGAAAACGAAACAACAGAGCCGCCACCATGCGTTATTTATCCCAAAAGAGGGAAAGGAAACACTCGAAGTAAACCTGGAAAGGAATGATCTCGCGACCAGAGAAAGATGGGATCGGGAGTCGGTTATGCGAAGGGAAGGTATTAGCACCCCTACGCATCCGTCGTACTCGACGGAATCCACGCTCAGAAAGAATAGAAAGAAGGTTGCTAAAACTGCTCACGAACTTCACACACGCTGGAAACAAACACAGAAAGGACGGAGGAAGAGGACTCGGCAGGATATCGCATCCTGGGCCTATGTAGTCTGTCAGGCACAGACATCCTATGCATACATATCTTCTCTGACCGGAGAAGAATCAGAGCACTCGTAGCTCGGCTAACGCACGCCAAACCAAACCCACACAGGAAACCGACTGCCAATCGCTGGACTTACGTCAGACTCCACACAAACAGGCAAACATGGAAACCGAATGCCAATCGCTGGACTTACATCAGACTCCGAACCAACAAACACACACAGGAAACCAACTGCCAATCGCTGGACTTACGTCAGACTCCAAACACACACAAAGGGAGTGGCAAAAGAAAAAGGGCGCCCGGAGAGATCAGCTCATCTCCTGCCTACGTACCTCATCTGGTATGAGGATCAGGGCGACGTAGTTCCCCTACGCAGGGAAAGAACTTCTAACCTAACCAGAGACTGGGAAATGACAAACTAGAAGGGAGACTGACTCGAGCCTAATAGTTATCATGTAATCCGCAATGGTCCTAGGTTGAGGTTTCTATCCTAACTTGCACAGGAAGCAAGCTATCCTAAACAGCACAAACAAACAAACAAGCACAATAAAGCAAGCACACACACTATATGCAAACAATTGGACTCATACAGGGCTAGGCTGTAGAAACAAGCCAATTGGAATGGGGTGTTTTTTAGCTCTTAACCCTAGCATTGAGAGTTAGGGTGAAGCAGATGAAATGGGAAGTGAGGGGTGTGCCTCACAGCTCTTATCCCTGGCCTGGGAGAGCTTAAATCAAATAGAAAGTGTGGGAGTCCAGAATGTAGGAACTCTTCTCCACAAGACTGACACAACAAGATCTTGGGTTCTTATTCACAATGCATCAACACATGGTGTGAGCAAAGTGAATGACACAACTGAATAGAAGGGGATGGATTGCACATCCCTTTTATCTGCCAATTGCCTCTTAAGAGGTCTTTACCTGCTTGGCACAAAAATTAAACAACCACAAACATTGCCTCTTAAGGAGGGCTTCAGACAGGTGCCTGCCAACATAACATGACAGGTCTTCCAGACTACATGAAGATCAAGGAGTTATACCTCAGTGGTATGCAAACCATAAGCAATGCCAAGCAAGTTCAAATGAACTTAAAGCAACTTAGGTACCTGTGGAAACAGCTAAACCAATCAGTACACTCAGATAAACAGTCAATAGTCAATATCAGACAGACAGACAAAACCAATCAAACAACAATGAGCAAGCCATAAACACAAGTAAATTATCCTCAAAGCCTACAAAACAAACCAATGTTAGCCAATAATAACACATGATCAAGCTCAAATGAAGGAGCAAATCCAATCATGGAAATGTACACTTAAACCTGAAATTCACAACCCAAATGGTAAGTCCAAACCACTAGGTCAAAGCCTAGGGTCAAAAGAGGATCAAAAATCCAAAACAGAACTTCAAACTCAACATGGATCATATTTAATCAATCAAGAGTGAATCCTAAAAAGAACCAAAGCAAAATCAATAGGTAAGTTCACTTCATGTGCAAGAGAAGTCAAAGACCAATTCAAGGCATCCAAATGATCAACATGAATGAAAATTCTCAATCAAAACAGAAATGATTCAAATAATTCTGGAAAAATTCATGAACATTCAAGACATTCAAAACATCCATCACACAAAAAATCAGAAGCATTGGAAATCATTTGGCATGGAGATCACATTGTACAAGTTAGACAACCAAATGTGTGACACAAATTGTCACACCATGTTAACACAAGCATAAAACAGAAAGGGAGCATGGGAAAAATGTCAAACCAAAACCAAAATGTCCATCAATGTGTCCAGAATCAGCGTGTAAAATTTCAAGTTCATTGGATTAAAAACAAGCATTTCATGATAGAAAGAGTAAGGCAATGTCATAAATGTACATGTGTTCAATCATCCTAGAGCAAATTAATTTTCCAGCCAGACACAACTTGCAAATTCATGATCATAAAAAACTAGACATTCTAAGGAGCATTTTGCACAAAATTGGGATTGATTTGGATGATTTTTCAATTTTATATGATTTTATGAAGTTTGGAAAAAATTAAAAAAGCAAAATAATCATGGCATGGCAAAATATGGAGGGAAAGCCTAAAAATCATGAAGCATTTGAACATTTGGAGGCGCCAAGGATCGAACCCGGTGTGGATTCAAAATGTGGCGCGCGCCAGGTGCTAAAATGCATCGTTTCATTTAATATGTGGCATTCAACACTGAGGTGGCATGGTCAAAACACCCAAGGCCAATGGAAATGCAAGGTAAGCGCGCACATGGACCAATCAGGATGAAGCCCTAGCACAGCATGGCAAATAACCAGGAAGCGTTGCTAACTGGAAAAAACCGTTGCCATAGGATGATCTTCATCTTCTTCGTGAGGAAGAAGATGAACAGTACATGAAGCTCATGCGTTTTCCAGAAAATTCTCCAAAAATCAAAAACAAGCACAGCATTGCAAAGCATTTTTCATGTGGATCAAAGATCAACAACCATTTAAACATAATTCATCATAACAAGATCAAATCGAAGAAAAACTTTTTGACATCTCATACTTCAATCATGCATAACTTCATGAATAATGCACCATTTTAATTGATTTTTCCACCAGAATTCTCTACAACACGAGATCTACACAAACATAACCATGAATTTGAGAATAAGTGAGATCGAAACTTGACCTCTTGAAGAACAGCAAGTGGAAACTCGTGCTACAAGGCTCAGCAATGGTCCAAAACTCTTCTACAATGCTTGTTGAGATGATTGATGGAGAGATTGAAGCTCAAACACGCATGAATCCAGTTGATTTTGAAAATTCCATTAATGCTTCAAGCTTCATGTATGGTCAAGTATGGCACGAATTCCTCCAAATCCACGTCCAATCTTCCTCAGAAACACTTCATGATCATGATTCCAACCAGAGAAATGGTCTTTGTGTGAGAAAATTGAAAGTTCTTGTTGAGAGAAATTTTTGATCAATTTTCAAAATCTAGATCTGAAAGTGTTGTTAATGGCAAATGCAGTTGTGGTTATGCTTATATATGTCTTGCTAATGAACCTGAAAGCAAGCTTAAGCCAAAACTAAATGGGATTAGCAAGTTACAAGGTGTGTGAGAAAATTGGATTTTCACCTCATGCATGAGATGCATGCGTGAACAGTACCCAAAGCTGGCCCAAATCCACTTAAAAATAGCCCATGCACACTTTGGAATTGGTATTTCATGCATATGATCAACCAAAATGATTTTAATAATTTCCTTCAAAAACTTCATGAATGAGCATATGATCATGCAAAGGAATTTCATGCCATGTAATGAGATATTTGGAAAGTGCATGTCATGAGGAACAAAATGCAAAAAGAACCACCAAATTTGGAGTCTTGGTTCAAAAGATATGGCCATTTGAATTTTCAAGCACACTTTGTCGAGACTTGATCATAACTTCTCAACCACACATCATAAATCCATGATCTTGGACTTTTTGGAAATGGGAGAGAAAGATATTCAACTTTCATGTTGGACAAAATTTCATTTGAAGCTTCTTTAATGATGTAAAATTAAGTTGAAGTTGGTCCAAAACCTTTCCATTTTTGGAAATTTTCAATTATAGGTCACTTTCTATTTTGGGAAATTTTTGACTTGACTTCAAATTCTTCAATGTGAGTGTTTGAAATGTCAAATGATACTTGTTTGAACATGAATGAAGTATCTCTAATCACTTCCCACCTCCAAATCCACATTTGACTTTGTAGTTGACTTTTATGGGCCTCAAATGACTTGGACATGCACTTTGGACTCTGAGCCTTCAACACTTGGCCAAGTTGCTTCAAAATGATCCTTGGGTCATGTAAGCTCATTGGAACCACCATAGGGCTTTCATCTCATGGAACATGCTCTTGCTCTCTTGCACAGTTGAATTTCCTGACCAATCTTGACTGATGAGATGTAATGGACTATGCAATGTGAATGCAATATTAATGACCTAAAAAATGAAATGTATATACAAATGGAAGGTGCAAATTTGAGGTGCTACACTAATGAATGATCAAGGGATCATTCATGGTACTTTGAAGCATGGATAGGTTGCCCATATATCAACCAAATTGGATCATTTGACACATAGGTAAAGCTTTGTTTGTGTACATACTAACTTGTGGTTTCATTTGTTCCATTTTGTTTCTATTGTTATACTAACACTCTAACCATTATGCTAACTTGTTCGTATTGTTCATTAATCAGTGTTAACTTGTCTATCCTAATCATTAATCAACTCATTAACCTCTAATCCTTGAGTTAGTATATTATTTGTTTTATCAAGCTATTGATAGATGGACTTGGGGTTTGCATAACTTTCATTGTTACAAACCTATTATAAGTTGATCATTTAATCATCTTAAATACTTTGCATCCGTGATAAGTTATCCCCTAAGGCGTCATATTTTGAATCTTTTGACCTAAGGATAGATAATTCTCAAGTGTTGGACTTGTACACACTACTAACTAATACTTAACTTTACTAAATTTGATTACCACTAACCATTGTTATTATCATTGTTACTTTATTATTTCCTTTTATGTTGTCACATTCCAATTTACATTCAAGCACTTATCATCATAATATTCATTGTACAAACTCATCATGCATGCTTATTATTATCATTTATCTTTATTCTTATCATACATTAAAAACAACAAAAACATGATAAAATGATAACACCAAAAAGATTCATTCCACTTGTAATAAACTTGGACTTAGAGGATCCTTTCTTAGGACCTTTGCTTGGAGGACAGTTCCATCTTTGTGATACTTCGTTTTTAACTTTGGATTTCATCTATAACTTACATACCAGTTGTAAGAATGGCATTAGGGCACTACCTTAAAGAGACATGTTTGTAAGACCATTATCCTTTGTTATTCTAGGTCACTTTTGCACGCACAAGGCTTTCTCTTGGACTACCTTACAACGAGACCCTTTACTTTCTTGTTGGTTAATTTGTATATCCATTACATTACCCAATTTCATAAATAAAACAAACTGTTGATTCAACGTCAATCGGTATTTTCTTAATCAAATTCAAAATACAATAAAACTATGATTAGCATTGTGCGCCATGAGCCTTAAGTGGTGGAGAATGAGTAAGAATGGAGCTTTCCTACCCTTACTCTGATTATTTTGGACACAAGACACTTGGCTTGCTTGTCTAGAATTTTCACTCTTTCTCATAAACCCTTGTTCAAGGTAAAATCAACACAACCCATCAAATTTATTTTTGTGCTTTAGGGAACCACCCTGAAAACCCTTTTCTCAAATATAAAATCAACCAACACACAAACATTTTCTACTCTAGACTACGGAGCTCTAATTCCTCATCACCCAATGAGTGATACGTAGGCACAAGGGCCACAATCCTTGGCGAGCACAATAATAAAAACAAAACCCTTTATTTCACACTCTTTTTCTAAATAAGAATAAAGTAGAAATAAGCAAGATAAATACCTGTAGCGGTAAATTCATGACCATCAACCTATGGATAAACTTGATGTAAATAAAACCAGAGTCAACATCACCCTTTTATTGTTTCCAAAGGAAAAGGGCAAAAGTACGAACAAAACCCAAAGATAAGAAGTTTTCAAATAAAAACTAATAAAATGTTAGAGATTACAGGTAAGGGGGTTGGTTGCATAGAGGAAAGGTGTTAGTATCCAAAATGTCCTAGGTACTCCTAGGGAGTCCTTTTTTGTGTGCATGTGATTTGGTCAAAATGATGTTTGATAAAATATAGAGTGGGGGGATGAGAAAATAATTGATTAATTATATTTTTGTGTTTGACAAGACCTTCGGTCTTATACCTACGTACCAACATAAAAATGAGGGATCAAAACCATGTAGTTCGTGGTAAAAATTTCAAAGAAGTTGGTGAATTCATTTTAACAAAAATTAACAAGAAAAGGCACAAAAGGCCAACAATTTGAATGGGGTTGTTACTTCTTTTTGTCTTTTTGAAATTGAAGTCAACATGTTTAAGTTCATTAACAAGTTTGATTAAGAAAAAGTTTGAAAATTCATCAGCATAAGGCCAAAGTTTCTAATCATTAAAACATGTCTAGATTGAAAAACACAAACAAAGAAGGTTTTTGAAAAGAGGGAGATATTTTGAAATTTAAGAAGTGGGACGAGATGAAGGGATTATCCTAGACAAATAATTAAAAGTTAAGGGTTGAAAGGATCTGATCAATGGGATGCAATCCAACAGACAAGAATGTCATATAGAAACTCATTTTTCTTTGGACTTTAGAAAGCAACAAGCATAAGCAATATCCAAGCAAACCATATGAAAACCAAGGCATCAAATAAAGATAGCCTTAATATCCAAGCAATAAATCCGATAGCTAGTAGTCTTCAATGTCTTCCAATGTAACAGATGAAAAATATCTCTTGGTCAAGTCAGAACAATCATCAAACATCAACAATAATAACAAGATAACAATTAAGCACAAAAACAAAGTGACAGATGAATCAAGGTCATTCAAGGCTTGCATCAGATGGAAGGCACAATCAAATATAGCTTAGTCTTAGATAGTGGCATTGACCAAGTCCTCAAAGCATATGGAAGTTGCCTATCTTAAGTCCAAAAGTTCAGATCAAGTCCAACAGTCCACCAACATATTTTTAAGGTTTTTATTGTATTTAGGTATTTTAAAGGTCCTAAGACCACAAGCAAAATCAAAACAAGCAAACAATATATACAATCACAAGATATGGCTCAAGCGAGCAAAGTGAAAAAAGGACTGAAACATAAACAAATTGCATGAAATATAAATGGTAGATGAATGATAAAAGTACTGGAATTTAAAGTGCATTAAGTAAATGACCTGAAAGTAAAGAAATATTAATAAAGTGTTAGTAAAATGTTAGTGAAGAGTTTGAATTGATTAATCCATTCTTTGGATAACACTCAACCATGCATTCACAAGTATGAATTCTTGAACCAAGACATCTTCAATGAGAAGGGCTCCAACTTGGATAAATCAACAAGTATGCCACTAGCTCTCATGAAAAGAAAAAAGGTCAAGTCTTCACACAATGCCATGAATAATGCGAGACTTACAATCTCACTTACAATAATGTTATACCTTTTTGTTCAAATTTAGCTCTATGTTAAGCAATCGTAATTGGACTTCTGTAAAAGTAACAACTATTTGAGGTTGGGCAATAAAAATATAGGTGTTAATGCATGTAAGAGATTTGGTACAAAGAACCAAACTCCTAAAACATACCACACATTAAAAAAATGGGAGGGACCTGTCATACCCTAAATTTTACCCTGAGTTTTTCACTTGCATTAGCATAGCATAAATCAATCCGTTTTGTCGTATATTTCATCAATTTAAAGCATTCGTCAGGGTTCAGGTAAAAAGTCCGGAGTTCTGGCATTTCATCTGGTCTTGATGACATTCATTTAGTCATCTATTGATTAAGAAGTCGAAAGATTTGATTTCTCAATCTCAGTGAATCATTTGTTTCCATTTCATCATGATTTCAGAGGATCAGAGGGTGACAATTAAGAGTATTATCGTCATCTGAATCTTTGCATAATTTTGTTTGTGTTTGAGAATCAGAAGCATATGGTCTAAGGGAGATTCATTTACATCTGATTGTCTGTTCACATTTATTCAGTCAACAATTTATTTCATTTACAAGATGCTTGCATTTTATATTTGTCACAACATGCATTTCATTCCGCATAACGCTTAAAATATCAGTCAGATAAATTTTTTTGATTCACAGACTGACCGGTCGAATCGTTTCTCAATTGTACGTCAAATTATCTGGCGGAAAATTTCAAATTTGAGCTTGCAAACGTCAGTTTTATTAATCTACGGTTCGTGTATTTTAATTTGGCGTACTCATTTTAATTTTTCAACTATATTTTCGGTTGCATTTTAATCAGTCTGAGCCTTTTAACCGGTCATTTTTTTATTTCAAAATTTAATTAAAATCTGTATGTTTTTGAAAAGTTTATTTCACGTTGATAATTTTGATGCGGTTTGTTTATTTTAATTTATTTTAAAAAAAAAAACTGTTTGTCTCATCCGATTTTTATTCATTTTTATCTGATTTTTTTTGTTTTTGTGTTTTTAGCCAAGTTAATTAGTTGAATAAATTAGAATAAATTGTATTTTTAAATTCAATTTAATTTTTCATTTTATTGATTTTATTTCAATTATTAAATCTTTATTCTTATTTCATCTTTTAAAACATTATTTAGAGAATTTAAAGAAGAAACCAAATAGATATATATCCTCCACTCTTGGAACACCACACGGCTGACTCATGTCCATAAAGTTAGGAGAAACATTTTTTCTTTGTGAAAGGTCCAAACATGGCCTTAGGGACTTTACCTCACATGTGATGTACGTTCTCTTTTTAAGAGGTCAGTAAAAAAAATTGCAGGAGGAGATATTTTCTCTTCTTTTCTTTATCAATCCTTCCATATCACATCATCATCATTAACCATCATTTCTTAACAGAGGAAAAAAAAAACTCCCCCCAAGGCTTCAACCAACCGCAGTATAACCTCACTTTCATCATCATCACTCATCCTTCATCAAAATAAATCACCTTCTAAACTCTCACCTTATAAGCACTTCCACCCTACAAACACCTTCAAAAAAAATATCATCAATACACAAAAACCATCACTTAACCGCCATCAAATATACTCCAATCGCCGATCCGTAACAGCCGCGAAGAAGCACCTTCCACCACCATCTGTTTTTTTTAACGACATCAACCCCGCAACACGTACTCCCTCCACCGTCATCGCTGTGCAAAATAAATTTGAAGTAACCTTTGTTTAAACTTTGCTGTTCTTTTTTACATATTTATTTTAATGTTTGTCTTTGTTTTGTCAGCTCTTTACTTGACTACTTGTTTTTGTTTGACAGTAATAGTTTAGATATGTATATATATACTTTCTTCTTAGTTCATGTTTATTTCCTGTTTTCATTTTTATTATTATTATTACTAATACTATTTTTTTTTTATAAAAAAAAGAACTATATTGGTTGAATCAGATGCTGCTAAGATTTTATCATAACATGAATGAAGAATCTAGCACTAGTTACACTTTTTTTTAACTTTATTTTTATCTTTATAAATGTTATGTTTTGTTCCAAAATATAATCCAAATCAAATGCTTTCTCTATTTGCTTAAAATTATGTAACTGCTTTTCAGGTTTTTGTTTTATTGTTGTTATCTTTATATGCTAAATGACGGTGTACATTTTGATTAGTTAAAGGGAGAGGAAACAAAATGAAACATTGAGAAAATACACATACACTGCATTTAAGAAACATATATACAATTAGGTTTTACTTATTTTTTAATTAAATATATAACGTGTATACATTACTACTTTGTTTTAGTTTTATGTCCATAGTATAGATCATTGGATTTGAGTTGTAAGATATATATATATATATATATATATATATATATATATAATATATATATATATATATATATATATATATATATATATATATATATATATATATATATATATATTATATATATATATATATATATATATATATATATATATATATATATATATATATAGTGGTGCTTTAATGTGGTTTTCACATTTTATTTTTTGCTGTATTTCAATTGTGTAGTAATGTGGTTTTATTGTTGGATAATGCATGTGTCGTTGTTGTATTTTTGTTAGCTTTAATTACGTTGCAATTTCTGAGTTACAAATTTATTTTAATTTCAGAAATTTCTTACACCCATAGAGTTTTGTTGACCGATCTCAGATAGGGTGATTCCTACATGAATCGCTTTGTGATTGCTTAACATAGCGCTGAATTTTATTTTAGATTAATTTCTTGATTTTTACCACGAGTCCCTTGGCTTTCTCTTGGGCCTTCTTACAACGAGATTCTTTTATTTTTATAACTGTCTTTCAAAACTTGAATGATTTAATTATTGTGTTGTATTCCCATTCGATAAAATGTACCCCATTCCCAAACATGTGTAATAAATTTACCGCTTTCATTTACTTTACTGTACTATTTGATTGTTAACAGAAGATTAAAATCAACCCTTTTAGAAAAGAACAAAAACAAACACTCGATCCAACGTCGAGTCTTTTTTTCCTAAATCAAATCTAAATTGATTGCAAAGTCGGGCACTGCCCCCGCCACATCCAAATTATTTTCATAAGTCAACTTGAGACACTTGATCCAATGTCAAGTCGTCCCCCTGTTTTTAAAAGCTTTTCACAATAAAAATGGAAGAAACTGATTAAGTTTAGACTTTCTCTGTTTCGAATGTTAGGATACTGCTGTAGAGCTCAATGTTCAAACATTCGTCTTCCATATTAAAATACAATAATTACTAGAATTAGGTCATTTCTCTTGTAGAAGAAAAAGATTGATTGGGTATCGACCTTCTCTTTCCCGATTATTTGGACATTGCTGTAGAGCTCTATGTCTGATTAATCGTCTTCCGTTAATGAATTTTGACCTAATTTGCCACACATTTTCATAAACAAACTTTTGGATGAAAAGAGAGTGATTGGGCTTAGGCCTCTTCCTTTTCGAGCATCTGAGTACTGCAGTAGAGCTCCCTGCTTAGATTCTTGTCTCCGCTTAAAATCAACTCAAACTCATCAAACTTGTTTTCCGCCCTTGTGCGACTCCGAAAACATTTTCAGAAAAGAGTATGCAATATCCATTTTGATTCGAAACAAACAAAGACTTCAGCCTCCAAAAGTGAGCAGCAAGTAAAGGTTTAATCGCTCAAATGTGATCCAAGCATCACTCTCTTTAAAAGCAATCCATGCAGTAGTTCTCTTTGGGTAGAACTACGTATGCCTTGAGTTCTTCATAGCACCTGGAGATACGTAGGAGCAGGATTGCGAAATCTTGTCAGGCACATTAATATTAAAAACCATAAGTCTTTCCTTTCTTTCTTTCTCTTTTCTCACCCAATAAGTAGAAGATCGCAAACGATATCACGCTAACACTCTAACACAAAACTAACTAAATGGGTCCCATCGAATACGATGGATGTGAGGGGTGCTAATACCTTCCCCTTGCATAACCGACTCCCGAACCCGATTTGGTTGCGATGACCATTTCTTTCTTTCTTTTCGTGGGTTTTATCGATATTTCCCATTTCCCTCTTTAGGAATAAATAAAGTTCGATGGCGACTCTGTTTCATTTATATTTCGAGCGTTCCTTACGCTCGGGTATTTTTCGCGCCGCGACAGCTGGCGACTCTGCTGGGGAGATATTTTCTCCTATGCGAGTCCACCCTAATTTAGTTTGTTTTGTGTTTGAGTTTTTGCTTTTATCTGTTTGTTTGCTTCTTATTTATTTTACCTATATATGCCTTTATTATCTGTATTTCCAATTACTGTATTATTGATATATGGTATCATTGGAACTTTCTGGACTATTGGCATTTGTGTGAGGAAAAGCTTTATACCCGAGCTATGAGAAAAACTTAAGTTAGGATGGTGGTTGTGTAGTATTGACCTGCGAGACATCGGACTCGTTAGGTTGATGCGAGAACCCCACTCAGATGAGATCCCTTGAAAGTATGACTGTCTTACGATTAGTCGTTTTGGCGGTGATACTTTCAACCTCGACCTATGATTCTGAGGACCTTTTGTAGAACCCTGAACGTATGGCTTTTAGGACAAATGGTTGTGTAGTGTTGACCTATGAGACTTAGGACTCATTGGGTTAATGTGAAAACCTCACTCAGAATAGATCATTCTTTGAGGATATTATTGTCTTACGAGTAGTCGTTCTGACGATAATATTGTCAGGTGTGATCCATGACTCTGGGAACCGTGTCTAGAACCGTGGAGTCGATGGTTGTGTAGTATTGACCTGCGAGACTTAGGACTCGTTGGGTTAATACAAAGACCTCACCTAGAATAGATCCTTTTTAAGATATTATTGTCTTACGATTAGTCGTTCTGACGATAATATTCTTGAATTGGGTCCATGACTCTAGGAACCTTTTAAACCCTAGAGCCTACCTGTGTTTGGTTTTCCTATTCCTGGAACCTTTCCTCCATGAAGTAATTAATCAGAATGTTCCAATGATCACCTACCCAACTGTACATACATAAACATAAAACATTTCATAATCATAACACATATGACATGTGCATATTTTCAAGGGACCTAAAGACTCGTTTGATTGCAGGCGTTCAGAAGACATGGGTAGCAATCAAAAAAGTACTTATTCATTCAAGTTCAGGAATCCAAAGTTAGGATTGATTAAGGGGTTGATCTCAGATGTGAAAAAAATCAGAAGGAACAACTTTTGTGTTGAGTATGGTGACCTGTTGACTATCATGAACACCGAGGTGGATGCTTGGGCCATTTTCACTTTGGCACAATTCTATGATCCTCCCTTGCGGTGTTTCACATTCCAGGACTTCCAGTTGGCGCCAACACTGGAAGAGTTCTCACATATAGCAAACATTAGTATCAAGGATGAAGTCCCTTACACCGGTCTAGGGGAATTTCCTACACATCAACAAATAGGTTCATCTATACATCTAGATAAAGCGGAAGTGAAAGCTAATATTGGACCAAAAGGAGGCACTTTGGGCTTCACTTTGAAGTTCTTAGTGGGAAAAGCTTCAGATTTCAAAAGTAAAGAAGATTGGGTCGCTTTCAATGCTGTGTTAGCCTTGATACTCTATGGGATTGTCTTGTTCCCGAACATTGATGACTTCGTGGACATGACTGCTATACGCATTTTCTTGCTCAAGAATCCCATTCCCACCTTGCTTGCAGATGTTTATCACTCCATTCATTGGAGAAATGAGAAGAAGGGGGGGATGATCCAGTGTTGCGCTCCTTTACTGTATAAATGGTTCTTATCTCACTTACCAAGCGAAGGGCCTTTTGTTCAGAACAAGGATAACCTCAAGTGGTCTCAAAAAATCATGTCTCTCACTGCCAATGACATCACCTGGTACTCTCGTGTTTATGATGATGTGGACATAATCGTCAAATGTGGCAACTTCCATAATGTGCCACTCATAGGAACTCGAGGTTGCATCAATTACAACCTTGAGCTTGCTATGCGGCAACTTGGGTTTCCTATGAATGACAAACCAGAAGACAAGTTGTTAGAAGGTTTCTTGCTGGGAGAAGGAGTGAAGGACTTTGATCTGGTGAAGAGGATAGGTCGTGCCTGGACTAAAGTTCGTAGAGAAGGAAAAAGGGAGCGTGGAAAGAAGAATTGTATAGCTAGAGGGCCATATACAAGTTGGGTCCAAGCCAGAGCTTCTCAAGACAAACTACCATACCCTTATGAGCCTCCAATGCATACAAATCCTCCAGAACCTACTCACGTCACTATGGAGGAAGCTAAAGAGCTCAAAGTTGTCATCCAAAGTTTGGAAAAAGAGAATGAAGAGCTACGGTTGAACCTTCTCCGGATTACTGAAGAAAGGGATAATCATAAGTGGGAGCTTGGGCGGAAGAAAACACAGCTTCAAGCAAATGTGGAAAGGACTGATAAGGAGGAATATAAGAGAAAAAGAGTCAAACAGGGGTTAGATCAGGCTGAGAGCTGCTTGAATACCGTCAAAAGCCAACTGAAAGAGGCTGAGAGGGATTGTCGTGAGAAAGAGAAATGGTGGAAGCTCGCCACAAAACAAAAAAAGGAGATAAGAGAGACGCTTGAGGCTGAGATAGCCAACCTCAGTGTTTCACTCGTTGAATCAAAAGAAAGGGAAGAACAAGAACGCCGCAGTAAAGAGAGTGATATGGCTGCTACTCAGGTTACACCTGAAATGTGGAATGGAAAGTGCCAGGAGGTTGAAAATGCTAATGAGTGGGAACGATACTGGAGAGGCCGACATGACTCTTTGCTACAAGAAGGTGAAGATTGGATGAACTCAAGGGAAAATGTGAATGCTAGTTTGGCAGCCTGCGAGGAAACCATCCAGTTTTTACATGAACAAAGAAATGAGTATCGAGACAAGTTTGCCAGTTTGATAGACTTCTGTAATGGCATGGCTACGAATGTGCCTTTGATGCTAAGATGTGCTTTGGAAGACATAGACAATGACAACATCCCTCGTTCAGTGACTGAATTTATTTATCTTTGTGAAGACATGATAAAAAGGTTCAAAGGAGAGTTGGAAGATCTCAACAAACAGAAGCCTGCAGTTTGACCTTTTTTTTATGTTGTACTTTCCTTTATGTTTGAAAGAATATTTTGTACTCAATCCTTGTACTCTATTTTGAATTGAGTGAATGAAGGATTTTGAGTTTCTTTTGTACAAAAAAGTTTGGTTCCATTCTTGTTTTATTCCCCGTGATCTCTTTGAATGCTTGCTAAGTTACAAGGAATCTAACACGGTTCCCTGAAAATAAAATTGAACATAAGCATAAAAGACATTTTTAAATCCACGTGCATTAACATATGCATCATGCATTTCATTTCTCAAAACAAAAACTCATTCCATTTTTCCTCGTGTCCAGTAGTTCAAGCTGATTCCTCAACGTGCATACGCTACTCGCTCCAACACAAGAAGAATCATGGATGTAGTTAGAGAAGAACAAGCTGCCTTCAGAGAGGAGATGGACTCTGTCAAAAGTAAGATCGAGCAGATCTTTGAGGCTATACAAGCTCTGGCTAGAAGGGAAGAAGAGGCTCGTGTTGTCGCTGCTGCAAGGAACGATGCTCTAGTTCAAGGGGTTGCTCTTCAGTCCGGACCTTCAGTTCCTATTCCAAATCCCGTTATCTACGGTCTTCCTCCAGGCTTTGTTCCACCGCCTGAAAGAAATCATGTGCCTCCACCTGCGCATACTTCTGGAGTAGCTGATGGAGTCCCTGTGCAAGGACCTCCGATAGTCAATCAAGTGGCCATTCCCCGCACTGATGAGGAGCTCCAGGACGAGTTTGAAATGCAGAATTACAATGGAGCTACTCCAGTGGTCATCCCTACTGCTGCCCAAGATTCTGAGGCTATCTTGATGTGTCGTGCTCTGGCCGAAAAGCTAAGAATCTTGGAAGGACATAACTCAACCCGTTTAAGTGCCTTGGAGATGTGTCTAGTCCCAGACGTGGTGATTCCTCCAAAATTCAAAGCGCCTGAATTTGAAAAATACAAAGGACTCACATGTCCTAACATACATTTGAAAATGTATTGCAGAAAAATGGCTGCCTATGCCAGAGATGATAAGCTCATGATCCATTGCTTTCAGGACAGTCTAACTGGGGCATCTTTGGACTGGTACATGCAGTTGGAATGTAGCAACATCCACACTTGGGATGAGTTGGCTGAAGCATTCGCAAAGCAATACAAATATAATACTGACATGGCACCAAACCGTACTCAGCTTCAGAGTATGGCCCAAAAAGACAATGAATCTTTTAAAGAATACGCACAACGCTGGAGAGAATTGGCTGCAAGGGTGCACCCGCCGCTGGTTGATCGTGAATTGATTGACATTTTCATGGGAACCTTGCAGGGCCAATATTATGAAAGATTGATCAGTAGTGTGTCCACAGGATTTTCTGACATGGTGATCGTGGGAGAAAGAGTAGAAGAAGGACTGAAGAGTGGTAAAATCCAGGGAGGTTCCAGCAGTCAACCAATCTTGAAGAAGCCTTTCAACGGATTCAAGAGGAAGGAGGGTGAGACTAGTGCCATTTCTTCTCAGAGGAGGGTACCACCCAGGGCTCCTGCTCCTCTGCCTTATTATCAGTACCCTTACGTAGCAGCTGCTCAATATCCAACCATGCCTTATCGTCCAATTGCTCATGTTCCTATTCCAGCTCCGGTACCTCACTATCAAGTTCCAGTTCCTCAATATCAAGCTCCACAACCTCAATTCCAGGCTCCTCCACCTCAACATCAACAGAATAATCAACCACGTCCAGTTCAGCAGCAACGACCAAATCAAAAGAGGCCATATCAACAGTACAATAATGTGAATACCACTCCTATCCCAATGAGTTACACTCAATTGCTACCGTATCTGATTCAGAATGGGACTGTCGTGCCAAGGGCATTACCTCCAATGCCGAAGCCGCAGAAGCCTTGGTATGATGAGAATGCTAGATGTGCCTTTCATGCTAATTCAGAGGGTCATACAACAGAGAATTGCAAAGTGTTCAAGCTCCGGGTCCAAGAGTTGATAGATCAGAAAATATTGTCTTTTGCCGATGTTCCAAATGTGGGGAACAATCCTTTGCCTATACATGATGGTTCAGGTGTCAATGCTATAGAAAGTTCAACTGATGATGGATTGATAAAGGATGTGTTCAAGTTGAAGACTCTTTTAACATTGGTCCATGCTAGATTGATGGAAGCAGAATTGATGAATGAAGTACATGATAATTGTGTGGTGTGTTCATCCAACCCTGATCAGTGTGGTGAATTCAAAGTTTGTCTTTAACGTTTGATGGATCAGCGGGTTATTCAGTTCACTAGAGCAAAGATTGATGAGGATGTTGCTGTGATTGTGCCTATATTTGATCAAGAGAGGCTTCCCAAGCCTTTTGTGGTCCCTTATCAGAGAAATGTTGACCTAGAGCCAGTGAAGAAGATTGAGCCCATGGTTATCCATGTTCCCGCTCTATTCTCATTTGATAGTACCAAAGCCGTGCCTTGGAACTATGAGCCTGTAGTTTATGTGGGTAACAAACCAGTAATCTTGAAAGAGCCAGACGTGACTAACATCACTGGAGCTAGTGGCGTGACTCGAAGTGGAAGGGTTTTCGCTCCTGAAGTGATCCCAAACAAAGAAAGTGCACCAACAGTTGAACTAACAAAGGGGAAAGAGGTAAATCCTCCAGAAGAAGGAGAAGGCTCATCTAAGAAAGCAGTGACTACTGAAGAGGATAGAGAATTCTTGAAGATTATCAAGAAGAGTGATTACAAGGTCGTAGATCAGCTCAACCAGACTCCTTCAAAAATCTCAATTCTTTCTCTACTTATGAGTTCTGAGGCTCATAGGACTACTCTATTGAAGTTCTTGAACGAAGCTTATGTGGCAGAAGACATCAGTGTTATTTAGTTTGATAATGTGGTTGCTAATCTCAATGCTACTAGTTGTTTGATGTTCACTGATGATGATTTACCCCCTAATGGGCGAGAACATAATATGGCGCTTCATATCTCCATTCAGTGTACAGATGTTACTTTGGCTCGAGTACTGGTGGATACAGGTTCATCCTTGAACGTGTTACCTAAGACTACCTTGGCACAATTGAATATTGAAGGGGTGCAGATGAGACCCAGTGCTTTGATAGTTAAAGCTTTTGATGGGTCTAAGCGAACAGTTATTGGGGAGATTGACCTCCCAATCCTGATTGGCCCTCAAACTTTCCGTATTACCTTTCAGGTAATGGATATTAGGCCTGCCTATAGCTGTCTGTTAGGTAGACCTTGGATCCATGCTGCTGGAGCTGTCACCTCGACACTTCACCAGAAGCTGAAGTTTGTTACTTCTGGTAAGCTGGTATCAGTATCCGGAGAGGAAGATATTTTCGTCAGCCATTTGACTTCTTTCAGATACATTGAAGTAGGTGAAGACATTGTTGAAACTCCTCTCCAAGCCCTTGAAGTGGTCAATGTGGTCCAGACTAAGCCGAAACTTGTTGAAGAATCCAAGGGGGTCATGACCTCGTGGAAGAGTGTGAAAGCTGCAATTGAAGCTGGTTGCCCTGGAAGTTGGGGCACAGTGGTTGAACTACCAGAGAAGAAAGACAAGTGTGGATTAAGATATCAGCCGTCTATTGAACTTTTCAAAGATCAGAATATACATCAGGGGAAGGTTCCTAGCATCCAGGAAATATTCTCCAAAGCTGGTTTCCGAAGTGATGATCAAGTGAATGCTCTTGAAGATGAAGATCTAGATTTGTCCAAGATGGTGTTTTGTGGACCTCCGGATGCCGCTCTCACTAACTGGAAGGCAACAAATGTTCCGGATATAGTTTCTTGTTCAAAGTAATTTACTGTTTTCTAAAACATCCAATGTCATGCCCAAGGCATATGGATAGCTTTGTAGGGCCCATTTTGTGTTAATATTTAAGCCTTATCATCAATACAAAGCACATTTTTTGAGATCCCTGTCTTTCATCTTTTTAATTTATTTATTTTTTTACAAACAAATAAACAACAAAAAAAATGGCAATTTTTATTTCACATCACTTTCATTTTTCAAAATCTTCCGCTAAAAAGAAAAATCATTTCCATGCAGATCATTAATAACTGGATCCATTGAACACGACAATGCTATAATTCCCTATGACTTCGACCTCCCGATTAACCAAGCTGAAGAGGATGGTAAGGAAGACTGCGAACTCCCAGAAGAGTTGACCAGACTTTTGAAACAAGAGGAAAAGATGATTCAGCCTCATCAGGAACCAGTGGATGTGATCAATCTGGGGACTGAGGAGGATAGAAAGGAAGTCAAGGTCGGAACTGCTTTGAAAAAAAATGTGAAGGAGGAACTAGTCAAGCTACTACATGAATATGTGGATGTGTTTGCTTGGTCATATCAGGATATGCCAGGACTCGACATCGACATAATTGTGCACAAGCTGCCGTTGAAGCCGGAATGCCCGCCCATCAAGCAGAAGTTGAGAAGAACTCGACCAGACATGGCTGTCAAGATCAGAGAACATGTCAAGAAGCAGTTTGATGCAGGTTTTCTAGCTGTTGCAACTTATCCGCAGTGGATTGCTAATATTGTGCCAGTTCCGAAGAAAGATGGAAAAGTTCGAATGTGTGTAGACTACAGAGACCTGAATAGAGCTAGTCCCAAAGATGATTTTCCTTTACCTCACATTGATGTATTGGTAGATAACACAGCTCAGTTCTCTGTATTCTCCTTCATGGACGGATTCTCAGGATATAATCAGATTAAAATGTCTCCCGAAGATATGGAGAAAATAACTTTCATTACACCATGGGGCACTTTCTGTTATAAGGTAATGCCTTTCGGCCTGAAAAATGCCCGGGCAACCTATCAAAGGGCCATGGTGACTCTTTTCCATGATATGATACATAAGGAGATTGAAGTCTATGTGGATGACATGATTGCCAAGTCTCAGACAGAAGAGGAGCATGTTATTCATCTAAAGAAGTTGTTTGTAAGATTGAGGAAATACAGACTGCGCTTAAACCCTGCTAAATACACTTTTGGAGTCAGATCTGGAAAGCTTCTAGGATTCATTGTGAGCCAGAGAGGCATAGAAGTTGATCCTGATAAAGTCAAAGCTATTCAAGAGATGCCAGCACCTCGGACAGAGAAGCAAGTCCGTGGTTTCTTGGGAAGATTGAACTATATTTCCAGATTCATCTCGCATCTGACAGCCACTTGCGAGCCAATATTCAAGTTGTTAAGAAAAGATCAAGTCGTTAGGTGGAACGATGATTGCCAGAGTGCATTCGATAAAATCAAACAGTATCTGCAAGAACCGCCAATCTTAGTGCCACCAGTTCCAGGAAGACCTCTCATTATGTATTTGACAGTACTCGATGAATCCATGGGATGTGTACCGGGGCAACACGATGAGACGGGTAGGAAAGAGCAGGCTATCTACTGCCTGAGCAAGAAGTTTACAGAATGTGAAATCAGGTACTCCACGCTAGAAAAGACTTGTTGTGCATTAGCATGGGCTGCTCGTCGTCTGAGACAGTATATGATTTGTCATACAACAATGTTAATATCCAAGATGGATCCCATCAAGTACATCTTCGAGAAACCTGGATTAACTGGCAGAATCGCTCGCTGGCAAATGTTGTTATCAGAATATGACATTCGGTATGTAACCCAGAAGGCCATTAAGGGTAGTGTGTTATCAGAGTACCTTGCGCACCAGCCAGTGGAGGACTATCAATCTATGAGACTCGACTTCCCAGATGAAGACGTCATGTACATAAGAGACTATGAGATTCCAGGCCCGGAAGAAGGACCCGAACCAGTATCGCGGTGGACGCTCGTGTTCGATGGTGCCTCAAATGCATTGGGTAACGGGATTGGGGCTGTTATAACTTCTCCAAAGGATTTTCATCTTCCCTTCACGGCAAGGTTATGTTTCCAATGCACCAATAACATGGCGGAGTATGAAGCATGTATCTTGGGAATTGAAGCAGCTATTGACCTACGAATCAAGATTCTTGAGGTGTATGGAGACTCAGCACTTGTCATCTATCAAATCAAAGGAGACTGGGAGACCCGCCATCCCAATTTGATCCCATACCGAGAGCATGTCATGAAGCTAATCCCGTACTTTGATGAGATTAATTTCCATCATATTCCTAGGGAGGAGAATCAGCTAGCCGATGCTTTGGCTACTCTATCATCTATGTTTAAGGTCAAGTGGGCTAACGAATCACCTGCTATTACAATTCAACGTCTAGATGAGCCAGCACATTGCTTGGCAGTTGAAGCAGAAATAGATGGAAAGCCTTGGTTTTATGACATCAAACGATATCTTGAGAGGCACGAGTATCCAAATGATGTATCCATCACAGACAAAAAGACCTTAAGAAAGTTATCAGCCAATTTCTTCCTAAGTGGTGGTGTTTTATACAAAAGAAACTTTGATTTAGTTCTGCTCAGATGCGTGGATAGACACGAAGCCGACCTACTCATCAAAGAAATCCACGAAGGTTCTTTCGGCATTCATGCAAACGGACATGCAATGGCAAAGAAAATCCTTAGAGCTGGTTACTATTGGTTAACAATGGAAACAGATTGTTACCACTATGCTAGGAAATGCTACAAGTGCCAAATTTATGCTGACAAGGTGCACGTGCCACCTACTCCTTTGAATGTTTTATCAGCTCCATGGCCATTCTCAATGTGGGGAATAGACATGATTGGTATGATTGAGTCCTAAAGCTGCAACGGACATCGGTTCATTCTGGTTGCCATTGACTACTTCACTAAGTGGGTAGAAGCAGCTTCTTATGCCAATGTGACAAAGCAAGTCGTCACTCGGTTTATCAAGAAAGAGATAATTTGTCGCTACGGAACTCCTAGCAAGATTATCACTGATAATGGATCAAATCTGAATAATAAGATGATGAAGGAGTTGTGCGAGAATTTCAAGATTGAACATCATAACTCGTCACCTTATAGGCCAAAGATGAACGGAGTTGTGGAGGCAGCTAACAAGAATATCAAGAAGATCATTCAGAAGATGGTGAAAACTTATAAAGACTGGCACGAGATGCTACCCTTTGCTTTGCACGGATATCGAACAGCTGTTCGCACTTCAACAGGGGCAACCCCTTTCTCACTAGTCTATGGCATGGAGGCTGTGCTACCGATAGAAGTTGAGATCCCCTCATTGAGAGTCTTGATGGAGACAGAATTAGAAGAAGCTGAATGGATTCAAACCAGATTTGACCAGCTCAATCTAATCGAGGAAAAGAGGATGACAGCGTTGTGTCATGGTCAGTTATATCAGAGGAGACTCAAGCGGGCGTTTGATAAGAAGGTCCGACCTCGAGAGTTTAATGTGGGTGAACTAGTTTTGAAAAAGATAATCTCCCTCCAGAAGGATTCACGTGGCAAGTGGATTCCAAACTATGAAGGACCATTTGTGGTGAAGAAAGCTTTCTCTGGTGGAGCTTTAGTTCTCACGAACATGGACGGAGAAGAGTTGACACACCCTGTCAATTCTGATGCAGTCAGAAAGTATTATGCCTAAGAAAAAGATATGGATAATAAAAGCTTGCTAAGTTGAAAACTCGAAAGGGCGACTTAGGCAAAAAATGAGCATCCCGGTGAGTTGAAAACCCGAAAGGGCGGCTCAGGCAAAAATTAGGGATAAACAAAAAAATTAAGCCCGGTAAGTCGAAAACCCGAAAGGGCGACTTAAGCAAAAAAGGGTAAAATCTCCCGGTGAACTGAAACTCTTAAGGAGCAGTTCGCGCAAAAGTTAGGGAATATCCAAAAGCATAATACTGCAGCGACATAAGTCAACACTACAACAAAGCTCAGATGGAAGAAAACAGTCCAATTATCATCTCCAGAAGCAAAGTAATGAGGACTAGAGGACATAGGGGAAAGTAGCAAAGTTGTATTTCGTTGGAAAATCAGTTAATTTTTTGTTGCCATTTACTTGCTTTCTTTCTCTGTAATCTCCTCTTAGAGGGGTTTACATCTTCATGAACCTCATGTATGAGTTATTCTTCTCATCAAATAAAATTGTTCAGTTGAACATTGCTTTACCAATTGTTTATGTTTTTCTGCTTAATGTCGCTTTTTATTTTTGATAAGATAAAAACATTAAAATAGTGGAAACGACAAAGCTTTTGAAAACTTTAAATTGTTTTGATTTTGAAAGTATAAAAGGAATTTTTGTTGGTTTACAATAATGCATCTGGTTCACAAGACGTGGGACTTTTCCTGGATCATTGTAATCTAAGGCAAGTTTGAAATGGATTTTCTTCCAGAAGCAAGAAGTCCTCATTGAAGCCCGCTTGGCGGAAAAGCAGAAATCAGAGTTTTTCGCAACAAAAAAATTATTTCATGGTGTCACTGCTATTCAAGACAAGGCGTTGGGGAATCCGAGCTTGATACCTACAAAATGCATAAACTAATATATTCATGCATTCATATTCATTTTGCATATCATGTACAAAAACAGATCATGCATAAACCTCAGCCGGATTCAGCAACCTCTAAAGGAAGTTCAATATAATCCTCAGCAAACCAAGATGCAAGAGGTGTTCTCAAGAGTAGAGCAATTATCTTCTCCAGCACTATAGTATTTTCAGAATACAGTCATTGTTGGTAATGATTCTTAAGACGAGTTTCTTCCCCAGCAAGGTGATTGGTTTTCTTCCGTTGGAACTTTGGTGTAAACAGATTTTCTGCTTGGTTTCCCCAGTAGATATCTCCACACAGAGTTTCTCCAACATTGTATTTTCTCCAGCAAAATTTCATGAACTCCCCAACAAGTCTTTGGGATCTTCTCATTCCCTAAAAGAGTCTTCTGTCAGCCAAGAGCAGCTGAATATGCGGTTATTCCCCAAAGGAAGCATTTTGTTTATTTCCCAGCAATTTGCTTCAACCAAGAGCAGTTGAATGCATTAGTTTCAGCCAATAGCAGCTGAATACTATTTTATTTTCCACCGGTTTACTTCAACCAAGAGTCGTTGAATGCATCAGTTTCAGCCAAGAGTTGTTGAATATGACATCTTTAGCCAAGAGCAGCTGAATATGATCATTTATTCCCCCAAGAGTGTCTTCCTTCAATGAAGAATGTCTGAAGACCAGTTGAGCATGTTACCTTATAACAAATCCATCCCAGATATCTAATTTCAGTCAAGAGCAACTGAACATGATTCTCTCATCCCTAGTCATTTGCATGCCATCTGAGAAATCAAGAGCATTTCTCAGTACATTTACATTCATGATTAAGAAATTAAGAGTATTTCTTAACTCATCTGCATGCCATCTGAGAAATCAAGAGCATTTCTCAATTCATTTACATTCATGATTAAGAAATCAAGAGTATTTCTTAACTCATGTGCATGCCATCTGAGAAATCAAGAGCATTTCTCAGTACATTTACATTCATGATTAAGAAATTAAGAGTATTTCTTAACTCATCTGCATGCCATCTGAGAAATCAAGAGCATTTCTCAATTCATTTACATTCATGATTAAGAAATCAAGAGTATTTCTTAACTCATGTGCATGCCATCTAAGAAATCAAGAGCATTTCTCAATTCATTTATATTCATGATTAAGAATCAAGAGTATTTCTTAACTCATCTGCATGTCATCTGAGAAATCAAGAGCATTTCTCAATTCATTTACATTCATGATTAAGGAATCAAGAGTATTTCTTAATTCAACTGCGTATCATTTGAGAAATCAAGAGTATTTCTCAATTCATTTACAGTCATGGTTAAGGAATCAAGAGTATTTCTTAATTCATCTGCATATCATTTGAGAAATCTAGAGTATTTCTCATTTCATTTACATTTCGTGATTAAGGAATAAAGAGTATTTCTTAACTCATCTGCATTCACATGATTAAGAAATCAAGAGTATTTCTTAACTCAACTGCATATCATATGAGAAATCAAGAGTATTTCTCAATTCATTTACATTCATGATTAAGAAATCAAGAGTATTTCTTAACTCATCTGCATGTCATCTGAGAAATCAAGAGCATTTCTCAATTCATTCACATTCATGATTAAGGAATCAAGAGTATTTCTTAATTCATTTGCATTTCATCTGAGAAAATCAAGAGAATTTCTCATTTACATTCATGATTAAGGAATCAAGAGTATTTCTTAATTCATATGCATTATCATGATTAAGAAATCAAGAGTATTTCTTAACTCATACATATTTCATTTACATTCATGATTAAGAAAACAAGAGTATTTCTTAACTCATCTGCATGTCATATGAGAAATCAAGAGCATTTCTCAATTCATTTTCATTCATGATTAAGGAATCAAGAGTATTTCTTAACTCATCTTCATAGAATTTAAGAAATCAAGAGCATTTCTCATATCATTTATCATCCGATGATTAAGAGATCAAGAGCATTTCTCAATTCATTTGCGTTTTCATTCAGCCATATGATGATTAAGAGATCAAGATTTTTTTTCTTAATTCATTCATCTCTGAGGAGTCAAGAGTACTTCTTAGCATGCATATCATTTGTCATATGATGATTAAGAAATCAAGAGTATTTCTTAATTCATTTTCATTCATTTTTAAGGAGTCAAGAGTACTTCTTAGCATCCATATCATTTGTCATTCATACGGTTGAGAAATCAAGAGTATTTCTCAATTCATTCGTATTCATTTTTAAGGAGTCAAGAATACTTCTTAACCTTCATTTACATGCATATCGCCCGACAATTAGGAAATCAAGAGTATTTCTTAAATTTCGTTGCATTCATTTGCATTATTGTCTGCTGATTAAGAAATCAAGAGTATTTCTTAAATCCAAGTGCATTCGGTCATAACCATAAGCTTATCATTCTTCTACATAAGAGGGCAAAATTTGGGTCTGTTTGGTATTTAAACTATCTTTCACCATGACGATTTGAAGAAGATTTCTTCATATCCTCTAGTTAAAGATGTTTAAATAGGGGCAGCTGTCATACCCTAAATTTTACCCTGAGTTTTTCACTTGCATTAGCATAGCATAAATCAATCCGTTTTGTCGTATATTTCATCAATTTAAAGCATTCGTCAGGGTTCAGGTAAAAAGTCCGGAGTTCTGGCATTTCATCTGGTCTTGATGACATTCATTTAGTCATCTATTGATTAAGAAGTCGAAAGATTTGATTTCTCAATCTCAGTGAATCATTTGTTTCCATTTCATCATGATTTCAGAGGATCAGAGGGTGACAATTAAGAGTATTATCGTCATCTGAATCTTTGCATAATTTTGTTTGTGTTTGAGAATCAGAAGCATATGGTCTAAGGGAGATTCATTTACATCTGATTGTCTGTTCACATTTATTCAGTCAACAATTTATTTCATTTACAAGATGCTTGCATTTTATATTTGTCACAACATGCATTTCATTCCGCCTAACGCTTAAAATATCAGTCAGATAAATTTTTTTGATTCACAGACTGACCGGTCGAATCGTTTCTCAATTGTACGTCAAATTATCTGGCGGAAAATTTCAAATTTGAGCTTGCAAACGTCAGTTTTATTAATCTACGGTTCGTGTATTTTAATTTGGCGTACTCATTTTAATTTTTCAACTATATTTTCGGTTGCATTTTAATCAGTCTGAGCCTTTTAACCGGTCATTTTTTTATTTCAAAATTTAATTAAAATCTGTATGTTTTTGAAAAGTTTATTTCACGTTGATAATTTTGATGCGGTTTGTTTATTTTAATTTATTTAAAAAAAAAAAACTGTTTGTCTCATCCGATTTTTATTCATTTTTATCTGATTTTTTTTGTTTTTTGTGTTTTAGCCAAGTTAATTAGTTGAATAAATTAGAATAAATTGTATTTT
This sequence comes from Lathyrus oleraceus, assembly GCF_024323335.1. Lineage (NCBI taxonomy): Eukaryota > Viridiplantae > Streptophyta > Magnoliopsida > Fabales > Fabaceae > Lathyrus > Lathyrus oleraceus. Next base: position 304,353,621 of record NC_066584.1, read on the forward strand.
TAAATTCAATTAATTTTTCATTTTATTGATTTTATTCAATTATTAAATCTTTATTCTTATTTCATCTTTTAAAACATTATTTAGAGATTTAAAGAAGAAACCAAATAGATATATATCCTCCACTCTTGGAACACCACACGGCTGACTCATGTCCATAAAGTTAGGAGAAACATTTTTTCTTTGTGAAAGGTCCAAACATGGCCTTAGGGACTTTACCTCACATGTGATGTACGTTCTCTTTTTAAGAGGTCAGTAAAAAAATTGCAGGAGGAGATATTTTCTCTTCTTTTCTTTATCAATCCTTCCATATCACATCATCATCATTAACCATCATTTCTTAACAGAGGAAAAAAAAAACTCCCCCCAGGCTTCAACCAACCGCAGTATAACCTCACTTTCATCATCATCACTCATCCTTCATCAAAATAAATCACCTTCTAAACTCTCACCTTATAAGCACTTCCACCCTACAAACACCTTCAAAAAAAATATCATCAATACACAAAACCATCACTTAACCGCCATCAAATATACTCCAATCGCCGATCCGTAACAGCCGCGAAGAAGCACCTTCCACCACCATCTGTTTTTTTTAACGACATCAACCCCGCAACACGTACTCCCTCCACCGTCATCGCTGTGCAAAATAAATTTGAAGTAACCTTTTGTTTAAACTTTGCTGTTCTTTTTTACATATTTATTTTAATGTTTGTCTTTGTTTTGTCAGCTCTTTACTTGACTACTTGTTTTTGTTTGACAGTAATAGTTTAGATATGTATATATATACTTTCTTCTTAGTTCATGTTTATTTCCTGTTTTCATTTTTATTATTATTATTACTAATACTATTTTTTTTTTATAAAAAAAAGAACTATATTGGTTGAATCAGATGCTGCTAAGATTTTATCATAACATGAATGAAGAATCTAGCACTAGTTACACTTTTTTTTAACTTTATTTTTATCTTTATAAATGTTATGTTTTGTTCCAAAATATAATCCAAATCAAATGCTTTCTCTATTTGCTTAAAATTATGTAACTGCTTTTCAGGTTTTTTGTTTTATTGTTGTTATCTTTATATGCTAAATGACGGTGTACATTTTGATTAGTTAAAGGGAGAGGAAACAAAATGAAACATTGAGAAAATACACATACACTGCATTTAAGAAACATATATACAATTAGGTTTTACTTATTTTTTAATTAAATATATAACGTGTATACATTACTACTTTGTTTTAGTTTTATGTCCATAGTATAGATCATTGGATTTGAGTTGTAAGATATATATATATATATATATATATATATATATATATATATATATATATATATATTGGTGCTTTAATGTGGTTTTCACATTTTTATTTTTTGCTGTATTTCAATTGTGTAGTAATGTGGTTTTATTGTTGGATAATGCATGTGTCGTTGTTGTATTTTTGTTAGCTTTAATTACGTTACAATTTCTGAGTTACAAATTTATTTTAATTTCAGAAATTTCTTACACCCATAGAGTTTTGTTGACCGATCTCAGATAGGGTGATTCCTACATGAATCGCTTTGTGATTGCTTAACATAGCGCTGAATTTTATTTTAGATTAATTTCTTGATTTTTACCACGAGTCCCTTGGCTTTCTCTTGGGCCTTCTTACAACGAGATTCTTTTATTTTTATAACTGTCTTTCAAAACTTGAATGATTTAATTATTGTGTTGTATTCCCATTCGATAAAATGTACCCCATTCCCAAACATGTGTAATAAATTTACCGCTTTCATTTACTTTACTGTACTATTTGATTGTTAACAGAAGATTAAAATCAACCCTTTTAGAAAAGAACAAAAAAAACACTCGATCCAACGTCGAGTCTTTTTTTCCTAAATCAAATCTAAATTGATTGCAAAGTCGGGCACTGCCCCCGCCACATCCAAATTATTTTCATAAGTCAACTTGAGACACTTGATCCAATGTCAAGTCGTCCCCCTGTTTTTAAAAGCTTTTCACAATAAAAATGGAAGAAACTGATTAAGTTTAGACTTTCTCTGTTTCGAATGTTAGGATACTGCTGTAGAGCTCAATGTTCAAACATTCGTCTTCCATATTAAAATACAATAATTATTAGAATTAGGTCATTTCTCTTGTAGAAGAAAAAGATTGATTGGGTATCGACCTTCTCTTTCCCGATTATTTGGACATTGCTGTAGAGCTCTATGTCTGATTAATCGTCTTCCGTTAATGAATTTTGACCTAATTTGCCACACATTTTCATAAACAAACTTTTGGATGAAAAGAGAGTGATTGGGCTTCGGCCTCTTCCTTTTCGAGCATCTGAGTACTGCAGTAGAGCTCCCTGCTTAGATGCTTGTCTCCGCTTAAAATCAACTCAAACTCATCAAACTTGTTTTCCGCCCTTGTGCGACTCCGAAAACATTTTCAGAAAAGAGTATGCAATATCCATTTTGATTCGAAACAAACAAAGACTTCAGCCTCCAAAAGTGAGCAGCAAGTAAAGGTTTAATCGCTCAAATGTGATCCAAGCATCACTCTCTTTAAAAGCAATCCATGCAGTAGTTCTCTTTGGGTAGAACTACGTATGCCTTGAGTTCTTCATAGCACCTGGAGATACGTAGGAGCAGGATTGCGAAATCTTGTCAGGCACATTAATATTAAAAACCATAAGTCTTTCCTTTCTTTCTTTCTCTTTTCTCACCCAATAAGTAGAAGATCGCAAACGATATCACGCTAACACTCTAACACAAAACTAACTAAATGGGTCCCATCGAATACGATGGATGTGAGGGGTGCTAATACCTTCCCCTTGCATAACCGACTCCCGAACCCGATTTGGTTGCGATGACCATTTCTTTCTTTCTTTTCGTGGGTTTTATCGATATTTCCCATTTCCCTCTTTAGGAATAAATAAAGTTCGATGGCGACTCTGTTTCATTTATATTTCGAGCGTTCCTTACGCTCGGGTATTTTTCGCGCCGCGACAGGACCTATCTCACTCAGGCTCATGTTGATTCATCTGACACAAGGTCATTCATGAATCAACTAGCATTAGACATGAAGAGAATTCATTGGTCAATGATGGATTGGGGAATAATGGGGATGAAGATGAAGGTGGAAGGGGAAATAGAAACCCAAATTGATCATAGGAAGAATTTCATCTGATCATACTATCAATTCATTTTGGAAGATGAAATGTACATTTCATCAACCCCCTAAATCCAATAGTATTGGTCAATCAAAAGTTAAATCAACTATGATCAAGGCCAAACAGAAAGTCAAACATCATAAGACCATAAAAATGGCTCAACATAATTTTTTCAAATAATTATTCAATTAAAAATCAAATTAAAAATGAATTAAAATGCTTTTTAAAATGGACAAAACCTCAAATCCCTTCAAAACACCAAATAAATGGCCAAGGGATTTATCCTAGGTCAAACAAGGTCAAAAGACCTTAGACAAAAAAGTTTAGAATTTTTGGAAAGTTAGAAGTATTTTAAAAATATTTAAAACAAGTTAAAAATCATTTAATTCATGAAAAATATTAAAATTAATCCAAAAAAATGATTTTATTTCAAAATACGGAAGAGGAAAATATTTAAGGATTTTTGGTGAAAGTCCCATATTTTTTAGATTAAAAATGAAATTAATATGAATTAAACAAAATAAATGGATTAAATGGGAAATCATAAATTAAAGAGAAAATAGAAAAAACAAGGGCCATCAGATCTCCCTCATTAATTGAGGTGGCAGATCTGGTAGCCAAGCACGTGCGTTCCACAATGGTTCTTAGTCAACGCATCATACGCATGGTAATCAAAAGTAAGGGCTCAGATTAAAACATTCCAATATGATCAGATGGACAGGAGGCCCATCAACACACCATTGGGGCCCTAGCTCCGGCCGTCTTCTCTGATGAACCTCACCGGACTGGTCGACCACCAAAGTTCACTAAAATAAAAAATGCATACACTAATTTAAAGAGAAAAATCTCATGAGCTCGAATTTGGGCTCAATTTCTCCTAATTCCAAGTATATTGAAAGATACAAGGAATTGAATTTTGAGGTACACGATCTGAGTTGCTTCGATTTGACCTCAAAGCAACTCAATCTTGTTTCCTACATTGGTAGGACTTCAGACAACCAATAAACAAGTAGAACTATGGAGAAATGAGAGAGAATCGAAGACTTGAAAATCTGGAAAAATCACCTTCGGGTTGTAGTGATTTGGCTTGATCTTGATGTAATTCCACTTGGTTCTTCCTCCTCTTGCTTGTAGTGAGTGATTGAGATGAAAATGGCTATGAATCCTTGGATTTCTTGTTCACAAACTAAAGTTGAATCAAGAACTCAATTTCAATGAAATCCTCAAGGTATTTTGTGGAATGGGGTTCTGAGATTGCTTGGCAAGGCTTGGGCAAGGTATCTCCTTCAATCTGAGGCCAACGAGTTCATTATATAGGCCATGGAAAATGATATTCACACCATTTGAATTTTGAGCCAAAAATAGAAATATAAATGCATGGTTGCATGGACATGTGCTAGGCCCAAAATGATCATTGAAATCCACTCCAATTCATGCATAAATGCTACTGATGTCATAACATGGAGCCACACAAAGCTAAATGAAAATTGAATTCAAATGTTGCCAAAGCAAACCACGAGAAGAACCCATGCGTAAATCCCTTAATTCTTGTCCAAATTGAGTGATCTTGGATGCTTTGGAAAGGTGACATCAAGGGGAACAACTTTGATGTTTAAGACTTTTTCATTTGGAATTTGATCATGATTAATTTTAAGATGGAAGTTGGAGAAATTAAACATGGTTCAAAATTTTCTAAGTACAAAGTCAAATGACCACTTCTTCCACCTTGAATAACTTTTGCTATGAGATTCAAATGAAAGTGGTTCCTTCAACAAATTTTTATATATTTCATTCCTATTAAATTTTGTCCCAAATTTGACATCATTTGTATTTTTCATGTGGGAGTTATGGATTTTAGAAGTTGAGGAAAATTGCTTGTTCAATGGTAACGACCCAAAATGACCTATAATGTTTCCTCTTGGAACATGCCATTGCAAGTAGAATTTGACATTTATAAAAGAATAAAAGTTTACTAAGACATATTGAAATTAATGAAACTTGGATGTCCTTCATATCATAAAAATTGAGCAAGTTATGGTCCTTGGAAGTTGACCTCCTAACTAGGGCACAAACAAAATGACCTATAATCATTCACCATAAAAAGTGACTATACAAGCAAAATTAGATCTTGATGCCAACACGAAAGTTGTTTTAAATGTAATAAAGAGTAACATTTCTATTGGAATCATTTTCATATGACAAAAGTTGTAGGAGATAGGGTCTAGGGAACCCTAGATTTGACCAGTTGACTTTCTCTAGTTAACTTCTTTGAACCAACTTGCAAACTTGAAGTTCCTTTGATCTTTGGGGCTCATGGAGAATTATATATGTTTAAGATGATGTATAATGTAGTATCCCTTGAGATCATTGACCAAAGGATATAGAAACTTTATGAGGAAGTCACACAAGATACCTAGATGAATTAGGGCTTCCAAGGTAAACAAGCTTCAAACTCTTGATGAATTCTTGATCAAATTGACAAATGAAGAACATGGGGATCCATATATGATGCTTATAATTAATGTAGACCATTGTTTGATTCATCTCTTTGCATTGAGGGTCTTAAATCTTAGATGTGAGCTTGGTGGGGGCACAGATGTACACACACACACACCTACAAAAGAAACAACGACACACATAGACATATTTTTGGTATTTTGGTTATTAAATAAAAGAAAATAAAGTATGATACAGTCAAATATGTTTGGTGATATCTACCCATGCAAACCCAATGAATGAGGGGTAAGGAATATGCCAAGGTGTGATCCCAAAGTTAATGCAAATGATGAGATAACATGAGAGATCTTAGGGTAAAAATTGGGGTCTTACAGCTGCCCCTATTTAAGGACATTCTTGATGAGGATGTGAAGGTTAAAATCTTCGTATCAACTTAGCAGAATGGACTTAAATAACAACATCTAGAAACAAATTTTGGTCCCTAAGAGACCTCATGATGCATATGATATATATGCAAAAATAATCTTTGTGGGGAATATATTTCCACAAAGGTAAAGAGTCCGGAGAGACTAAAAATTCCACAGGAGCATAATGTATTTCATAAGGAAAAATCGTTGGGGGACAGAGACTCTAGGGATAAAAGTTATGCGTAGGCCAGGCTACAACTTGAAAGCTCCTGGTGACACGAGGGGATTTTCCATGAAAATAAGTCAGTGGAAAGACTCGATCGGGGAAAGAGGAAATCTGCATGTATTGGAATAACACCAATACAACAAGAAACATCTGCTGGGGGAAACACGTAAATCAGAATAAAGCTGAAATACTCAAACTCGAGAGGGGATTCGATTTCTCAAAGAAATACGAAAACAAACTCAATTGAGGAAGAAAAACTTCAACACAAGAGTAAAAGAGATATATTATCTACTACCGGTTACTGGGTAAGAAGATAATACACTCGGATAGAGGGACATCCATTACCGATGAGGGTAAACATATCAAGGATGACTCGCTGAGAAAAATGAGGCATATTCATTACCGGTTACTAGGTAAGAGTAACCTACTGGGGAAAAGAAACCAAATAGGAATTACAACTACCTGTTACTTGGTAGAATACCAAAGAGAGAGTATCCGTCACTTGTTTAAAGTGAACATATCAAGGATAAACTCATGGGAAGAATACTCATCACCGGTTAAAGTGAACATATCAAGGATAAACTGCCGAGAAAATAGGGTTTACAAGTATATGTGGGGATAGAAGACCAAGGGAAGAGAAAATCCATCATCGGTGAAAGTGAACATATCAAGGATAGACTCATAGGGGAGAATATGATTTATATCTACTAGTTACTAGGCAGAAGACCACAAATAGGAATTATAGCTACTCGTTACTAAGTAGAATACCGAAGAAAGAGATAATCCGTCACCGATTAAAGTGAATATATCAAGGATGAACTCTTCTGGGGAAAATAGGAATTACGACTACCTTTTTACTGGGTAGAATGCCAAAGGGGGAGAATATCCGCCATCGGTTAAGATGAACATATCAAGGATAAGTTTTCCTAGGGAACAAAAACGAATCCACTGGAGAAAATCAAAAAAGTAAATTACCTTTTATCGATTACTGGGTAAATTAACACAGGTAAAGTACTCAATATCAAGAAGGATATTACCAGTTATTGGGTAATAAAATCTTGGGGGACCAAAAGATCTATCTAGGTAAGAAACTAGAAAGAGGCGTTCAAACAAGAGTCAACCCAATGAGGATATAACTCAAGGGGAGTGGTGTCAACTAAATAATGAACTAGGTAGGAATACTGAAATAATAATCATCCACGAGGAAATAACTCAGTGGGGAAAGGAGAAAAGATAAACTTTTTCTGCTTAAGGGGGATGACACTCTATGATTGAAGGAGGACAGACACATCGAATATGCACGAGCAAATAATATCACCAATGCAGGGGCTCAGAAGAAAGATTAATGCGATAAAAATGCATAATGAAATATCTGATGTTGTGTTGCATGCATATATATGCATGAATATGTATATGATTATGCTGACAAACGAGCACAAAGGATACAAATAACAAAGATTTGAATCATCACAATTAGATGTTTAGCTAATCTCAACAAGATGGAGCACCACTTGGAGAACCTGCTAGAGATGAAAATAAATCATCAAGGATATAAAATCCTAACTACAAAATGAATTCAACTCTGGTTGCGGAAAGGCATGAAGAACATGCATCCAACCCTAAATGTTGAGGATAAAGAGGGATCTGTTGAGGATCCTAACAAGTCAACCCTGTGACGAATTTTAAGTCAACACCATATCAAATGGGAGACAACCTTGCACGGGACGCCAACAATACTGTTGAGAACCAAACACTGCTGGGGGAAGAGCTTCTATTAGTAAATGGAAGTCCGCTGGGGTCTTAAGTCACAATCAAGAGATAAAACTCTGAGTGAGGAGAAATAAATGCTCTACTGAGGATTCCATCAAAAAACATCTCTATGGAGCTTTATTGGGGATACAATGATCATCCAAGACAGATCAAAGGCCACAAAAACTTCTTCAATAATCATCAGATTCTTCTTGGAGATTGAGAAATAAACCAATCCCAAGGCACAAACATATCAACCGGATATGCCGACTCACGCAGGGGAGAAACTGTCATGGCTATGCAATACAAATAAATGCGTCAGGGATCTGGAGACCAAATAAAGGTTCCAAGATATCTAGGGTTCGTTCATCAAGTCACATACTAGGAGATGCAAGAACATGAACACCTCAGGTGGGGGAAAATGAACTATAAAGGGAACTGATCAGTGCATTTTGATGCTCATTCTTCTATATTTATACTTATGCATTTCCATGTTTTAGTTTGGTTATTTTTCACTTTTAATGTGTTTTTATAATTTATGTTATTTTTGCACTTATTTAATTTTCGTATTTAATTTTCAGCATTAACAGCTTTCACGAGAAAAATCATATGTTGAGCTAGGAGTATCGGATTGAGACGTGCTACCAGTCAATGGAAAGCTAAGAAAAAGATCTACAACTTTTGTTCAGAAGTCGAGAGCTGAATCAGACTGTAGCAGGGCCAGAAAAGTAGTTGAAGTTGCAGCATTAGTTTTATTTAAGTTTTGGGTCATTAGTTTTGGACTTGGGTTATGTTTTCGATCCAGTTGGGTTGTAAACCAAATTCCTTGTTTTCCATATACCTAGCAGCCGCATAACATGAGGATAATCACTATTCACGAAAGACTTGAAAGCTTTGGAAGAATTCTCATGAAGAACTAATCGATCCAAACAATTTGCTGTATTCGGGTTCCGATACCTTGAGATTTTAGTAATTCTTATTCAGGTTTTTTATTCCTTTCAATATTAATATATGTATTTTGTTTGCTTAATCCGATTTACATATGCTATATTGATTTAATCCGATTGATTGTGTGATCCTAACTATATTCACGATTTCGTTTGCTTAATTCGTTATCGAGTCCGTTTAATTCATGTTTGCTTAATTCATGAAACATAATCTCGTTTGCTTAATTCGGATAATAGGAACATACAACTTATACTATCAATTGCGCTTGTCAGTTGATATTATAATCGAATAGGAATAGTTAATATGCGGTTGGAATTACGATAGTCGATGATAGGCAAAGACCGAATCAGTAAATTGTTGCTACAGCTTATTTCAATAATCACTTATTTTAATCTATTTTTTTTAATTGAATCCTAAACCAACCAAAACCCCATTAATCGTTACTATCATTGGTTAATTCATTCAAGAATCCTTGTGAGAACGATAATCCGAGTCAATTTGTCGCTAAACTACATTTTTGAAAAACTACTCGTTTTGATCCGCGTGCGACAGCGGATCAGGAACAAATCATCAACTCAATTGGGGATGATAGAGTTTTTAGGGAGCAACTCATCAACCATGATGGGGATGAACGAAGAACTGTTGGGGAGGATAAATTCACCAAGAAAGTGCTTGGGGAAGACCAATAAATGCTTCACACATTAACACTTACCGTCCTTGAGATTGATGTTGACGTTCTTTTTTGAAATTGATTATTCTTAAAGTAAATGCCTTATTATTTTAAGAAAAATGATTATTCATTGATTTATTTATTTCAAAATTATCATCATAAAAATTCAATTTTAAGACAGAAACAAATAAGAATAGAAATAATTGGATAGAGGCTCAACTTTATTTAATAGAATGGTAGTCCGCAAAAGGCGAGACGCCACGGATCTTTACAAAGTTTGAAAATGGTAATTTACATGGAAAAGGGTTACATTGAATATAATGACCACTAATCTCCCTACCAACTTCAAAATCCATTGTACTTGTCTTCGGTTGAGAATGGTGAATCATAACCAAATGTCTGCTTAAAGATACTTCAATGATCAGGACTGGCTGGATGCAATTACTTGCCATAATCCTTAATTTTTGCCTAGATTTCCCCAAGTTGGGGTACTCAATCTACCAGGATAATTTTTTTTCTATTTTATGTCTCTAAATTTTTCCTGGATCGCCCTTTCAGGTGTTCAATCCACCGAGATGCTCGTTTTTGCCTAAGCCGCCCTTTCGGGTTTTCAACTTAGCGAGTTGTTCTTTTCCTTTTTTAGGTGAAGTATTTCTTGACTGCACCGGCATTCACAGTACGTGTGAACTCTTCACCATCCATAGTTGTAAGAATCAAAGCACCATCTGAAAAGGCTCTCTTAACAACATACGGGCCTTCATTATTAGGAGTTCATTTACCCATAACATTAGGTTTGAAAGATAAGATCTTCTTGAGGACGAGGTCACCTTCTCTGAACACACGAGGCTTGACCTTCTTATAAAAAGCTTTCTTCATTCTTTTCTGATATAATTGACCGTGACACATGGCAGTCAATCTCTTCTCTTCAATCAAACTCAACTGATCATATATGGTCTGACACTCTTCAGCCGTAGTCAACTTGGCTTCCTTCAAAACACGCAATGGTGGGATCTCAACCTCCACAGAGAGCACAACTTACATGCCATAAACAAGAGAGAAAAGGGTTTCCCCTGTTAAAGTGCGGATAGATGTACGGTACCCATGTAAAGCAAATGGGAGCATCTCAAGCCAATCTTTGTATGTTACAACCATCTTCTGAATGATCTTCTTGATGGTCTTATTCACAACTTCAACAACCCCATTCATCTTGGGTCTGTAAGGAGAATAATTATGATGTGCAATCTTGAAGTCTTTGCAAAGAACTTCCACCATTTTCATACGATGTCGCTTCAACCCACTTTGTGAAGTAATGAATAGCCACCAGACTGAAATGATGTTCGTTCGAAGCTTTGGGCTCAATCATGCCAATCATATTAATTCCCCACATGGAGAAAGGCCATGGAGAGGAAATGACATTCAACAGTGTCGGAGGAACATGAATCTTATCTGCATACATTTGACAATTATGGAATTTCTTCACAAACTTGCAACAGTCAGATTCCATTGTCATCCAATAGTAACCTGCTCTCAACATCTTATTTTTCATAGCATGTCCATTGGAATGAGTACCAAAGGAACCTTCATGGACTTCAGTCATCAACATGTCTACCTTGTGTCTATCCACGCAGCTGAGCAAAACCATGTCAAAATTTCTCTTATACAACACATCACCATTCAGGTAGAAGTTGCCAACTAATCTTCTCAAAGTCTTTTTATCTTTCAAAGATGCCCCAGACAGGTAAATCTGACTTTGGAGGAAACATTTGATATCATAATACCATGGCTCTTCATCTTTGACTTCTTCAACGGCAAATACATGAGAGACCTATCAAGACGCGTCACAATCAAATTAGGAACTTCATTCCAAAACTTTACACAATCATGGAAGCCAACATTGCAAGAGCATCTTCCATCCGTTTTTCATCTCAAGGGATATGATGAAACTCAACCTTTGTAAATAAAGTTAATATCATCCTCGCAAACTGGGTTGATTCGTCTCCCATTCACCTATGATCTGATTCACAACCAAAGCTGAATCTCTATAGACGTCAAGATATTTAATTCTGAGATCAATGGCTTCTTCAAGCCCCATAATGCAAGCTTCATATTTAGCCATATTGTTTGTACATTTGAAGGTCAATCTAGCTGTAAATGGAAAATGAGTGCCTTGAGGAGTAATAATCACTGCCCCAATGACATTACCATAAGAATTAATAGCTCCATCAAATACCATGCCACAACGGGAACCAGGTTCTGCCCCTTCCTCAAGCAATGGTTCATCACAATCTCTCATCTTCAAGTACAAAATCTCTTCGTCAAGGAAATCATATTGTACTGACTGGTAATCTTCAATAGGTTGGTGAGACAAATGGTTAGCCAAGACACTACCTTTAATATCTTTTTGAGATCAATATTCAATATCATACTCAGACAATAACATCTACCAATGAGCAATCCTCCCAGTTAAAGGAGGTTTCTCAAAAATGTACTTGATTGGATCCATTTTGGATATCAACCAAGTATTATGATTCAACATATACTGGCGCAGACGCTTAGCAACCCAAGCCAATGCGTAGCATGTCTTTTCAAGCATAGAATACCAAGTCTCAAAGTCGGTGAACTTTTTACTGAGGTAGTAAATTGCATATTCTTTGTTTCGAGATTCATCTTGCTGACCAAGAACACAACCCATACTCTCTTCAAGCACAATCAAATACATGATCAAAGGTCTTCCTTCAACATGCCGAGACAGAATCAGAGGCTTAAGCAGATACTCTTTAATATTATCAAAAGCTTTCTGGCAATCCTCGATCCAATCACAAGATTGATCTTTCCGAAGAACCTTGAATATAGGCGCACATGTGGCAGTCATATTCGATATAAATCTTGAAATATAGTTCAAGCGGCCGAGAAAACCTCTAACTTGCTTCTCAGTTTTGGGCGCATGCATCTTTTGTATTGCTTTGACCTTGGCAGGATCAACTTTAATACCCTTTTCGCTGACAATAAAGCCCAACAACTTACTAGAACGAACACCAAATGTACACTTATTGGGATTCAAGCGGAGTTTACACTTCCTTAAATGCTGGAATAACTTCAACAAATGCTCAACATGCTCTTCTTCGTCACTTAATTTAGCAATCATATTGTAGCACCTCAAATTTGCACCTATCATTGTACATACATTCTCATATTAGGTCATAGCATAACATGGTCCACTGCATAGCATTGCATTGTCCCATCTGCCTCAAGTACAAGATCATCAGGGGAATTAGGTCAAACTGGTCAGGAGATCAGTCAGTCAAGCAAGCAAGCACAAATTCCATTGAGCCAAGGCCCTAGGGTTGGTCCAACATGTTCACATAACTTGGGGATCCATTTGAAGTGTTTTGGTCAAGGATTGGATGTTCAGAAGTCACCAGTCAATGCACAGTCAGTCAGAAACCCTAAAAGTCAACTGTTGGTCAACTGTCCATTTAATCAGTGATTTGATGGTTGAATTTGGTTTGAGAGGTCTCATTCATGTCCAAATAGGCCTCATATATCATGTCAAACACCATCATGGAAGAATTTGAAGCCAGATCAGAAATTTCCAAAAATGGGAACTGGACCTGTAACTGAAACCTGCCCAAAATGGAAAGTCTTGATCCTCAAACTTACATCATAATACAAGCTTCAAATGAATTTTTGCCCAACATGAAAGTTGAAGATCTTGTTCTCCCATTTCCAAAAAGTCCAAGAACACTCAATTCCCATGTGTGGTTGGCAAGTTATGATCGAATCATTTTCAGAAATTCTTGAACTTCAAAAGGCCATATCTCTCAAACCATTTGGCCAATTTGGGTGGGGTTTTTTCCTACAAGTCACATTTGATCCCCTCTTTCCAAAAATGTAATTTTCATGTACCAAAACTTCACCAATCAAAATGGCATTTTTGAACTTGCCTTAATTAATTTCAAGTGAGTTGAATTTTGACTTTTCAAAATAATCATTCCCAACCATTTCTACCAATCAAACATGTTCTGAAAATGCATTTAAAACTTGTTGGAGGCCCATTCTTGTGCAGTACATACACACATTACCTACTTGCTTGAAAATTGGAAAGAAAGTACATTTTTCAACAACTACATCCCACATTTTCATGGACCATGATTAGTACCACAAAAACAGCAGACACACATCATTTTTTCTGTCATTTTGAAACCCCTAGCTGCAGCCTCCAACCACAAAAAACCTTCATTCTCTCTCAACTTGCATTTTCACACCTTTGCATTTTTTTGCACAAAACTCAAAAAGACTCGAGCAGCTCTTGTTTGCTTCATCACCTAGCCATCATTTGGAGCTCTTTTGAAGCAGCAAAACACAGCTGGAAGCTCCCTTTCATGTTCTGTTTTTCCATGGACCAACAATGGTGAAACTGGATTTGGACATTCCCAAGCCTTGCTGAGCTCGATTACTTCAAGCATCCATCATTTCAAAGCATAAAGAACACCTGTTTCAGGCCAAAAACACGAGATAGCAACTGAATCCACACTGCCCTTCCACTTTGGTAAAATTTCGACCTCCTTGTTTCTTTAAATAAATACATGCTTTAGAAAGGTCTATCCATGCTAAGCTTCATGATGTTTTTGTTTTCGAAAATAGTTGAGTATTTGTGAAGTTATGAGGTTTTAAAGTTTGGCATATGAATGTGTTCTTTGCTTGGTTCTCTCTTGTTAGCATAAATTAATGAAAATGGATGTTGTAATGTTGATGTACTCAGTTAGATGAACACGATGATACCTTGTTTGTGGATTTTGGTTACACTTCGTTCTTGCTGGAAAAATCTGGAAAAATAATGAAGAACACGGCCAAAACCCTAATTTTTTCATACCAAGATCGTGTTTGATCTTCCAAACCGTGCCCTGCATGTTTTTCCACGTTTCTGGGCCATGTGGCCAATGGTAGCTCGCCACGCATGTAAACGCGACGCAGCGTTTCATTAAAGCTGCCCCATATTTACAAAAATGCCACCGGTCGTGGCACATGACCTATTAAATTCATGTTGTTTTTCATATTATTTCACTTTGATCATCCATTTTGCAAAATTCATAACTTGTTCATTTTAATTCCAAATTCAGTGGGAATTTTTGCATCATGTCCATCTTGATCTCTAGTTTTTTGTCATATATTTTCCAGAATTTTTGCATGGTCGAATTTTAAATGGTGCTAGGGTTTGTGACATGTGACCAAATTTTGTACACCTTGCCAAATCATTTGTGAAATGGTGATACTTTAACCAATGGCTCCCAAACTTTTTGTGCTTAAACTAGACACACGCATGGTGATTTTGGTGTAGAGTTTGTGAATTTATCATTGCTGGTTTGTGAGTTATGATTTTTTGAATTAGGGTGTGACAATTTGTGTCACACCATTGATGTCCAACTTGATGATTTTTGATACCATGCTTCTTGACCTCCAATTGATTTGAATTTTTGCATGAATGTACTATTGTGTGTCTAGTTTACATGTGAATTTTCTTGGAATTATTTGTGGCATTTCCTAATT
Organism: Lathyrus oleraceus; assembly: GCF_024323335.1. Classification (NCBI taxonomy): domain Eukaryota; kingdom Viridiplantae; phylum Streptophyta; class Magnoliopsida; order Fabales; family Fabaceae; genus Lathyrus; species Lathyrus oleraceus. The sequence continues at coordinate 304,368,780 of NC_066584.1, forward strand.
GTTTGGGATTTTCTCCCCTGTTTGGTCTTATGTTGACTTTTTGTGACACATGTTCCCATTTAATTTGTGAAATTCTCATACTTTATTAGATGGACATGAAATTTTACATGAGATAACTAGACATCCTCATCTTTGCCATGGTTTTAGTCCCATTCATTTATCATATGCCATCTCTGATTTATGAATTTTTCAAGTTGATACATGTTTGGTTGACTTCTTTGAGCATGTTCAAGATTGCTTTGACTTTCTGATTTTCATTGACTGCCTTCCACTTGTCCAAATGAGATGAAATTTGACATGCTTACCATGCTGTGGGTTGTGATTGATCATGATTTATTTGGTGATTTTTGGAAATGTTTAAGATTGCTTTTGAGTTAAGTCTTGTTGTTGACTTCTATGAGCTTCCAAATGCCATGTTTTGACCTAATTTGCTCATGAAATGATGATGATGATTGATATGAATGTGAACCCAATTGGTTTTGTTTCTTGAATGTTTGAACATGATTTTGGACACTTGTCATTTGCTGTTTTGACTTTCTCATTCCCTTTTGACCCTAGGCTTGTCCTAGTGGTCCTGTTACTCACCTTTGAGCTCATGTTTTCAGGTTGACCAACAAATGACCAATGAGACCATTCCTATTTGATTGAGCTTGTTTGAATATCATTGACTAACTTGTTTGTTTTGTAGGTGGCTTGGCTCACATGCCTTAAGTCTTGTGCCTTGCACATCCATTTGCTTCTGATTAACTGTTAATGTCTGTTTCCTTTTGCTTTGATTTGAGTTGCATACTAACATCTGCTTGACTATTTCAGGTGCTTTTAGTTGCTTAGTTCTGTGAACTTTTGCTTTGCTTTGCTTATATAAGCAATTTGCATTGAGGTATATTTCTCATCTTCATGTAGTCTGGAAGACCTGGCCTGTTACTTGGCCAGGCAACTGTCTGAAGTCCTCCTTAAGAGGCAATGTTTGTGGATGTTTAATTTTGTCCTTGTACATAGTCTAAGACCTCCTAAGTGAAGAGGCAATTGGCAGAATCCAAGGGATAAGCAACCTATCCCCTGCTACTCAGTGTGTCTTCTGTTTTGCTCACACCACTGTGTTGATGCATTTCAGATACAAACCCAAGATCTTGTACAATTGTACAGTTGAGTCAGTTTTAAATGTGTAGAAGGGTTCCCACTTTCTGAACCCACACATTCTTGTCTTAAGCTCTCCCAGGCCAGGGATAAGAGCTGTGAAGTCTTATCTTCACTCACCTTTCATCTGCTTCATCTTAGCCCCTCAATGGCAAGGTTAAGAGCACATTCACCCAGTTCCAGAGGTTTGTTTGTTGAGGTTGATATGACCCCTCGACTAAAACCTAACCCTTGTTTGAGCCACTTGCTTGTGTATAGTGTGTGCTATCTGTGCTTGTATGTTTGTTTGACTTGCTTCCTGTGCAAGTTAGGGTTAGTTTAGACTTGCTTCCTGTGCAAGTTAGGTTTTGCTTGGCTTGCTTCCTGTGCAAGTTAAGTGTGTGTGTGGCTTGCTTCCTGTGCAAGTCATGACTAGGATAGGCTGGCTCCCTGTGCCAGTTAGCTAGAAACCTTAACTTAGGGACGATTTTGCATGACAACATCTAGGCTCGAGTCGTAGTCTCCCTAGTGTTGTGTCTCCCTCTGTTATCTGGTTAGGCTAGTCCTTTATCCCTCTGTAGGGGAACTACGTCGCCCTAATCCTCATAACAGATGAGGTACGTAGGCAGGAGATGAGCTGATCTCTCCGGGCGCCTTTTTTTTCTTTTTTTCAACCCTTTGTGTCTTAGCCACCCCTGTGTGTGTTTGTTGGTTCGGATGCTGATGTAAGTCCAGTGATTGGCATTCAGGCTCCACGTTTGCCTGTGTTTGTTTGTGTGCGTGTCAGCCGAGCTACGAATGCTCTGATTCTCCTTCGTCCAAAGGAGATACGTATGTATAGGATGCGATATCCTAGCGAGCATGTGTCGTTTCCCCAGTCCGAACTACTTCGACTCTGATGTCTATGCCTGATAGACAAAGTAGGCCCAGGATGCGGTATCCTGCCGAGTCAGTTTCTTGTCAGTTTCTTTTGTCTCCTTCAGCCAGTGTGTGTGAGTTTGAGCAGTGTTTAGCAACCAATTTTCCTTCCTTTTGTGCGTGGATCCCGTCGAGTACGACGGATGCGTAGGGGTGCTAATACCTTCCCTTCGCATAACCGACTCCCGAACCCATACTCTTTGGTCGCGAGACCATGTCTTTTCCAGGTTTACTCTGAGCGTTTCCTTTCCCTCTTTTGGGATAAATAACGCACGGTGGCGGCTCTGTTGTTTCTTCTTTTCCCGCCGGTTTTTCGCGTGATGCGACACATATCATCAACATAGACCATAATTTCTTTATGCATCATATCATGAAAAAGAGTGGTCATAGCTCTCTTGTACGTTGCACCAACATTATTTAACCCGAAGGGCGTCACTCGATAATAGAATGTTCCCCAAGGTGTAATGAATATGGTACTCTACATGTCTTCGGTTGCCATCTTGATCTGATAATAACCGAAAAAACCATCCATAAACGAAAAGACTTTGAATTTAGTTGTAATGTCTACCAACATATCAATGTGTGGCAGAGGAAAATCATATTGCAGACTAGATTTATTCAAATTTCTATAATCAACACACATACAGACTTTTCCATCTTTCTTTGGAACAATCACAATATTGGCCACCCATTGCGGATACTCGGCGGTAACAAGGAAACCATCATCGATCTGCTTTTGCACTTCTTCTTTGATCTTCACTACCATATCAGGTTAAGTTCTTCTCAACTTCTGCTTGACCGGCGGGCATTCTGGCTTCAAAGTCAATTTATGTTCCACAATCTCATAATCTAAACCAGGCATATCTTGATAGGACCAAGCAAACACATTAGAATACTCACGAAGAAGATCAACCAACCCCTTCTTAGCTTCTGGACACAATTGAGACCCACTCTTGACTTCCTTCACATCATCTTTGGAACCCAAGTTGGCCAATTCAATCTGCTCTTCAAACAGATGAATGGATTTTCCTCGTGCTTAAGCAAACAAGATAACTCATCAGATACTTCTTCATCATCATTCTCTTCCCGAGCTTCAAACACCTGGAAATCAAAGTTTGGAGAGGGAGTAGGATCATTACATTCAATGGGTTTGAGAACCAACTTGCATAATGATGTGATATTTTGATTTTAGAGAAGTGGAGTGTAAACAAATATTATGCAGATGGAAAGATTATTATTTATTTATGTTTTTTTGTGATTACCATTTTCAGAAAAAGCAAAAAAAATAAAAATAAACATCATAGATATGGATGAATAAAACTATATTTTTATTGATGATAATAAGGAAATTCCCAACAATGTTTCACTTCTCCCTTAGGCATATGAGAAGGATTTTTCTTAAAATAATAAAAACAAATTACTTTGAACGGTGCATAACAACAAGAATATAAACAACAACCCAATTGTTGCAAGTCTGGCCATGTGTTACAAAGTTGTCACAAACTTCATCTTCATCATTGTCTTCAATAATGGCAGCTGAATGTTGATCATCATTCTGAATGAACCCTCCACTATGGAAAACTTCTTGCATAGCATTGACATTGGCTTTGGATGACCCTTACTGAAATCCTAGCCCTGCTCTATTCTTATTCTCAATGACTTCCACAACACGACCCCATTTGTCGGTGCTACCAGTCTGAACAATCTATTTGGCATCCTTCAAAGAAGACATGGGTGCCCCAGTCTTCTTCAATTCATCAGCAACAGACAAAGCTTGGAATGGTATTCCAACTTCCTCCTCAGCATCTACATAAGTAAAGGATGATAAATGGCTTACCAACAACGCTTTCTCACCACCAACAACAACAAGCTTGTCGTTCGTCACAAATTTCAACTTTTGGTGCAGAGTGGACGTCACAGCACCAACTTCATGGATCTAAGGCCTTCCCAACAAACAACTATAGGTTGGGTGAATATCCATTACTTGAAAATTAATTTGAAAATCACTCAGACCTATCTTAATTGGAAAGTCCACTTCTCCAATGACAGTTTTTCGAGAACAGTCAAACGCTTTAACAATCACGCCATTATACCTCATCAGGGCATCTTGATAAGAAAGTCTTGCTAGAGTTAACTTCGGAAATACATTAAATGATGACCCAATATCAACCAACACATTGGACAGAGCGTCCTCCTTGCAATTCATTGAAATATGAAGCACCAAATTGTGATCCCTACCTTCCTCGGGAAGTTCTTCATCACAAAAGCTCAAATTGTTACAAGAAGTGATGTTGGCAACAATGTGGTCAAACTGATCCACAATAACATCATGTTCCACATAAGCTTGTTCCAATAACCTTTGTAAGGCTTTCTTGTGTGCCTTAGAATTGATCAACAATGACAGCACATACATTTTTGATGGTATTTGAGGCAACTGCTCTACAACTTGAATTTGCTTCTTTTAATCAAACGCAAAACCTCATCATCATCATTATTTCAACTCGTTGGATTCAACAGACTAACACGTTGGAGCACTAGTCAGATCAACTGCAGGAATCTTTACCTTTTTCCCCACTAACACATCTTCCACAACTTTAGGAAAAACTGGATTGAACACACGACCACTACGGGTCACGTTCACTACATCTGTGATACTCACCATTGAATCTGCAACTGGGAGAGGAACCTCTTGACCCTTCTTAATCATGGTGGCATTATACATGTATGGCACAACTTTATCGGATGCATAGGGGACATGGCTTGCTAACCCTATAACTAACAGCAATACCGATATGTTTTCTTTCTTGCTACTGCTATCAAATTGAATAACAACCCGCTCAGGGGTTTTGAATACCGGCACAATGATGTTGACATCATTTCCTATATACCTTGATTGTTGAACCTGAATAACATTCTCATCCATCAACCTTTGAATATCTCTTTTAACAATTACGCAGCCATGAGGGTTAATGCTACAAATAACACAACCATCATGGTCATGTTCACAATGGCTCACCAGGCACAAGTCTTTGTGGATCTCCACCAAGGACCTATGAATACGGCGCACATCAAACACTCTGAAATTCCCAGGACAGTCGTCTACCATGTTCAAAGAAGCGTTTCCATGAGTAGGCAACGGGTTGGCTTTAACATTCAACATTTTGTCCTCAAAGGACACCATACCGATCTTAACTAGATTTTGAACTTCATACTTCAGGGGATAACAATTTTCAATATCATGACCAGGAGCTCCCTGGTGAAAATCATAATGTAAGTCAAGTTTGAACCACCACGACAATGGATCAGGAATTTGAGGAGGGTTCCTTGGTTGGATAAGATTCTTGACTACCAAGAACGGGTACAACTCTGCATATGTCATAGGATTAGGGTGAAAAGAGATCTTCTTCCTCTCAAGGTTTTGATGATGATTGTTGTTTTTGTAGTTGGTACGTTGTTCCAGTTGTTGTTGATGTTGTTATTGAATAGAAACTGGTTGATTGGTTGAATTATTGGTAAAGATTGGGGTTACTGATGATACTTGATGCTGATGTTGACGGGACTGGGAATTCTTCTTCACATGAGGCCTCCTCTGCCTCCCTGTTGATACTGCATTAGTTTCTCCTTCCTTATTTTTGGAGAAGCTCCCACCATACTTCTTGCTCTCCGACACTTCATCTTTGGATAAACGTCCCTCACGAACTCCTTCTTCCAATCTAATCCCCATGTTTACCATCTCGATAAAATCATTAGGGGCACTTGCTATCAAACGCTCATAGTAAAATGAACTCAGCGTCTTCAAGAAAATATTAGTCATCTCCTTTTCCTCCAGAGGCGGACTAATCTGAGCGGCCAACTCCCTCCATCTTTGAGCATATTCTTTGAATGTCTCTTTATCCTTCTAAGGCATCGACCTCAACTGATCTCTATCTGGTAGCATATCAATATTGTACTTATATTGTTTGACAAAGGCTTCTCCCAAGTCATTAAAAGTATGAACACTAGCATTGTCCAGACCCATGTACCATCTGAGGGAAGCTCCAGTCAGACTATCTTGGAAGTAGTGAATAGGCAGCTGGTTGTTGTTGGTTGGAGTAGACATCTTTCTAGCATACATGATAAGATGACTCAACGAACAAGTATTCCCCTTATATTTTTCAAAGTCTGGGACCTTGAACTTCACCGGGATTTTAACATTAGGCACTAGGCATAGCTCGACAACACTCTTACCAAATAAATCCTTGCCTCTTTGGGTCTTCAATTTCTTGCGCAACTCAAGAAATTGATTCATCTCATCCATCTTCTCGTAAACATCTGAACCTTCATACGGCTCAGAGTGGTAAATGGTGTCCTTGACACGAGGCAGAGTATGAATAATAGAAGGAGGCACTGACAGGATCGAGCTAGATGCCGGCACATAAGAAAATGTTGGTGCGTACCCTTCAGGCACAAATTTTGATAGCATTCCCCACGGGAACCTAGCAGGCATGGCAGGAACAAACTGGCTAGCAATGATAGGCACAAATGACGAGGAAATCTTTGAAATGACATTCCTCTGAGGGGGAGGAGTTGCAGGAGGTGGAGACGGTTGGTCCTAAGAAGCTATTACAGATTCCATCAAGGTTGTGAGTCTGGAAATTTCATCTTTCAGCTCTCTATTCTCTTGTTCAAGGTGATGCATTCTCTTCAGTCGATTAGCTCGGATGTTATAGTGATGAGTCAGCTTGGCCGATACACATAAGAAGAACTGATAAGACACCTTGCGGAAGAAACCTGTTATGTAAATGATGCATGAAATGCAATGTTTTTTATTGTTTTTAATTTCAAGGAACATATGAAGTCTCATTTGCAAATATTTTCAATTAGTAATAACAATAATAATAATAATAATAACAATTCAATTGACCATAAAATATTTTTTTATTCATAAAATTGGAAGGACTAACTGAGTACAATTTCAGAAACCAAAATATAAATACAAGAGAAAAGGAAACTAACATCCTAAGGATCCCTAACAACTGCATCAGATGATATGGATATGGTAGCATACTTCCTTCGGATGCATCGAATCTATGACTCAAAGGATGTCTTCATTTGAGCCTTCTCAAGGACAAGCTGATCAACAATCTTCTTCCAAGCACCGAAAGGCTGGGGCATACTAGAGGAAACTAAACCCTTTGGCTCTCTCTGTATCTTCAATGCATGCTCCCCAAGAATCTCAATAACGCATCTTTGTCTTTCAACTCAAGCTGCAACTCCTCATCTTTTTAGTTCAAAGCATGGAACCTCTCTTCCCACAAGTCTCTCTCTTGATTCATCTTGGCAAGCGCGTCTTCCAACTCCTCTACATCTTGGTTAGGGAGAGTTGATGGCTCAACCAAAACCATAGATATAGGTCTCTCACAAGTGTATGACATCTTGAGCTCCAAAGCTATCTTCTTCCCCAAAATAGTGTAAGCTTCCAAATCTACACAATTGCATGGACCAAGATCGAATCTTCCTTTCCTATTCACATTGTGCCAAGCACGCACCATACTCTTCAAAAGTTGGGGATCTTTACCCTCTTGATAGAATAGACCCTATAACTGAACGTTATTATGTTTATCTCTCAAGGGGAACCCAAGTTAACGACGGGCCAATATTGGGTTGTAGTTGATTCCTCCTTGCGTACCAATGAGAGGCACATTAAATAACTCACCACAACTGTCAATAATGCCCAACCTACCCAATACAGAATCATACCAAACAATATCATCATGAGTGAGAGACATAAGTCTCTGGGATCACCGTAGAACTTGTTGGTTATCCAAGAAACCAGGCGTCTGAGGCAAGTGCGAAATAAACCACTTGTACAAAAGAGGAACACATCACACAATAGTCCCACCACCTTTAGAATTCCTCAAATGCAAAGCGAAGTACATGTCACCCAACAGAGTCGGAACATGTTTCCCAATCAAAAAATTCTAATGGCGTTAATGTCAATAAAACCATCAATGTTAGGGAACAAAGCTAGACCATAGATGAGCAATACCAAGATAGCTTCAAAAGCATCCATGCTACCGGCTTGAACAAAAACAGTAGCTCTACCAATGAGAAAATTAGAAGTCAATCCAATAATCCCTCCTTTCTTCACCAAATGAGCATCAATCTCAGATTTCTTCAGATGAAGAGCTTCAGCTATGACATGAGATCTAGAGAACTCCTCCAATCCACTGAAAGGTACCTTGTCAGATACGGGTATACCCAAGAGATGGGCATACTCCTTTAACATGGGCACAAGTTGATAGTCAAGAAAAGTGAAGCACTGATAAAGAGGGTGATAGAACTGAACCAAAACACTCAGAAATCCTTCAACCACATCGGTAGATAATACAGACAAGAGCTTCCCATGATGTTGCTTGAAGTTCAAGGGATATAATACATAGGATGACAACTTCCTTAGCTCTTTCAAATCAGGACATCTGAAACTGTACTTCTTAGTGTTCCTTCGTCCACAATCCATGGTCTGAAAATATTTGCAAATAAGACCTTAGTTTCCTTGAAATTTGTTTTTTGTGATGAATGTCATGATGTGCATGTATGGATGAATGCAACAATCACACACAAGGGATCACACACAAGGAAAACAGAAACAAAGGTCAGGGGATGGATAAAGTCATCATCAAGATCAATCATCCATTTTGGTGGATTATGGTTTTCACCTTATCAACACCCAAGTTCCATTGATATTGATGAGACTGGTCGGATCAACCAAGAATCAAAGGGTTTATTGTGAGTCACGAGCATGAAGTCGGATTAAGAACCATCCCAAAGGAGTGCACTAAGGGTAAAAAATTGTAGATCATGTTCTAAAAAGTTCCCAGAGTTGTGATCCCATCTACCAGATACTATAGGTTATGATGACCGACTCATCAACCCATAGTATTCTCAAGAGAAACTCGTCTGAGTGTAGTATCGCGTAACAACTGTTATCAAGTCTACACTTGAACAGTCTCCGCACTACGTCCTAAATAGGCCAAGTTGGGTTAAATGTTCTACGGTCCTCGGCTTCTCGGACCCCAAATTTAGAGAAAGTAATGTCTTTCCACGACTTACTTGTGTGACATTAGTAACTCCAAAGATGTCTCCACTGAGTGGGGGGTCTCATGCCAAATCTTTCAGGACTACTCCTTCAAAGCCAACATGACTATACCATCCTCATATCTTAGATTGCACTCAAGTTCGGGTTAGAACTTATCTCACCATATAGAGATCACCAAGCACAACATACAGAGTACCATACAACTATATACACAAACAAACATCAAATACACGAATACATACACACAAAAAAGTAGGCTAAACCCACTGAGGACTACTCCCTAGCAGAGCCACCACTTAATTTTTGTAGCGATAAATTCATGACCATCAAGTTATAGATAAACTTGACGTCAATAAAACCAGAGTCACCATCACGCTTTTATTGTTTCCAACGGAAAAAGGCAAAAGTACGAACAAAACCCAAAGATAAGAAGTTTTCAAATTAAAACTAATAAAATATCAGAGATTACATGTAAGGGGGTATGTTACACAGAGGGAAGGTGTTAGCACCCAAAGTGTCCTAGGTACTCCTAGGGAGTCCTTTTTTGTGTGCAAGTAATTTTGTCAAAATGATGTTTCATAAAATATAGAGTGGGGGGATAAGAAAAGAATTCATTAATTATATTTTTGGGTTTGAAAAGACCTTTGGTCTTATGCCTATGTACCAACATAAAAATGAGGGATCAAAACCCCGTAGTTCGTGGTAAAAATTTCAAAAAAAGTTGGTGAATTAATTTTAACAAAAGTCCAAAGATTTGAAGGGGGTTGTTAGTTCTTTTTGTATTTTTGAAATTGAAGTGAACATGGTTAAGTTCATTCACAAGTTTGATTAAGAAAAAGTTTGAAAATTCATCGGCATAAGGCCAAAGTTTCTAATCATTAAAACATGTCTAAGTTGAAAAACACAAACAAATAAGGTTTTTGAAAAGAGGGAGATATTTTGAAATTTAAGAAGTGGGAGGAGACGAAGGGACTATCCTAGACAAAAAAATTAAAAGTTAAGGGTTGAAAGGATCTGACCAATGGGATGCAATCCAACAGACAAGAATATCGTATAGAAACCCATTTTCCTTTGGACTGTAGCAAGCAACAAGCATAAGCAATATCCAAGCAAACCATATGAAGACCAAGGCATCAAATAAAGATAGCCATAATATCCAAGCAAGCAATCCAATAGCTAGCAGTCTTCAATGTCTTCCAATGTATCAATGAAAAATATCCCTTGGTCACTCAGAATAATCATCAGACATCAACAATAATAATAGGATAACAATTATGTACAAAGACAAAGTGACAGATGAATCAAGGTCATTCAAGGCTTGCATCAGATGGAAGCCACAGTCAAATATAGCTTAGTCTCAGATAGTGGTATTGGCCAAGTCCTCAAAGCATATGGAAGTTACCTATCCTAAGTCCAAAATTTCAGATCAAGTCCAATAGTCCACCAAGATATTTTTTAAGGTTTTTGTTTTCATTATGTATTTTAAAGGTCCTAAGACCACAAGAAAAATCAAAACAAGCAAACAATATATACAATCACAAGATGTGACTCAAGTGAGCAAAGGGAAAAAGGACTGAAACATAAACAAATTGCATGAAATATAAATGGTATATGAATGATACAAGTATTGAAATTTAAAGTACATTAAGTAAATGACTTGAAAGTAAAGAAACATTAATAAAGTGTTAGTCAAAAATTAGTGAAAAGTTTGAATTTATTAATCCATTCTTTGGAGAATACTCAACCATTCATTCACAAGTATGAATTCTTGAACCAAGAGATCATCCATGAGAAGGGCTCCAACTTGGATAAATCAACAAGTATGCCACTAGCTCTCATGAAAGAAAAAAAGGACAAGTCTTCACACAATGCCATGAAGAATGGGAGACTTACAATCTCACTTACAAGAATGTTATGTCTTTTTGGTCAAATTTAGCTCTATGTTAAGCAATCGTAATTGGACTTATGTAGAAGTCTTAACTATCTGAGGTCGGGCAATAAAAATATAGGTGTTAATGCATGTTAGAGATTTGGTACAAAGAACCAAACTCCTAAAACATACCACACACTAAAAAAAAGGGAGGGACCTATCTCAGTCAGGCTCATGTTGATTCATCTGACACAAGGTCATTGATGAATTAACTAGCATTAGACATGAAGAGAATTCATTGGTCGTGTGATGGATTGTGGAATAATAGGGATGAAGATGAAGGGGGAAGAGGAAGTAGAAACCCAAATTGATCATAGGAGGAATTTCATCTGATCAATACTATCCATTCATTTTGGGAGATGAAATGTACATTTCATAAATCCCCTAAATCCAATAGTATTGGTTAAACAAAAGTTAAATCAACCATGATCAAGGCCAAATAGAAAGTCAAACATCACAAGACCATAAAAATGGCTCAACATAATTTTTAAACAATTATTCAATTAAAAATCAAATTAAAAATAAATTAAAATACTTTTTAAAATGTACAAAACCTCAAATCCCTTCAAAACATCAAATAAATGGGCAAGGAATTTATCCTAGGTCAAACAAGGTCAAAGGACCTTAGACAAAAAAAATAGATTTTTTGGAAAGTCAGAAGTATTTTAATAATATTTAAAACAAGTTAAACATAATTTAATTCATGAAAACTAATCCAAAAAAATGAATTTAATTCATAATATGGAAGAGGAAAATATTTAAAGATTTTTGGTGAAAGTCCCATATTTTTTGGATTAAAAATGAAATTAATATGAATTAAACAAAATAAATGGATTAAATGGAAAATCAGAAATTAAAAAGAAAGTATAAAAAATAAGGGTCATCAGATCTCCCTCAATAATTGAGGCGGCATATCTGATGGCCAATGGCGCGCGTTCCACAACGGTCCTTAGTCAACGCATCATATGCATGGTAATTAAAAGTAAGGGCACAAATTAAAATAAGTCAACATGATCAGATGGCCAAGAGGCACGCTAACACATCACCGGACTGTTCGACCACCAAAGTTCACCAAAGTAAAAAGTGCATACACTAATTTAAAGAGAAAAAGCTCAGGAGCTCGAATCTGGCCTCAACTTCTCCTAATTCCAAGTATATTGAAAGATACAAGGAATTGAATTTTAAGGTACACGATCCGAGTTGCTTCAATTTGACCTCAAAGCACCTCAATCTTATTGCCTACATTGATAGGACTTCAAACAACCAATAAACAAGTAGAATTATGGAGAAATGAGAGAGAATCGAAGACTTGAAAATCTTGAAAAATCACCTTCGGGTTATAGTGATTTGGCTTGATCTCGATGCAATTCCACTTGGTTCTTCCTCCTCTTACTTGCAGTGAGTGATTGAGATAAAATGGCTATGAATCCTTGGAGTTATTGTTCATAAATAGAAGTTGAATCAAGAACTTGATTTTAATGAAATCCTCAAGGTATTCTATGGAATGGGGTTCTCAGATTGCTTACCAAGGCTTGGGCAAGGTATCTCCTTCAATCTGAGGTCAATGAGTTCATTATATAGGCCATGGAAAGTGATATTCACACCATTTGAATTTTGAGAAAAAAATAGAAATTCAAATGCATTGGTGCATGGACATGTACTAGGCCCAAAATGATCATTGCAATCCATTCCGATTCGTGCACAAATGCTACTGATGTCATAACATGGAGCCATGCAAAGCTAAATGGAAATTGAATTCAAATGTTGCCAAAACAAACCATGAGAAGAACCCGTGCACAAGTCCCTCAATTCTTGTCCAAATTGAGTGATCTTGGATGCTTTTGAGAGGTGACATCAATGGGAACAACTTTGATGTTTAATACTTTTTCATTTGCAACTTAGATCATGATAAATTTTGAGGTGGAAGTTGGAGAAATCAAACATGGTTGAAAATTTTCTAAGTACAAAGTCAAATGACCACTTTTTCCACCTTGAATAACTTTTGCTATGAGATTCAAATGAAAGTGGTTCCTTCAACAAATTTGTATATATTTCATTCCTATTCAATTTTGTACCAAATTTGACATCATTGGGATTTTTCATGAGGGAGTTATGGATTTTAGAAGTTGAGGAAAATTGCTTGTTCAATGGTAATGGCCCAAAATGACCTATAATGTTTCCTTTTGGCACATACCCTTGCAAGTAGAATTTGACATTTCTAAATAAATCAAATTTCGATAAGACATCTTGAAATTAATGATGAAACTTGGATGACCTTAATATGATAAACATTCAGAAAGTTATGGTCCTTGGAAGTTGACCTCCTAACTAGGGCACAAACAAAATGACCTATAATCTTTCACCATAAAAAATGACTTCCCAGGAATAATTAGATCTTGATGCCAACATGAAAGGTGTTTGTAATGTCATATAGAGTAACTTTGATCTTGGAATAATTTTCATATGACACAAATTGTAGGATATAGGGTCTAGGGAACCCTAGATTTGACCAGTTGGCTTTCTCTAGTCAACTTCTTTGAACCAACTTGCAAACTTGAAGTTCCTTTGATATTTGGGGATCATGGAGAATAATATATGCTTGAGATGATGTATAATGAAGTATCCCTTGAGATAATTGACCAAATGATAGAGAAACTTACTGAGAAAGTCACACAAGATACCTAGATGAATTAGGGCTTCCAAGGCAAACAAGCTTCAAACTCTTGATGAATTCTTGATCAAACTGACAAATGAAGAACATGGGGATCCATATATGATGCTTAGAACCAATGTGTACCATTTTTTATTGATCTCTTTGCATTGAGGGTCTTAAACCTTAGATGTGAGCTTGGTGAGGGCACAAATGGACACACACACACAGCTACAAAAGAAACAAAGACACACATAGACATATTTTTGGTATTTTAGTTAGTAAAAAAAATAAAATAAAGTATGATACAATCAAATGTACTTGGTGATATCTCCCCATGCAAACCCAATTAATGAGGGGTAAGGAGGATACCAAGGTGTGATCCCAAAGCCAATGCAAATGATGAGATAACATGAGGGATCTTAGGGTCAAAATTAGGGTCTTACAATACCCACGTACGCAGACAACCTAAATGGTTCCCATGGAGTACCATGGACGTGAGGGGTGATAATACCTTCCCCTTGCATAACCGACTTCCGAATCCAAGTCTCAGTTGCGAGATTGATTTTTTATTCGTAATTTTAAACCTCTCGTGTGCACCTTTTGTTTTTTAGGATTTTATCGACTACTTTCCCTCTCCTCTCCCATAGAGGAACATAAATAAAATTTGGTGACGACTCTTATATTCTGCCTTCTCTCTTCGAGAAATGCATTCTTTAGTTCAATTCCGATTCCTCACTCCTGAAACCTCGGTAGCGACAGCTGGCGACTCTGCTGGGGAGACTAAACGACTATGGTTTCCCTAAGTAAGTCTAGCTTAGTTTAGGTTCTCCCTTTTGCGTGTGGGGGGATTTATCCGCTTATTTATTTTTGCACTCTTTTATTCTTTTATTTCTAACTTGTATATTTGTTTCTTTGTATATCTGTGACTATGGCCGCGTGACGAAGGAAGATGGTTAAATAATGATTGCGATTAAAACCTTATGTGAAAGACTCTCCACCCTAGTCTGAGAGCTTACTTGAGATATGATAGTTTGAGGTAGTATGGGTCCATGAGGAGCTTTCCTCTTGAAGGGTCGTACGAGAACCTCACTTAGTGGTAAACTCTCTTAGAGGTATTGATGATCATTGAGGTTTCGGCGTAAGCATCCTTATCTCCATTAGAGTCCATGACCCTAAGACCCTCTTTTTAGAACATTTAACTTTGGACGGCCTAGACCAATGGCCGTGTAATATAGGTCGCCTATGATATTTCCTCGTGAGGGTCGATACGAAGATCTCACTTAGAGTAGATTTCTTTGAAGGATGCTGAGTGAATGTTTCTGGATGGTTAAGTGGGGTTGAAGTTACTTGAAACTCAAAAGTCTAAACTTTGTTTTGGAGGGTGAAAGTTGGATTTACAACATGGGTTTCTTGGCTCTAGAAGCTTGGTTTTCTGATCAAACAACATCCCCTATTTAAGGGAAAATGTAGGAGTTGTTTGGAGGGAGAAAAAAAAGGTTCCTTCAGAAAAGGGGAAGCTCGAAAAATGAAAAAAGTGGGAGACTTGTTGAACAAGGGGACCTGAGTTTTTTCCTACAATTCTCCTCCACTCAGTCTGTTCTGCACTTAGCATCAATTAAGGGAAGCAACGGGGCTTCAAATAATGCTGATGTCCCTTTGTCTTTTGTCCATTTTTGGCAAAAATCACCTTTTTGACTTTAGTTCGAATTGGCCCCCATGTGACTTGGTTTCAATCCAATTGACTTTCAATCTTGTCACATAATGTTTTGAAACAAGTTTGGGATCAGAAAGCATCAAAACAAAAGGGTTTAGATACCTAATGCTTGATTATGCAAATTCTGACTAAGTGTGGTCTGATGTGTGCACCATGATGAATCACCAACTTTGAACTTGGGCCAAATAAATTTGGCTCATTCATTTTGCATGAAACTTAGGCCATTTAATCTTTGCCATGCCATTAACAATTTGCAAAAAGAACTAGATCAAAAGGAGTTATGGTGTGGAAATGGAATTGATGAAAAGTGGGGGTCATGGACATGTTTCTAGGCCTGACTAGGCACCTTGACCAGTTTGGACAATCCAATATTTGAGGTCCTTTATCAAAGAATTAGGTCTTGGAACTTGAAACAAATTTGAAAAGGGATTAAATTAGGACATTCTGCTCAAAGAATATCATCAAAAGGTTGAAAGTTGAAAAAGTTATGGACTTTGGACCAAATGATAGGCCAAGCTTGCCAAGACATTACCAACCAACATGCCCTAAAAATGACATTTTGAGCTTTCTTGAATTTTAAGGCACCAAGATGAATATTTGAAGCTCAAATGATCATATCATAATGGAAAATGTACCTTGGTGTCTTGTGGAATGATTATAGGTCAAGTTCATGGATGAAACCAAAGCATCACAAGTTCAAAGTTCAAGACCAAACCTCCACCGGTTCCATCGATGAAATAGATGTTTACTTGGCAGATGATGGTTGAAAATTACTTGAATTTAATGTTAATATAGTGATGAATTTAGGTTTTCTTGGATCACAAGTGTCATCAAAGGCCATAGTTAGACAAATTAGGGTTTGGAGTACAAGAGGTGTCTTGAGATGATTCACAAGGTTGTGGTATGAACAAAGTTTGGATACTAGGGTTATTTAAAGGTAAGGTCATGGCACAAAATGGATGATGACTTGTACAAGCCACTGAGGATCAAGATTTAGGGTTGAGGTTTGAAGATGACCCAGATGAATCTTCAAATGTCTTCAATGATGGTTCACCATCCAATTAGGGTTTTGGAGGTGAGTGGAATGACTCGAGTGATCCTCCAAGGTCAAAGGATGCTTGAGGATGAATATTAGGGTTAAAGTGGCTTGTGCACACCTCAACATGATCAAAGGGTGTAAACACCATGCCTTGAGTTTGTGGATCATTATGTGTGTGGATGCACATGAGATGATGCATGATGGATGTATGCTTATGCATTAGGATTATGGAAGGTTGTATGAATATAGGGTGAATTTGAGGCTATGGAAACGAGTACTCAACATGTCTATTAGCTCACTATAACTCACTCAATGGATATGTGATCTCTCAATCAACATGCAAAATCAATTATAATTAGCTTGATCATGTTCTAATAGAGTTTACCAGAGAAATCACAACACACACATTAAAGGTCTTTTCAGGTTGTAACTTGGCTTATGTTAGGGTAGGATATTTTGAGGAAACTAAGTTTAAACCTTTGGAGTTAGGTTCCTAGTGTAGCGGTAAAAAAATTGAGATTAAGCTATTGATTAACTTAACTCGTAAAGCAAGAGTTGCCACCAAGCTTTTATTGTTTCCAAAGGAAAAGGAAAAAGTAAGAACAAAACCCAAAGAAGTTTTAAAATAAAATTAATAAAAAGAGAACAAGGGTTCAGGGGTTAGTTATACAAAGGGAAGGTATTAACACCCTAAACATTCATGTTACTCCATGGGAACCTCTTTGACAATATGTACATTTTGGTTTTAAAAAAGTGTTATTTGTTAAAAGATTGGAGAGATGGGAAAATAAGACTTTTGAAGTCTCATGCATACGTACCAACAAAGTGAAATGGAGGATCAAAACCTCGTAGTTCGTGGTAAAAATAACAAAAGGAGTTTGTTTTGATTCATTTTTTATGGAAAAGATATTTTGTCATTTTAAGGAGAATACTCAACTAGTCACCTACAAGTATGATAACTTTGCATCATCATGAGAAGGACTCCAACTTGGATAAGGATCAACAAGTATGCCACTAGCTCTCACAGATGGAAAATAATTATCATCAATACTATGGAGATAGGAGAATTATAACTCAACTATGGAAATTACTTATGTTTAATACCTTGAGAAAAGTTTTAAAAGAAAAAGCGCACAAGGGCACAAAATAGTTTGAATGACTTATGAATTTTTTTAGTCTTTTGAAATTGGTCTAAATATGCTTAAGATGAATTAGCATTTATTGGGAAAAAGGTTTTGAAAATCACTTGATAAAAGTCAAGGTTTATTGAGAAAGATGCCCAAGTTAGAAAGCAAGAAGGTTTTGAAAAGAGGGAGAAGATTTGAAAATTTAAGAAAGGGAGGAGAAGAAGAGACTATCCTAAAGCATAAAGTAAAAGCTAGGGAGGAAAGATCTAACAAATAAATAACAAGCTTTATGACATAAGTCAAGCAATAATTACCTCCTTTAGATTTAGTCTCAAGAAAGTTAAAATAAGCAAATGATAATCCATGTGCCAGATGAAACCAAAGTAATCAAGCCAAGTCTTCATATAGAAGTCCAAAGTCATAGGTATCAGATGAACTCCAAGCTCTCAAATCATAAGTCCTAAAGCCAAGGTCTAGGCCCTAATTCTAAGTCCATAACTCCACAATAATGTCAAGGATAGTAACCACAATTTCATGAGTTAGGAGAAACAAGATTCTTTTTAGGTTTTTTCTTAGTAGTATTTTCTTAACAATGATATAAAAGGAATGTCCAAATGGATAAAGAATAAAATGACATAATCACCAACAAATATGATATGAAATGCAAAATATAAAGTATAAAGTAAATGACATAAAATAAAAGCATAAAGTAAATGATATTGAAATAGAAGTTAATACAAGGGAATAGTTAGTAATGGATTTTAGTAGAGATGAAAATACGTTTTTGGTCATTTTTTGGAGAACACTCAATTATCTACTAATAAACATGAAAATATGAACCTATACATCATTTATGAGAAGGGCTCCAACTTGGATAACATCAACAAGTATGCCACCAACTCTCACAAATGGAAAAGGAGCAACATTTTCACACAATACCATGAGGAATAGGAGACTTACAATCTCACTTATAAAAATGTATTTGCTTTTGGGACAAATTTAGCGCTATGTTAAGCAATCGTAATTGGACTTATGTAGAAGTCACAACTATCTGACGTCGGTCAATAATAATGTTTGTGTTAATACATGCTAGAGAAATGATATGTAAATCATTCTCCTAAAATCATGCCACACAAAAAGAAAGAAAGGGGATGATCAAGCACAAAGGCTAAGAGGATGGTCCATTACATAAACCCACACTTCATGACACTTAGGACAAACTTATGCATCAATCCAAGGTACCTTAAATGATTCATGATCACTTAGAAGATAAATTTGAAATGATAAAAGTTCATCAAGTACCAATCCACACATCATGAACAAGATTGACTCAAGTCATCCAATTGATCAAAGGAGAAATAAGGAGATGAAAAAGAGAGACACAAGAGAAGTCACACCCAAATTGGATCAAAAGTTTGATCAAGTCATCATCAAAATCAATCATCCATTTTGGTGGATTAGGGTTTTCACCCTATCAACACCCAAGAACCATTGAGTTTGATGAGACTTGAAGTCCAAACCATCATGATCCACTGCCAACAGAAGTCCACAAGGTCACACAAATATAAAATGCAATTAAATGAAATAAAAAATGCATCAAAGGTATTTTTAAATGATTTTTAAAATATAAATAAAATGGAAAATCCATAAAGTCCTTAAAAACACCAAATAAATGGCCAAGAAAATTATGGAAGGTTGGAAACAAAATAAGAAACATATAATAAGATTTTCAGAATTTTAAAATGCAGAAAAGTATTTTTAAACCAATTAAAATAAAGGATAAAAGAGAAAATTCATGAAAAATAGGAAATCAATGAAATAAAATGTGAAAAAATAAAAATCATATAAAGAAAAATAAAAGAGAATTTTAGAAATTATTTTGGGATTTTTTGGATAAAAAATGAAATTACTATGAATTTTTACAGAAAAAGAAATTAAAAATAATAAAAGAAAAAGAATTAAAATCAGAAAAAACACGGAGGGTTGGATCACCCTCATTAGTTAACGTGGCAGATCCAACATTCCAAAGGTTAGGATGCATGGTGGAACATGCTACAAGTCAAACACATGATCCAGTTTAAATTCAACCAATCAAAACATTTCAATTTGCCAATGTGTCTAATTCAAACTCAGACAACCTGAGAAAACTCCGGCCGTGTTCTCTGGTGATCTCTCACCGGAGTTTCATCGTTTGGTAAATTCAAGACACGAGACCACCACCATTGTGATCCTCTTCTCATCCTGAATTCAACCTTATACTCCAAATTCATTTATGTGAACTGAGCAAAGGGAATTTCAAAGAAGTTTCAGAAACAAGCAAGCCACGTAAAATAAAATTAAATGATGAACACGATCAATCAACACCAGATAAGTTAGGAGAAAGCATCATAGAGTGAAGGACTTCATTGTGGTAACATGTTTGAGTTCAAATGATGCTCAAAACTACCTTGTCCAGATGGTGATCAGAAGTTGATAAAGCTCGATCTAGTTAGAGCACTTCAGGATGTCTCAGAGCTTGGGAATTGTTGCAAAAGTTTCGGAGGATGCCGATGGTGCTAATGGAATCAAGAAATTGGATTGAAACAAGTTTAAACTCAAAACACGATAATTGAATTTTCTGGAAAAAAAATCAACTTGCAGTAGGGGTTTCTTGGCTCTTCAAAGCTTACAATGAAGGCAATAGCTTCCTTTATTTATAGGGAAAGTGTTTGGATCCAAATACGTGTGGAATGATGCAGAATTCGTGCAAAACAAATTTGATCAAAATATGACTTGAAACTCATCAAAACTCAGCCAAATGATGCATTTTAAGTGTCAATTAACTTCTGGAGTCTTGTTAAAACATGTTTAGGTCCAAAGCACATGCTAATTTAGCTTGGAATTGAGATTAGTCATGATCAAATTTCAGGCAATGGTGGTTTCTTTAGTTTCAAGTCACCATGTTCAACTCAATGGGACATCCTACTCAAGAGGCTTTTTGATCCCATTATTTTTGCAATGTGCTAACATCATGGCCAAGATTACAATGTGCTAAGAAAGCTTGCATTTGGAGGTTTGAGCATAAAGTTATGACATGTTGAAGTTGGCATGAAAACCGGTTACATAACTTAGAAAAATTTGAGTACTTCATGACTAAAAATGACCTATAATGTCCTAAAGAATTCCATGGCCTTCCAAGCATATTTTGACCTTGGTCCTTGAATAAAACTTGTAGAGGGCATCACAAATGGCATTGTGAAAAAAGAATCGGCTTCATATGTTGTAAATTTAAGAAGTTATAATCCTTGAAAGTTGGGAAAAAGTCATTTAAAAATATGTCAAATTTCACTAAGTCCACAAATGACCTATAATGTCTCCAAACTTTTGATGATACTCCAAGCATAATTGGCTCTTGTCATGTAAAGATAAGTTGTACGTGATGTTGAGAAGAGTCATATGCAAAAAGTGGCATTCAAAAATGTTGATAATTGAAGGATTTATGATCCTTGGAACTTTAACTTCAAAATGTTGACTTTTAGGTCAAACCACTTGGAACAAGCTTGTGTATTTGCATTTTTCTTCCACTTCAAAGCATATGGGTGATCATATGAATTCAAGATAAGGTTTCCTTTATTTCATATTGATTAGATTGCTCAAATAACATGGTGAATAATGCATGGAAATAAACACATGAACCTTTGACTTTTCTTGAGAAGTAAGCCACCAAACTTTGAGATGCTCTTGATTTGAAAAGCCCTACTTTGCAGAATAAACTCAAGGGAAACAACACATATTTTTGGTATTTTGATTAGTTGTTATATAAGAAATGAATCAAATAAACACACAAGTAAAATACCAAGAGGTGCTTGGTGATCCTTGCAAGAAGCAACCCAAAGACGGATAAGGGGAAGGATCAAAATGTGACCTTGTTTGTATGAAAAAAATGTAAATGAGATGTGGGATCTTAGGGTTAAAAACTAAGGTATTACACCTAGTTCTCCTTCTATCATGCATCTTTGTTCCTTTTTGATGGTACTAGAGAGCTTTGGTCCTTATCTTTCTTTTCTTTTCTCATTCGTTTTTTTTTTTTGAAGAAGTTCATCTTTCCATTTATTTTTCACAAATTATTTTTTTGAAATTTTGGACCATATCCTCTAGTACCCCAACCCCAAACTTAAAACTTTGCTCACTTTCAAGAGTAACCCCAAACTTTATCTTTTTCATATACTTTAGGAACTATACTTCTACCTAACTCCAAAGAGAGGGTGGAAATAAAAGATCTTTCAACTCATATGGCTAAGAGTTTTAGGCTATGTCACCGAAGGAAAGGTTAAGGCTCAAAGTGGCTAGCAATGGATATACATATTATTACAGGGTGGTTTTAAAAAGGCTCAAAGTTATAAATAAAAAATTGCCTCAATGTGTGTCGGTCAAACTAGATAACTTAATTTGAAATAGATCAACCCAGATAAAAGAATAATGCATGGATACACTCATAAAGAAAGAAAAGTGAACAATGAAAATATTTGGCTCAAACCTTACTATATAAGGTATATGTAGGTTGAGTACAAGTCTGTTGATTCTTATCTCATCCTTTACCTTCAAGTTTTTAGTTGCTATTATGATGATTAAGTTTCTTTTGGATCATTTGTTCAATGCTAAAGTGCTAAACTTGCAAAGCTGAAGAAAAAACACACAACTACAAACTTGTTTATTAAAGACAACATAGATCTTCATGCTAGGGTTACGCTTGAGTAGAAAATTCCTCTTATAGATGATGGTCTTGAATAAAAATAAAGTAAACTCTGCAAAACAAAAACATATTAGAAATGATGGGTTTCCTCCCATTCAGCGCTTTTTTTCGTCATTAGCTTGATGTCTCATGCTCAAAACACGCCAGGCGCAAGGGATACCCTCACGCCGATGAAAACTCCTTTTTTTCATTCTTTTGTAAATTTCACTACATTTCTCTTACAATTGGTAGCATGTCTCTAAATCCTCCATATATGGTGTCCATGGCTTCCAAGAATAGGCGCCCAAGAATCACTGACCATTCCAAATCATTTTTCATGTCGATCACCACAAAGTCTGCAGGGAAGGTCAAACCATCAACATGAACTAGCATATATTGTACAATACTAAGTGGGCGCGTCATAGATGAACCGACTAAAGTGAATGTCATGTTGCTCAATATGATCTCTCATATCTTCAATTTCTTAAATTTGCTCAGCGGCATGACATTGATGCTCGATCCTAGGTCACATAAATCATGTGGAGTTTTCACTCCACCAATGGTGCAAGTGATGTTGAACTCCCCTGGATCCGTCTTCTCTTTATCTGCCATGTTGACATGTTCTTAAGTCAACTTCTACTTTCCACCTTCCAACAATACCTGCAAAAATTTAGCAAACTTGAGAATTAATTCTAAAATTTCACAAAAAGATACACTTACCTGAAGTTGTGTCAACATTTCTTTAAATTCAAACATCCCAAACTCATCCTTATGTACCAGTTTCTTCTTAATGATGGGATATGGTGGTTTTATGTAATCTGGTAAAGGTGGGTTCGGTTCATTCAAGATTTTATTCTTTATTCTTTTTCATGGAGATTTTTTATCTATGAATTTATCAATGGTGGCTTATCTTTCCTCTTTGTCACCTTGATTCTCACTATCCTATTTTTCAATTCCACCTTCCTTTTTCTCAATTTCATCCTCTTGAACTCTTTCAGCTTCACCTTTTTTAGTAACAACCCCAAAATCCATTTCCACAACCTTGCACATTTCATTCTTAGGATTATCAACGGTGTTACTGGTGAATCCTCCACTTGAGCTTGGCAAAGCAGTTATTTTTCTAGATAACTGATCAATACGTGTCTCCAAATTTTTGGCTGATGCATCATGGTTTCTACTCATAATTTCATGGTTCTTATTTACCTGATCAAAGATACTTTGCGTGACTTTAATGAAATTCTGCAAGGTCTCATCCAATTGTGATGGCTTCCTTTGAAACAAAGCGTGTTGGCTTTGTTGCATCCCTTAGCTAGAATTTTAATTTTTATTATTGCTCCAACAGAAATTTGGGTGATCTTTCCAACCTGGATTGTATGTGTTGGAATACACGTTGTTCTTTTGGAAATTAGCAAACTCGACCTCCTCACTTGTCTCTTCCAACGAACACCTTCCATTTTCATGTTCTCTTCCATAAAAATCGCACCTAAGTAATTGTACCTGGCTCACACTAGCTCTACCTAAGTTGCTTTCAGCTAGCTTCTTATTCAACATTTCAATTTGAGCT
Organism: Lathyrus oleraceus; assembly: GCF_024323335.1. Classification (NCBI taxonomy): domain Eukaryota; kingdom Viridiplantae; phylum Streptophyta; class Magnoliopsida; order Fabales; family Fabaceae; genus Lathyrus; species Lathyrus oleraceus. The sequence continues at coordinate 304,392,630 of NC_066584.1, forward strand.
AAAAGAGAAGTATAAGTATCAAGAGGTAACATACATTTAGGTATGCCAGTTGTTTCAAGCTTGATCGACCTTTCAGTTTTCAAATGGTACTCATTCATACACATCTTCTCAGTGATGTCCTTTACTTGTGGTTCAGTCATTTGACAGATAGTACCTCTTATTGAAGCATCCAATAACATGTGAGTTTGAATCTTGAGACCTTTGATAAAGCTTTGCATCTGCTCCATGTTATTCATGTTGTAACTCGGGAATTTGCACAGCAGAAGTTTGAATCTTTCCCAAGCGTCATAAAGTGACTTAATTTCCTGCTGCTCAAAATTGACAATTTATGTTCGGCGCTCAGTAAACTGAGTGGTAGTAAAAAATATTTCAAATAATTTATCTTCCAATTCTTTCCAAGTCTAGATTGTTCCATTCGGAAGGCAAAGCAACCAATCTTTCTCCCTTCTAATAAGCGAGAACCTAAAGAACCTCAATTTAAAATAGTCTTCAGTGACATCAGTTGGTTTTCACATTGAGGCGGTTTCATAGAAGCGTGCAAGATGTTCCCATGGGTCTCTAATCGCGTTCCCATTGAACGGGTTAACTTAAACTTGAAAGTACATAACTTTTAATATCAAAGTTAGCAGGGTGTGTCGATACAAACCCTTTTGAAACCTGTAACTCGTCGGTGCGTTTACAGTAATCCCCCATAGTTAGGGGTTGTATAGCTGCCATGACTTCTTATTCAGAGTTAGAAGAACTTGATAATTTCTCTTCTTCTGGTATTCATCCTTCCAGAGTTGCTTCTCTAACTGCTTTTCTAAGAGCACGTGTGATCTTTCAATTTTTGGATCCATTGGAATTAATATTGATCCTGAACTACACATACACAAACAGAAAATACCTCAATATCACTATGATAAACAAGAAAAATAAAATAAAAATAATTAAAAAAATAAAAAATTGCACAAACATCGTCTTGTTGAAAAATCAACAGTCTCCGCCAACGGCGCCAAAAACTTGATGACTTCTCGGTGAGTGTACCAATAATGTTGAAGTAATAAAAAGATCAAATCCATAGGGACAACCTCTGAGAAAGACAAAATGTGTGCAATATATAAAATGTGTGCAATATATAAAAACTAGTAAATGAGTAAACAATGTCACAAAAGTGGTCAGGTTGTGTTGTAGAATCTCTTATTCCTCTGTTGTTGTTTGATGCACTGCCTTGTATGAATGATCTAATCACTATAATCCCACGACGAATTAAAAAAAATTTATAGACGATCCCTCACGAAATAAATCACTAACCATTACTCGGAGCTTTCTATCCCTAGTCCGCCAGTTTAAGAAGGGTTAGGGGATGTATAGAACGTTGATCTTCTCCTTAGATAAATAATTCACTCAATGAATAATATATAAGTGTTCAACAAAAATGGAATGAGATGAAAATTTGATTATGAACACTTTTATGAAATATTGAAAATATGAAAGAGTGATTATCTTAAGTTTTTATGAAAGTTCTTGGAGGTAATTTTCATTTTAAAAATTCAAGAATTTATATTGACAAAACACCTTTTCAAGGAGGTATAATTTCTTCATAAAAGTTGATGAAAAGGTATAAGTTTTTGAAAATCATTTTTCACTGAAACGAACAGTGTTAACCGGTTAACGTGTATAACGTTAACAAAGAAGTTCAAAAACAGGATCGTTAACATGTTAACCCATATGGTTAACCGGTTAACACTGTTGAAATGCAGAAAAATACTTTAAGAAAAAAATGTCTTTCATTTAAACATGTTAAATATTGGTTAGGTTAAAAATGGAAATGCAAATCATGATTGTTGAACACTTGTATACTAATCTAAGAGCGAATTAGATATACCTTAGAAGTGAATCAACAAACTAGCAAAAGGTTGGCTTGAAAAAGAAGCTTGAGCCAAATGTTGATTATGCATATGTAGCTTGATCATTTGATGCTTGAATTCTCTTTGAAGCTCTTCTCTTTTTGCATTGATACATGTTGTCTTCATCAAAATTCTTTTTGGATTAAAGCTTGCTTCTACAATCTCCCCCTTTTTGATGATGACAATCAACCTTGAGATAGATGCTTGAGAATGAAGTTTCTCGAACTTGATTCTCCCCCTAAGTTCAAGAGCTCCCCCTAAATGAGAGGCATAACCAAAAAAAAATCTGCATAGAGAAACCGTTATAGAAACAAGTCTTCTCCCCCTTTGGCATTAGCAAAAAGGAAGAAACTTATGAAAAAGAAATGCATACAAGCATACACGCATTCTGTGATCATTTAATAAACATTCAAGCACATATGATGACAGAGATATAATTGGATTAATTGAAAAGTGTACGGTAAACATAATCAGCATAATCATAATCTAGAACTAAAAACAGAACAACACATAACAAAAACACAGATAAAACATAGTGCTTTAATCATTCTGTCTTTTGAAAATTAGCGCAGAACTGCATTTTGGGAGGCGTTAACCGGTTAACCTATACCGTTAACCGGTTAAAGGGCTAAAAATTTCAAAAAATAATAAAAAAACAGCAGCTCTGTTTTGAAAGATTGGGAAAAGATTTTCACAAAAAAAATTCACAAAGTATTAGCACTTATCAATACGCAACTTTCGATCAAAAAATATTTTAAAACCGATGATTTTCGGACATGCGAAAGTAAGAACAACTAAAAATGGCGAAAAAGAAGTGCTAGCATTGCATAACATAAAAAGTGAAAATAAGCATATTTGAAGCTACTCTACCACATAACAAGTAATTTTAAGAAAAGGTTAGATGTCACCTTCATCGAGAATACCAAGTTCTCGCCGAATCTTGAAAAAATGCTCTTTAGCCAATGTTTTTGTGAATATGTCGGTAAGTTGGTTATGTGTATCCACGAACGTAACATCTACATCTCCGTTAAGCACGTGATCTCGAAGGAAATGATGTCGGATATCTATGTGCTTTGTCCTTGAATGCATGACCGGGTTCTTTGTGATGTTGATGGCACTTGTGTTATCGCATCGAAGAGGAATGCAGCCGAGGTCTACACCAAAATCCAGAAGTTCTTGCTTAAGCCATAAAATTTGTGCACAACAACTGCCTGCTGCAATGTACTCCGCTTCAGCCGTGCTAAGTGCGACACATGCTTGCTTCTTGCATGCCCCCGACACTAGTGCATTCCCGAGAATGTGACAAGTACCACTTGTGCTTTTTCTATCGGTCTTACATCCTGCATAGTCAGCGTCAGAATAACCAATCAAGGAACATATACTACCTTTTGGATACCATAGTCCGACGTTCGTTGTTCCTTTGAGATATTTCATAATCCTCTTCACGGCGGTGAGATGCGATTCCTTCGGGTTTGCTTGAAAGCGTGCACACAAACATACACTAAACATAATGTCAGGACGGCTTGCCGTCAAATATAGTAATGAACCAATCATACCTCGATATTTTGTAATATCTATTGAAACTCCGGATTCATCTTGATCAACGTACGTTCCGGATCCCATAGGAGTGGACATCACTTTGCAACTATCCATATCGAATCTTTTCAACAATTCCTTGCAATGCTTGGATTGGTTGATGAAGATGCCATCCTTTGTTTGCTTGATTTGTAGTCCAAGAAAATAGTTCAATTTTCCCATCATGGACATCTCGAATTCTCCTTGCATCATGATTGAAAACTCTTCGCAAAGATCTTTGTTTGTTGAACCGAAGATGATGTCCTCGACATAGACTTGAGCCAATAAGGTGTTACCCTTGATCTTCTTTATTAACAAAGTCTTGTCAACCTTTCCTTTTACAAATCCCTTTTCACATAGAAAGTTGCTGAGGCGGTCATACCACGCTCTTGGTGCTTGCTTTAAGCCGTATAGTGCTTTCTTCAACTTGTAAACATGTGAGGGATTCTTGAAGTCTTCAAAACCCGGAGGTTGTTTGACGTAGACTTCTTCATTGATATAGCCATTTAGGAAAGCGCTTTTGACATCCATCTGAAACAATTGAAAATTCATAGAACAAGCATAAGCAAGTAATAATCGAATTGCTTCTAACCTTGCTACCGGAGCGAACGTCTCATCAAAATCAATTCCTTCCTGTTTGCTATATCCTTGTGCGACCAATCTTGCTTTGTTACGAACTATGATCCCATTCTCATCAAGTTTTTTCTTGAAGATCCATCTTGTTCCTATGATGTGCTTGTTGTCCGGTCTTGGTACAAGACTCCAAACTTGATTTCTTTCGAATTGGTTGAGTTCTTCTTGCATTGCTACTATCCATTGATCGTCGCCTAAGGCTTCATCGACTTTGGTAGGTTCAATTTGAGATACAAAAGCCATGTTGAGACAAGCGTCCTTGAGATTTAGTCGTGTTGCAACGCCTTGGCTAATATCACCAATAACTTTATCGATCGGGTGATCTCTATGAGTTTTCCATTCTTTCGGTAGATCATGATGTTCTTCAATGATTGGTGAGCCATCTCCTTGTGGTATTGATTGAACATTTGAAAGTTCCTTTTGTGACATATCTATTATATCATCATCGTCATCAACAATAATGTTATCCTCTTTCGAGGGGTTAGTTTCATCAAAAGATACATGCATTGATTCTTCAATAGTAAGAGTTCTTTTATTGAAAATTCTAAATGCCTTACTAGAAAGGGAGTAGCCAAGGAAGATACCTTCGTCGGATTTCTCATCGAACTTACCAAGGTTGTCCTTTCCATTGTTGAGGACAAAACATTTGCACCCAAAGATGTGAAAGAAAGATATATTAGGCTTCCTTCCTTCAAAAAGCTCATACGGAGTCTTTTTGAGAATCGGCCGAATGTTGACACGGTTGCTAACAAAGCATGTTGTACTAACTGCGTCCGTCCAAAAATATTTAGGAAGGTTGGAGTCACTGAGCATTGTTCTTGCGAGTTCCACCAAAGATCTATTCTTTCTTTCTACGACACCGTTTTGTTGTGGTGGTCGTGGTGCGGAGAAGTTGTGGGAAATTCCGTGCTCTTCGCAAAATTCTTCAAAGAATGTGTTTTGAAATTCTCCACCGTGGTCACTTCTTATGGAGGTTATTGTGAGAGACTTCTCATTCTGAATTTGTTTCGCATACTTTTTGAAAGCCTTGAAAGCATCGCTTTTCTGCACAAGAAACAAAGTCCATGTATATCTAGAGAAATCATCAACAATCACTAAAGCATAAACATTACCTCCGAAGCTTTTCGTTCTTGATGGACCGAAGAGATCCATGTGCAAGAGTTGAAGTGGCCTCGACGAAGATACGACATTCTTGGATTTGAAAGTTGTCTTGGTTTGCTTTCCCTTTTGACATGCGTCACATAACTTATCCTTGATGAACTTAATCTTTGGAAGACCAACAACTAGATCATGCTTTATCAACTTGTTCATGTGCTCCATGTGAATGTGAGCGAATCTTTTATGCCATAGCCAAGCCTCGTTGTTGTTTGTCATTAAGCATTTTACCTTCAAGGAAGAGTCATCAAAAGAAGTCATAAAAATATTATTAACCCTTTTTACCTTTTAGCAGAATGTCATGGGTGACTTCATGTTCTATCACACATTCATCCTTTGTGAAATTGATCCGGAACCCTTTGTCACACAATTGACTTATGCTAAGTAGGTTGTGCTTTAGGCCTTCAACATAAAGGACATCTTCGATGGTGGTAAAAGGAGGTGCTCCAATGGTTCCTACTCCAAGGATCTTTCTTTTAGTGTCATCACCGTATGTAACATATCCTTTGGCCTTTAAAGATAGATGTGAAAATTTGTCGACATCGCCCGTCATATGCTTTGAACAACCGCTATCAAGATACCATTGATTCGAGGTTGTCTTCAAGCATACCTACAAAACAAAATTAAGTTTTGTTAGGTACCCAAATTGCTTTGGGTCCTTGGTAGTTAGTACCCTTTTTAACCCACATATAATGCCCTTTTGGAACACTAAAGTTTCGCACATAACAAGAATTAGGTGTGTGGCCTTTGATTCCACAATAAAAACAAGTAGGTTGAAAATCACTTCTATATCTAGGAACATAATTCTTCTTCTTAGCAATCATTTTCTTTTTATGACTTTGATGCACACTTTTAGAATTGTTTACTTTTTATTTAACAACTTGTTTACTTGCTTTAACAAAAGTGGTCTTATTTGTGCTTGGTTCGGAAAACTTAGAATATCCTAATCCACTTTTATCATTAGAATACCTTTGGTGCTTAAGAATTTCCTCCAAGCCAATTTGACCTTTTTCATATCTTTCTAAAACTCTTTTAAGTTGAACAATTTGAAAAGATAAGGACTCACAATTCTTACATACAAGACTTTGTTTTTCATCCATCAACTTTTGTTTTCCACTTTCAATATATTTTTCCAAAGCAGTATTTTTTTCTTCTAAGGATGAAATTTGTTTCTTTTGGGATGAAATACTTTTATACAAGGTCTTGCATTCTTTTAAGAGTTCATTTATAACATCTTGTGCGTCATTGTCATAAACTGAAAAATTGCTACTAACCTCATCGATTTCTTCATCGGAGTGATGTGAAGCCATAAGAGCCATGTTCGCACATTCATCGCTTTCCGATTCCGAAGATGAACTGATCTCATTATCGTCCCACGCAACATAAGCCTTTTTGTTTTTGAATTCCTTCTTGCCTTTGAATCCTCCTTTCTTTGCAAGTTTTGGGCAATCAGGCTTTATGTGACCTTGCTGTCCACATTCATAACAAGTGACGTCTTGCATTGATGTGGATGCTTCCTTTTTCCTGAAATGTTTATTCTTTTTAGGATAAGAGGAATTTTTATTTTTATTAAAAAACTTACCAAGCTTCTTCACAAGAAGCATGAAGTTCTCATCTTCGGACGTCTCATCATCTTTGTCATTTTTTGAATCAACCTTCAAGGCAATCCCCTTGGACTTCTTTTCTTGACTTTCGTGCTTCTCGAGCCTTCCAAGTTCCAATTCATGTTCTTGAAGTTTGCCAAATAGAGATGCGGATGTCATCGTTGAGAGACTCTTCCATTCCGAAATCGCGGTCACCTTCGGTTGCCATTCTCTTGTCAAAGATCTTAGGACTTTCAGGTTGAGATCATCATTGGTGAAAGTTTTACCGAGATCAATCAAGTGATTTGTTAGATGGACGAATCTCTTTTATAAGGCAACTATAGATTCACCGGGCTGCATGCGGAACATCTCGTATTCTTGACTTAGAGTGTTTAGCCTCGATCTCTTCACTTCGGTGGTTCCTTCATGTGTTTCTACCAAGGTGTCCCAAATCTCTTTTGCCGATTTACATTGAGATATACGAAAGAACTCGTCCATACTAAGAGTGCTTTGGAGTATGTTGATTGCCTTCTTCTCATTCAGAATCTTTTTCCTATCATCTTCGTCATAGGTGTTTTTCAACTTTGGGGTACCAACTCCATTCACCACATTCACCGGTTTGTGTGGACCTTCTTCAACTGCTTCCCATATACCTTCCCCTTGGGCCTCAAGATGTGCCTTCATTCTGATTTTCCAAAAATCGAAATATTCTCCGGAGAAGAGTGGGGGCTTGTTGCTACTTCCACCGTCTTTGAAAACCGGGTTTATGCTTGCGGAAGCCATGCTGGATCTCTAGGAACAAGTTACCTATAACTTTCTCTGATGCCAATTGTAAGTTGTAAATGCGCCTAAGAGGGGGGGGGGGTGAATTAGGTGGTTAAAAATTCTTCGATCTTGTTTCCGGTTTTTGGTTATTTTTCGTTTAAGTGTGGAAAAATAAATTGCGGAAAGTAAAAAGACACCGGAAATTATAGTGGTTCCCTTCATAATCCGAAGGTACATCCACTCCCCTTTCGAATCGAAAGAGATTTCACTATAGTTAGAATTATGGTACAGCCTACTCACACCAATGGTGATGCTTACTATCTAACCTATAGGTAAACAAGTGTATGAAGAACAATCCTCTTCAACACTAACCCTTGTGTCCAACAATCCTGGATCACAAGTCAAACAGAAATAAATCTTTTTGATGATTTGAATAAAGTGTAGCACTATCAATCGTCACTTGATTGATCTTCTCCTTAGATAAATAATTCACTCAATGAATAATATATAAGTGTTCAGCAAAAATGGAATGAGATGAAAATTTGATTATGAACACTTTTATGAAATATTGAAAATATGAAAGAGTGATTATCTTAAGTTTTTATGAAAGTTCTTGGAGGTAATTTTCATTTTAAAAATTCAAGAATTTATATTGACAAAACACCTTTTCAAGGAGGTATAATTTCTTCATAAAAGTTGATGAAAAGGTATAAGTTTTTGAAAATCATTTTTCACTGAAACGAACAGTGTTAACCGGTTAACCAAATGGGTTAACCGGTTAACGCGTATAACGTTAACAAAGAAGTTCAAAAACAGGACCGTTAACCGGTTAACCCATATGGTTAACCGGTTAACACTGTTGAAATGCAGAAAAATACTTTAAGAAAAAAATGTCTTTCATTTCAACATGTTAAAAATTGGTTAGGTTAAAAATGGAAATACAAATCATGATTGTTGAACACTTGTATACTAATCTAAGAGCGAATTAGATATACCTTAGAAGTGAATCAACAAACTTGCAAAAGGTTGGCTTGAAAAAGAAGCTTGAGCCAAATGTTGATTATGCATATGTAGCTTGATCATTTGATGCTTGAATTCTCTTTGAAGCTCTTCTCTTTTTGCATTGATACATGTTGTCTTCATCAAAAAAAATTTTGGATTAAAGCTTGCTTCTACATCTGCTTCAGTTTTGCTCGACTTTAAATTGTTTGGCTCCGATTCTTAGAATAAATATATATGTAATAATGGATTGTCATCAATTCCAAGGTAGCCAAAGCGTCTTCTAGATGATTTTTCCCCTAGGGATGTGATGTAAATTGATTTCATCAATGTAGGGAATCAACTTCAAGATGTGTTTCTTATATGGATTTAACTTGTTATCATGAGTTTATTAATCTCCCTTGATCTGGATTATTACCATAACTGAATCTCTGTATACCTCGAGAATTTTGATTCTCAGATCAATGGTTGATTCAATGCCAAAGATACATGTTTCATATTCTACCATATTGTTGGTGCAGTCGAAACATAATCTTGCAGTGAAAGGAAGTTGAAAACTAGTTGGAGAAGTGATGATTGGCCCAATCCCATGACTTTTACCATTTGAAGCACCTTTAAACACAAGTGTACATCACAATCCTGGTTCGGATCCTTCGTCAGGGCTTGGAATTTCATAATATCTGATAAACAAGATGTATTCATCTGGAAATTTAAACCTCATTGGTTGATAACCCTTCACAGGTTGATGAGCTAGATAGTCATACAACACACTTCCTTTGATAGCTTTTTGGGTAACATATTGGATGTCATACTCAGTTAGTAGCATTTTCCATCGAGCAATTTTTACAGTGATAACATGCTTTTCAAATATGTATTTTATTGGACCTATTTTGGATATCAACAAGGTAGTGTGACATACCATGTATTGTCTTAGGTGTCGAGCACCCCAAGCTAGAGCACAACATTTTTGCTCTAAGAGTGAGTATATGGTCTCACACTCAGTGAAATTCTTGCTCATATAATAGATGGCATGTTCTTATCTACTTGTGTCGTCATGCAGACCAAGTTCACAACCCATCGATTCATCTAATACAGTAGGATGCATGATCAAAGGCCTACCCGAACAGGTGGTATTAAGATCGGTGGTTCTTGAAAGTACTTCTTTATTTTGTCAAATTCCCCACGACAATCGTCATTCCACACGATCGTTTGATTCTTTCTCAATAACTGGAAAATTGGTTCATAGGTAACAGTCAAATGGAAGATGAACCTTGAGATGTAGTTGAGTCGACCTAGGAAGCCTTAAACTTCCTTTTCTGTTTTGGGATGTGGCATGTCTTGAATTTCTTGAACTTTGTCGGGATCAACTTCAATTCCTTTCTGACTAATGATGAAACCCAGAAGTTTACCAAATCTAACCCTAAAAGTGCATTTTGCATGATGCAGCCAAAGCTTGTACTTCCAGAGTCTGGAAAATAATTTCCTCAAATGGATTAGATGCTCGTATTATGTCTTGGATTTAGAAATCATATTATCCACGTAAACTTCAATCTCTTTATGGACCATATCGTGAAAGAGAGTTACCATGGCTCGCTGATATGTTTCCCTTGTGTTCTTCAAACCAAATGGCATGACTTTGTAGCAGTAAGTTCCCTAATTCGTGATAAAGTTGGCTTTTCCATATCAACAACATCTACTATCTGACCCCAACCCGGAGGAGTACCCTTCTCAAGAGTTTCCCTGACACTCTTCACAGATGATAAAACCACTTCTATTACCTTGTCTTGATTGGATGTAGCATAATTGACGTCTTCAAATTCCAAGCAATGGAAAGGAACCTCAGTTATGCCTTCTTCTGTTTCAACATACCAGGACGAAGATAGTTCACTGACAAGCAAATCTTCTTCGCCACAAACAATAACCAATTTATCCTTAAACATGAATTTAAACTTTTGGTGTAGTGTAGAAGTCACTGCCCCAACAGTGTGGATCCATGGTCTGACTAGAAGGAAACTGTAAGAAACATGAATTTGTCCTCAAACATGAATTTAAGCTTTTGGAAAGTAATGGTGAACATATGTGGTCCCACTCTGATAGGTAAATCTACTTTGCCAATTACTTGTCTTCTGGAGCCGTAAAAAACCCTTACAACCAAGGCACTGACACTCATCTCTGCCCCTTTATACCAGTAACTGACTGACTTAATGTGTTTTTGGACATCACATTAAAGGAGGAATATGTATCCACCAGGACTCGAGATAAGAGTGTATCCATACATGTGACAGAAATGTGTAAGGCTTTATTATGAGAAGTCCCCTCAACATCATTGAATCCTAAATGTTGGTTGGCTGTAATGTTGGTGCCGACTTCATCGAATTGATCGACAATGATATCATGCATTATGTGTGGCTCAGTTAATACTTTTATTAAGGTAGTTCTGTGAGCTTCAAAATTTAACAACAAGGATAAGATTGAAATCTTGGATGGCATCTGCCTCAACTGATCCACTATCTTGAAGTCAGTGTTCTTGATTAACTTGGGGAAATCTTGGCTTTCATCTGAAGAGACGTTTTTCTTGTGGCATTTTGGATGAGCTTGTGCATCCATAATTTCTTTACCTTTTGTAGCTTCTATTGATATACTTGTAACATCCTTCCCCACAGATGGAGCAGCAGTTGAGACCATGGCGGCAGGGATATATGTTGATGCTTCCTTTTGTTGAGAAGGAGTTATTGATACAATCTTCTCTTTATGAGTAGTAATTGTTGGTGATAATATCTTCGGTGTGAACTTTGGAGCAAAGACACGACCACTACGAGTTAAGCCTCCATTCCCAACTATATTGACTATTTCTACTTCAGAGAACTATATTGATTTACCTCCCACATATGCAATGGTGTCATGCCTCCAAGGTACAACCTTGGTACTCTAATATGGAAACGACCCAGAAATGCATATGATAATTTATTGGATCTTCTTCACGAGAACTTCATTTTGGTTCTTTCTGTAGATGATGGTACTTTAAACTTTTGAGATAAAACTACATTTGGCACTAGACATAACTCTTTTGCATCCATACTATATCCAGAAAGCCCTTCAATAGCTCTAATGCGTTCATCTAACAATTGATAATCAACATGCTTTCTTGGATTTGCATTCGGAAGATTCTGATTAGCAAACTAACCTTGAGGATAAGCTTGAGAAGTGGGAAATTTAGGAGCTTATGGAGTAGTCTGAGCAAGCACTTAAGGAATACCATACTGAGAGATTTGAGCAGCTGCAAATTGATGAAACACTTGTGGAGTATACATCATACAATTATTCACCATATGTGTGTCTGGATTAACAGTTAGAGGATATTGGACCCCAGGATGAACATAAGGAGCATAAGGTGCCCCAGGATGAACATGGTGAGATGTAGAATTAGTAGAAAGTTGTGGAATGGCATTGGCAGAAGATCCCCTAGGACAAACAGAAGGTATTCTAGGGTAAATTGGCTAGATACCTTAATAGGATATTATACAGTAGGTTGAGTAACCAGAAGAATATGGACATGAATGGGATGACCCCTATAATCATGTTCAGTTTCATCAGGTGCTTTCGCATCCACATGCAAAGAGTTCTGACGAGGATGGTCTTGAGGTATCTCGTGGTTATCAACATCCACCAGCAGGGAAGAGAGATGGGGAGGTATTCCCCAAGGATAAGTAGCATCACTTACATTAGCCAGAGATATATGCATTGGCTGGTAAGGGATGAAAGCTCCCCCATTAGAAACCTGAGGAGTAAAGTTATAAGGCATCCCCCCAGGGATAAGCAGTAGCATGACCACTAGGCTCTGGAATAGAGCCTGACTGATTGGGAACAGGTTGAGCAACAATCTTAATTAGAGTCTCAACGACAATAGTTGCAGTAGTAGAGTCTTTCTGGGTAGGAAGGTACTCCAGGATAGTCTCCATCTCTCCATGAAATTGGGCCAAGGTCTCCTTGTAAGTGACATTTTCTTTCTCCATGTCGGCCATATTTTTTTGGCGATTAGCTCTGGTGAGATATTTGTGACGGAGAGTCGTCGTCTTTTCTAAATGGTTGAAGGAAGATGGTATGAGTATTTTGTATTTTTATTTTGGATAAAATGCATGAATGTATGAATGAATGAGTGCATGCAAAAATATTTTTAATTTTAAATTTCCAAGGGATCCTTGAGATTTTATCCATTGTTATGAGTAATCATGAAGCATAAAAAATAAATATAGACTATAAATCTATCAATAAAGAATACTCATTTTATTCATTTTGGGGAAAGGGAGTACAATTCATTACAAATCAGAGATCTTCCCGATGGAATATAAGAAGATCATCTTTAAATATCTCAAATATCACCCTACAAATAGATACAAAATGAAAATAACCCAAGGAATGTTGTGTGGAAACACATCAGCATAAGATTCCTTCAACAAACCTGAGAGATCTCACATAGCGTGATCAACAAACATGGAAAAGTGTGCATTCCTTTCCCTCAAATATTGTGCATCTTTGAGGGTGGTTGTGCAATAAGATATGGTAAGGCCCGTGCATTAGGCCTTGCAGAAACACTTCCTTCTTATCAAGGAAGACTTCGAGATGGTGACTGTTCTTTTCCCAATGAGAGACCTATTAACTAAGTTGATTAACAAATTCTTGACTATTGGCTTTTTAACCCTCTGATTTCTTCAAAACTCTTATCAAGATCACATTAGTGTTGAGAGAGAGAAGCTTGCACCTTTTCGGCACGATCTTTTTCTTTGTTCAACTCCTTCTTGCAGCTCTTTAGTTGGTCTTGAAGTTCTTCGAGTTGGGTGTTATAGCTCTCCTCCATCGCCTTACGAGATGTTAGAGTTTGGTTCCAGACAACAACCATTTTTCTAGCTTGATACTAATGATTTAACCCTCAGGGAAACCCTAGCTCCATGTTAATCATAAACATCAAAAGGCCTTTGAATCAATGGTGTTTACTTCAAAAAATGCAATGATAAATGAATGACTTATGATGCCAATGAGTATGCAGATGAACCATAGACAAAAAGTCAGATAAAAGTAAAAAAGGGTTGGGAAAATTATGGGGTATGACAGACTAGGGTTGGCCGGACATTGAAGTCTTGAAAAATTACTCCTCGTTTTATTGGCCCTAATCAAATCCTTAAAAGAGTCGACGAAGTTTCCTATCAAGTTACATTACCACCATCTCTATCAAACCTCCATAGTTCCTTTCATGTATCTCTACTTTGTAAGTATATTTCGGATCTGTCTCATGTAATTCAATTGGATGATGTACAAATAAGGGATAACTTGACTTATGAAACATTGCCCTTGCAAATTGAAGATCGAGGGGGTGAAGCATTTAAGAGGTAAATAAATTCCTTTGGTTAAGGTTGTGTAGGGAGGATCCATTGAGGGTATCATGGCGTCGGAGATAGAGAGCTAGATGAAGACGTCTTATCCATAGTTGTTCACCTCAGATAAATTCTCAAGGACGAGAACTCTATAAGTGGGAGAGAGTTGTAACACCTCGAAATTTTATTTAGAATCTTTATTCAATTTTTGATGTATGTCGTAATTATTTATGTATTATTATAGAATAATAATAATTTAAATCAATATTTTAGTTATATAAATATATTAAAAATAATAGAGAATGCGAAGTGTGCAACTAATTAGAGATTATATGGTAATAACGAGAATTAACAAAATAAAGGGAGGGGAATGTGATTAATTAAGGAATTTAGAATAATAAATTAAATAAAATGAATTAAGGATATTTTATATAAGACGGAGAGGGAATTGATAATTCAGATCTTTTTAGAGAAAAGGGAGGAAAAGAGGCAGGCCTACTAAAGAGAAAAGCAAGAGTATATATTTTATAGCAATAATTCAAAGTTTTTATGCATAATCGAGGTAAGTATGAGATTATTCTATAATGGGTGTTGAAGTTTAGGAGTAGTGGGGATTCCCTAACCCCTTTTTCTTTTCTTTTCTTTTATCGATTGTCCTTCTTGAGTCAGGAAGGTTTGCGTAAAACCTCTTTGATTATGTTGTGCGTATGATTTTTATTTTTACAATGATTTCATGAATAAACATGGGTGATTGATATTATATGTTTTGATATTGCATTCTATTTGATGTAAAACTTGGTGTATAATCATATGTGTTGATTACTGAGATTCTAGAACTATTACATTGAGATATAAGTCGAAGTAAGTTGAATAAATCACAATTAGTGGAAATAAATCAAAATATGTTGAATAAGTTGAAATAAGTTGCAATAAGTCGAAAAAGTAGGAAAAATTGAATTTGGCCTAAAATAAAAAATAAAAAAAACGACCGCACAGCGGCTATGTTTGGAAAAAAATGGTAGTTGTGGCGCCAAAATATCGTTGTGATGGAGGCGTTGGTGGCGGAGCCGCGTGCTAGAAAAAATGATATTGCAGGTTTGTAGCAGAGCCACGATTCGACATCGACGGTGGGTCTGTTGCGGAGGTCTGCGGCTCTGTCCGTACAAGTTTGAGTTTTTTTTCTTCGTGTTAGATGTCTCAGTTTACATTTTTTGGGAATTTTTAGTTGTTTCACTTGTGTTTAAACTTTTGGGTTATGCTTTTTTGGCTTTTATTGAGTCTCTTAGATTTTTATAACTTATAGCATATAATCCTGTTGGTTACAATGAGACAATTTTAGAGTTAAGTCAAGAGTTTAGAGTCCTAAGGGTAACTCAGAAAGGAAAAGGTTTGGGAAAACCTTGGATTGATTTAAGTAATTTGAGTTGAATTATTCGTATAATAGATTTGGAGAGACTCATAAGCATTTGATAAGAAATAGAGTTATTCTCAAAACTGTAAAGGATATTCCCTACAACTCATACCATGTGAATAAGTATTTAAAATATCCAATTGTATAACATGACTCTAAAAATGTAAGCCTAGCGTTTGATAAATATAAGAGTAGTCTAAATTACAAATTATGAATTCTAATTGTTTATAAGCAATTTTACTAATAGCCACCCCGTGAGTAGGCAATGTTGAATATTTGTGGTTTAGGTTCTAGACGAACTAATGGTTTAGCCTTATCAAGAAGTGTTGATATGTTTAGGTTCATATAAACCAGTGTTAGCCTTATCAAGCAGTGTTGATATGTTTAGGTTTATAAGAACTAGTGTTATCTTAATCAGGAAGTTTTGATATGTTTAGGTTCATAAGAACTAGTGTTATCCTTAACAACCAGTGTTGATATATTTAGTTTCAAAAAAACTCGTGTTAGCCTTAACATGAAGTGTTAATGTTGGCGTAGGTGGTTTGGATAGAGAACATGTATTTTTTTTGTAGCATCATGCATCATGTATATCAGAGTTAACTTAGGACTTCAGTCCAGTGTTTAGGACTTCGATTCGGTGTTTAGGACTTCAGTTCAGTGTATAGGACTTCGGTGTAGTGTTTAGGATCACTCAGTAACATACCTCTGATATCCAATGATTGATACCACATGTATGGGAGTAGAGGAAATGAACATTGCATGATTAATATTATCTATGTTGCAAATTATATATTTGTGTTGACTATAAATGATGTTGCGCATTATCCTTGTTATTTTTCACCATTAATTTATAGAATGTATAGTTACCCCTTTTTGTTTTCGTATTTCCACCTATGTAACTTTATGCAGATAATTTCCAAGTTGATAATGAGGAGTGATAGATATTGTTTTGTAGATGATGGCATAATTGGCCTCTTCAGTTTATTTTGTTTTCTATTTTGTATTTTCGCCGGACCTTATCGGCTATTACTATTATTTTGGAATTCACTCTGATATTGTAACATCAGGTTGGGAATACTTTGTTATACTTTTATGATTTTTTAAAACTGGATTACTATGCTATGCTTGAATAAAAATTATGCATTTGGAATAAAAGTTGAATGTTTTGTCAATGTGACACGCTAACTAAATCTGAATATTTTCCGAAATATTTTATAAATTATTATTGGGGTTTAGGATGTTACATTTGAACTTATAAATCATTCATGCTGAGAGAAATTTAGTCATTAACTTTAGACACCCATATCATCTTGGATCCTTATTTGTTAGTTTCATAAATAGTTTTCTTTCTTGATTTTGAGATATATCATTTTTAGAATTATGTGATACTTTAGCTTTGTGTTCACATTGTTTCTTATAGAAGTATGAATGTGGATGTACTTATTTTTTTTCATTATTTTTCTTAATGAAACATAACATAGCAATGTGACCTTCTTTATTGCAATATTTTAATTTTAAGGTTTTATAGTGAGATGTAGTTTTTGTTTTATATATATTATCAAAATTCTTAATATTGTTCTTAGGCTCATAACCTAAACCCGCTTTGTTGTAGGAGACTCTTTGATTTCCTAACAAGGCTTCTAAATTTTATCTACCCTTGGAAATTTCATTTTGTTGTTGGAGGCTTTTTGAAGATTGCAACTTTCATTCTTTTTAAATTGTCGCAGCTATCACACTTGTTAGGTTTATCATCTTTATTTTAAGAGGAATAGTTTTAGATGAAGTATTTGTGTTTCTGTCTAAGAAGTTCTATCTCCTTTTCAAAGGTTTTAATTTTAGCTTTAAGAGAGGAGATAATATCTTTAGATGCAAAAACAATTTTCTATAGTTTGTTTGTTTCTTTTGTTAATTTTTGTACATATTTTAAATAAATCATGATAGGAGAAGCGCGAGGTTTCCTCTTCATCTTAATGATTTTCCATTAAGCATATGTTATATTTTTATTCTTCATCATCTAAGGATTCCATATCACTGTTTTCCCATGTGACATAAGCTTTCTTCTTTTTCTTAGTTTTTATGAATTTTTTATTTTCTTTCCTGAACTGGGGAAATATGGTTTTACGTGCCCTTTATTTTCACGGTTGTAGCATGTTAGAATAAATGGTGTTTTTTCTTCATCTTTTCCTTTCTCTTTCTTTTGATTTTTCTCATTCTTCATAAATCTCTTGAAGTTGTTTACTATAAGAGTCATGTCACCATCTGAGTCGGATTCTTCAACCTTAAGTGTTAGATTCTTGTTCTTCTTTTCTCCTTCTTCGTCTATGGAAAGTATTTTGAGTTTCATTCCATGTTCCTGCAATTTTCCAAAGAGAGTTTGTGTTTCCATGGTCGTCAAATCCTTAGTTTCACAAATTCCAATGACCTTGGATGGCCAACTACGATTTAGGCATCGGAGAATTTTTATGATTAATTCCTCATTTTAGAATGTTTTTCCTAGAGGTCTCATATGACTCACAATGTGGGTAAATTGTGTTTGTATTTGACTTATGTTTTCTCCAGGTTTCATTCTTAAGAGTTCATACTCCTATGTTAATGTCCTAATTTTTTTAGCAGTTTCGTAATGAGAAACTCGCAAGAATTCATAAAGACCAAGAGCGGTAGTGATGTTATTCTTTGCTTTAAAACTATATTGTACATTCTCTTTATCTTCTTTGGACCAATCCTTTTCAGGTTTGTCTACTACAACACGATTTATTTCATGTGTAGGGACAAATGGTACTTCTTTCACATCCTTCCAAATACCACAATTTGTTCCTTCAATGATAAACTTCATTTTTTCTTTCTACGAACTATACCCTTCTCCATTAAAGGGCAAAGGTTTGTTTAATGAATAACTTGAAGATATTTTTTCTTTTGAGATGATTAATCCTTAACATGAGTTAGACTTTGATGCCACTTGTTGAACTAGTAACTTTAAGCACAAGAGAAGAGGGCGATGAATTATGGTATTTAAAATTTGTTAATAGATTTATATTTTTCTCGATTAAGATCGCGTTAGTAATTTTGTTTGAGTTAATCGCATCGGAGATAAATAATAAATGCTGAATAACATAAAGTAAAGAGAGTAAGATTAGAGAGATTGCACCAGAGAGTTATCCAGGTTTAGTCGAACATTGGCCTAATCCTATCCCCAAGAGATCTTCTTAAGATTTTGACTATAAACTTTACGCTTTTGAAGGTTATCCCACGAACCTTAATACAATATGATCTTGAGATTTTTATGGGCTTATCCCCAACCAAAGATAGCTTTTGTCTTAGGTTAAGCTAACGAACCATTTAGAGATTTATGGCTTATCTCAATAACTAAACTAAATCTTTTCCAGCAAAGCTTTAGAAAGTAATTATAGAAATTTATGACAGATTTATCTCAAGAACCAACCTCAATCTCTTAAGAGTGTCACACTCTTAAGAATTTAAACGACCAACATGACCACTTACAAAAAAATATCGTCATAAGAAAAGCTTCACTTATAAGCACTAAGGCAATATTAAGTTTTAAAAAAAGTCTCTAGAGAGAGAGGGAGAGAGATTAGACATATAAATTTCAAAGAAATGGTAAAACGTTTGAAAATGGTGCGTTGTGATGAGGATGCGTTCCTCCCTTATATAATAGTTTAAAAAACAAAAAATGGAAATAATCCATGAGTCAATCGATTGGCAGAAATCTCCAATCGATTGACCAATTCATTTTTAATCAATTAGTAAGCCAAATTTTTTTTGGGATATAAAGTCATTACAAGTTATTAATGTGATGTCCTTATTATTTAGGTAATCGATTAACACTCTTCCAATCGATTAGCTTAAGACTTCAATTGATTGGGTGACCCATAAAAGTTTTGCCAATTGATTGACACAACTTACCAATCGATTTGTTAGTTCAAAACTTGTTTGAAAAAGATGTGGACAACTTTTAATCACTTCGCTTTGGCTTAAAAAATAAATTCCAAGATAAAAGTATTTTATAAAAAATATTTTAAGAGTGTGTATGAGTTGTCTTAGTACTCCTAAGTTACTTCTATATTTTTACAATACTCGCGCCGCTCAGACTTACAGACAGACATGACCTTGCGAGTTTTTACACTTTATCTGAGACTTCAAGATTTTTGTTGGATTGCTTCTGATAATATAAGCACTTTGATCTTGAATCTCTCTTTATTGATGAGACAAGAAAATGTTCGATGATAGATTACCATCATCAAGGTTGAAAATTATTGCCATTAACTTTAAACGTCGTTGTTGTCATCAAAACTTCAGATAAATATTCAACGATATTTACAACTTTGTACCGATAAGAACATAGATCTAAAACGCACAATAATAAGGGTAAGGATATTTAATAGTGGATTCACGGTGAGAATTAAGGTTTTTATATCATCATATATATATATATATATATTATATATTATATATATTATATATATATATATATATATATATAATATATATAATATATATATATATATATATATATATATATATGATAATTTCCTTCGAAATGAAGAAAATTTAAACGGTGTTAGCCGAATCTATTTGTTGTTTTGGAAGAGTAGGCCCCCTTTTAAGTTTAATGTCGTATGTTGTCGGTTACTTCAAAATGGAGTGTCGACCAAAGATAAAGTTTTTGGACATTGAGTGATTGTGGATCCAACTAGAACCACGTATGTCTTTTTCCATGGCATTAAGGAGACCACCGGTCATCTTCTGTTACTTGTGGATCCAACTAGTTTATGATATAGCATTTTTAACTGGTTAGGGTGGATATTGGTGTTACTTGGGGATATATTATGTATTCGACATGTTAGTGTATGTATGGCCTTGATTTGGCATTATGTAATATAGAATATTTGAAAATCTCGAAATGACCTCATTTTCTCATGTAAGCCAACAACTATGGTGAAATTAGTGGATGAGATCATCATATTTTCTTGAATGTGGTACCTTAGTAAGACATGTGACGTCTTATTCTTTGTATGAATGGCTTGTAGAACTTATTCTTTGCATGAACCAGAATCAAGGATTTATTGGTTTTTTAATTGCTAGATGTAGGAGACTATTATCCATGTTTGTTGAGAATGTATCAAGTGTGAGTAGTGTGGATAATAGTCTAACATTTGTTAGAAATATGGAGACTTGAACATTTATAAGTGAGAGAATTCACCAACTTATCATCTTAAAATTTTGAGTGAATATGTGGTGTGTCTTTCATTTATAAATATTCAAGGCTCCACATTTTCAATCAATATGAGATTATTATCCACACTACTCACACTTGATATATTTTCAACAATAATTTTTGTTTTCAGATGATAATGGATTTCGATCTCTTGTCATGTAGTGTTTTGGTCCCATTTAGGGAGCTTATTGTTTTTCTCTTGTTTTTTTTTATTTACATTTTTTATCTTATATTTAGTTGTGCATAGAGTTTGTTTAGTAAAACATAAAAAAATAGTTGTTACCTATTTGTTTTTAGCTCTCCATCTCACATCAATAAAGAAAATTGTTTAGAAAATTGTTACATTGTAGTTTTTTATTTATTTATTAAAGACCTTTTTTTCAAAAGCTATTTGAAACTGCTTTTGAGACCGTAGATTTTAACTTATTACTTATTATTTTAGTTATAACCTTTTTATTTAACAAAAAATTATTTTTACCTTATAATGTATACCATTTCATATATATATATATATATATATATATATATATATATATATATAGAGGGGTGTATGAGTCGATTTGAGTTAGATTTTATCAAAACTATGATTCAAATAGTATAAAATAACCGCCTACAATATCATTAAGTTAAGTTGGATAAAATCACAAATTTATGGGTTGGATTGTGTTGAGTAATGAGTTGTCCAATTTATTTATTTATTTTTTCTTCCTTATGTAATTATAAATATTTTGTCACATTTTTTCTTAATAAACAATTTAACCTAGATTTTGTAATTATCAAATGTTTATAGTCTATATCCACAATAAAATTGATCATATTTACAAAAATCAAAATTACATTACAATGATACATAGATTTTGTAAAATACTTACTGTTATAAATTTTAATTATATTTTAAAACTTTTAAATAAATTGTGTTAATTTTTTTCTTAAGTAAAAAATATGAGAAACATATTTTTTAATATTAATTATCATTATTATTATTATTTAAATTATTATTATTATTACTACTACTATTATAATTACTTATGATTTGACTTTGGTCAAGCAACATTTTTTAACTTGACTTAGTCAAAACCTTTAAGAATGAGAAGAGATAACGAATAGAACGTGAAAAACTTCAGTTTTAGTTTTATCCCTTTCATCTTCTTTTTCCTGGTTACATCTTCTGGGCATCTAAAAACTCATTTTATTGTTCTGATACCTCAGATTCATAGTGAGAATCTAGGAAGAGTCTGTTCAATACTGAAGGATTTGTGCTTATAAGGCGGATAAATCTTTAAGTATAGTGTTCTTACACGCCTCAGATTTATATAATAATTTATTACTTTGCAGAATTAATATTTGTGATTACGAGAAGATTTGATCAAGTTACGTTGGTGGTCGAACTCTACGACTTAGAAGAATTAACATTAAAATAATCAAAGTGAAACATCCTAAATAAGTTAAAATCATTATTTACAAAATAAAATATGTTCAAAAGATTATAATTGAAGCAGCCAAGATTAAAGACATCAAAGTTATCACTCATCAAATTAAAAAAAAAAATAGTTAAAATAATATGCACCCAATGACATGATCCAACATATTTTTTTGTATCGGTTTTACTGGATTTGTTGGGGTTATCCAACCCATGTACACCCATATATATATATATATATATATATATATATATATATTATATATATATATATATAGACCAATAAGTTTACGTAATTCTAAGATTAAATGTTGTTTCTTATTTTCTTTTATATCATTTCCAACTTATGTATTTTATGGAAATAACGTGTCTTGTTGAACTTTATACTATTACAAAGTGTTATGTCTTATTAATGAATTTTATTAGATATTATATGATGTGTTTCATTGAATTTGAGTGTTATAAATGAGTAGGATTGTATTGAGTTGTGTTACATTTTTTTTAAAACCGACAAAAAGAATAAGAAAAATATATATTTTTTATTTGAAACACAACTCGCAAACCCAACACAATCCAACTCATTAATTAGCGGATCGGTTCGAGTCGGTTTTGACAATAAAATTATGGGTTGGACGACAGACCCAACCCTTTGAAATTTGAATGGGTTGGATAACGGGTTAGGACAAACCCGGTCCAACCCGTAATTTTATTGTCAAAACCGACTCGAACCGACCCGCTAATTAATGAGTTGGATTGTGTTGTGTTCGCGAGTTGTGTTTCAAATAAAAAATATATATTTTTCTTATTCTTTTTGTCGGTTTTAAAAAAAATGTAACATAACTCAATACAATCCTACTCATTTATAACACTCAAATTCAATGAAACACATCATATAATATCTAATAAAATTCATTAATAAGACATAACACTTTGTAATAGTATAAAGTTCAACAAGACACGTTATTTCCATAAAATACATAAGTTGGAAATGATACAAAAGAAAATAAGAAACAACATTTAATCTTAGAATTACGTAAATTTATTGGTCTAGTAGTATTATTGGTGGAGAATAATTTTTTTTTTTGAAAAATTATGGTTATTAGTGAGATATTAATTTTATATTTTTATTTAAAATAATAATAAAAATAATAAGAAATTACTAAAGTCACATCAATGAGTTGGGTATACGCGTCTGCGGGTTGCAAAACTCAAACCCGATACCCGAACCAAAGCTATACAAGTTGTTATGGGTTGAGTTGGGTATACCCGTAAATGAATGAGTTCGGGTAATTTATGGGTTGGGTTGGGTTGGGTCAGCGGGTTCGTGGGTCGACCCGTACCCATGAACATCCCTATATATATATATATTATATATATATATATATATAATATATATATATAATTATATATATTATATATATATATATATATTATATATATATATATATATATATATTGTGTGTGAGTTTTTTTTTTGTATATTAATTTTGTGGTTTATTTTCTCAGATTACAAAACCCGTATATAGAGTGATGATTGTCCCCACTTATAAGAACATGTTCAGACCATATATTTTCTGATATAGGATTCTTAACACACTCCCTCGCGCTCAGGACTGAACATTTGGAGCGTGAAAATAAAAGGTGGATGACCCGATAGCGGAAACCTGATAGCTGGTGGCCACCCGATCTTAAATCAGACTATGATATCATCACATAATTTGGGTTGAACCTAACTCATTCCTAAAAAAAAGGCTTGTAGGATGAGGATTGTCCCACTTATAAGGACATATTCGGTCCATATATTGTTTGATGTGAGACTCTTAACACATTTTACATTTTTAAGTTTAAAAAGATCCATATCAATCTTTAATTCTTTAAAATGTAGTGCCATTTTCTTTAATTATCGAAAAAAAACTCAAAAATTGGTCGCCAAATTCATCATTAACTACACAAAAATGACGAACACAATATATTTTAAAAAGTTAAGGGATCAATATAATTTTTTTTAAGTCAATGTATAAAAAGAACCTCGAAGTTAACATACTCTGTCAACAAATAGTATTAAATGTGTGTGTGTGAATGTAGATGTGTGTGTGCGTGTGTGTAAAAGTTTCTTTTGAATGATATAAATATCTTTGCTTCAACTCATAAGATGATATAATATTCAATACATTTTTAGTAAAATTCAAATTATATATCTCAAATGAATTTCATGATAATTGTGATAATTCTAAAATTAATAAAAGGAGGATCAAGAAGACAAATGAAGACTAATAATTTTTTTTTATATTAGAATTTTAAATTAATATAAGTGAATTCAAAATTACAATGCTATTTATTTATGTATTTTGTTAAATTTTATTATAAAATTTACAAATAAATCTTTATATATATATATTATAATATATTATATATATATATATATATATATATATATATATATATAGAGAGAGAGAGAGAGAGAGAGAGAGAGAGAGAGAGAGAGAGAGAGAGAGAGAGAGAGAGAGAGAGAGAGAGAGAGAGAGAGAGAGAGAGAGAGAGAGAGAGAGAGAGAGAGAGAGAGAGAGAGAGTTTAATTGAAATACACTGACAGTGTAAAATGATTTTACACTGTCAGTTAATTATAGACATCGGTTATTAAAAGAAGTTTGACTTTTATTTTAAAATCTATAAAGTAATACAAACGGATGATGGTGATGAATCGACGGTGTAAAACTTTTTACATTAACAGTGTATAGTAATTAATATCTCTCTCTCTCTCTCTCTCTCTCTCTCTCTATATATATATATATTATATATATATATTATATATATATATATATATATATATATATATATATATATATATATATAATATGTGTTAAATGTGTTTATAAACATTTAATTTTATGGAATAAAAACTAATTTATTAGTATAATATGATAAAAGTTTAATTATTATTTTGGTCCCTCTATTTTATCTTATTTGCGAAATTGCTCCCTTTATTTTAAATTTAAACTATTTTTGTCCTTTCTTACTTTTGTACTTAAAATTAACGATATTTTCATTTTTTAAATGACAAATTTCTTGTGAAAGATGACAAAAATGAACGATATTTTCATTTTTTAAATGACAAATTTCTTGTGAAAGATGACAAATCATTGTATATAAACCTATTGCAAGACCTTATAGATAAAAATATAAGTTAAAAAATAAATATTTAATCGATTAAAAAACGAATATCTAATCGATTTTCTATGAAATATCATGAGAATGAGACTAAAACTATTTGAATTTAAAATAGAAGAATTAATTTCGTAAATAAAAAAAATGGGACCAAAAATCTAATTTAGCCTATAACAAAATAATATGACCACAAATTTTTTAATTAAAAATATTAGTTTATATCATTTTATTTTTATTAAATAGTATAACGGTTAATTATCAAACAATCAAATAAATTTATCTATCAGTAATCAATTATAAATTATCAATTATCATCTATTAACTATAAATATTCATTTCTCAATTATCGGATATCAGCTATTAACAATCAACAATCAAGTATCTGTTGTTTATTTCTTAGTTTTCCATCTTCATCTTTTGTGATCTTATGTGATTCGTAGGATATTCCGATGCACTACACTTATTTACCAACTCTTTCTTCTAGGTGAATGTAAAAGTATAGTATCACTAACTGTGCAAAGAAACTGAGTTGCACAAATTAGTCGGTGCTAAATATTATGGTAATATTATTTTAGCCACAATTAATAAAAAATTTAGTCTCACCTCTTGCATCACTAAACTTTTAGAATTTATTTTAATTTTAATTATTAGCCACCGTTTAACTATGACTAAATTAATTTTTTAATCAAAGAATTGGATACCAACACATACATTACCTTCAAAATACCTAATTATTTATATATTATGCCCTTGTTGGAACTCCATCAATAAATCAAAAGATAATCTACATGTACATACTTTATTTTCAACAAAGTACACAAACAAATCAAAATACAATGGACCCATTAAAAATGAGCTATAGTTATGCAAGAGTATACCACTCTTATAATTTTACAACACCAATTTTAAAAATAATTCAACAAAATATTCGTTAGTCTAGAATTTTGCATCATAAATGCAATATTATATGTATTAGTACTATTATTTAATTAATCAGAATTATAATTGGTTTAATTGATATATGGTTATATGTGATGAAAAGTTATTGCGTAAATATCATTAGTAAATATTCTAATTTGAGGACAAATTAAATTAGAATATTGAAAATTGAGTAATAATTCTAAAAAAAGTATATATATACGTTATGATCCTCATTTATAGAGATACGATCAAACTAATTTATTAGATTTTCTCTCTTCATCTCCATTATAAAAGAATCAAGAAATTCTAAGATATTCTACATTCGGGAGATCACCTACCTATAAACCTTAACAATTTTAATATAAAACTCAAACATCCTTCTGTTTTCATTTTCATCTTATATTGAAATATGAGTTCATAGAATATTAATTCATAAGATATAGAGTCATAAAAAATAGTTTAAGATTGTATTATTGATAATACATTCGATAATGAACATGCAACATGGACAACACTTCCAAACCAATAAAAAAGTCACATAGGATCCTACCATTGGAAAATTTCCTTTAATCTATAGGCAGACTTTCCTTAATTCATTGCACATTAATTTTGTCTAAGTAGATAAAAGAGAAAACATACCAATATCACAAATAAACTTATAAAAGTAAAGTAACTCATAATTTTATATACTTTCTTTAAAAACCACAAAAAGAGAGAAAGATAGATGAAAAGACTATTCAAATAAGTTGGTGCGATAATGAGTCTTATAAAATGCAAATCAACGTTTGCATAAGGCACCTAAATGCAATATATTTATAACATTGAGCATACATAGTTTTAGAGATATATTTTTAAATCAATTATCACTCACTTCATCGGTATATACAATCCTATCGAATTGAATCAAACTTAGAAAGAAAAAAGCAATGTCCATAATGATAGTTTGATCTAGATGCTATTTCAAAACAAGACTAAGTTTGAAATGATTCATAGAACAAACTATTTTTGAAAATAATTATAGCTTTGAAAAATATCAATATGAGTTTACCTCGAAAAAAAGTAACATTCCGACTTAATTCCTCCATGTTGGTCTCTAGCTTCATAATTTTACTATGGAGTATGGAGTTACTTTTCATTCTTCAAAGATGAAGTTATTGAAATTCCTAAGGTAGTTCTTTGAGTTATTGAGTCCCTATCGTAATCTGTGTTTTATATTAAGACAAAAAGGGTAGAATGATAAATATATAATATGTTATGAAATATTACTAGCGTAAACATAGTTCATGTATTAATTTGATACTACCAAACAATAAACATGGTCTGATGTTAGTTAAACTTATCACTACAAATGAGTATTAGCAAATACATTTTTTTCTTTTACTAATGTTGTCACAATATTATTTTCAAACTTCTTCTTACCATTATACAATTGGTTTTATTTTCTCTTTATTTCTCCCGTGGCTTCTAATTTAGCTACACGAACAAAAGTTCTTTAAATGTAATCAATATCTTCATGTTGAACTATAGCCTTGAGCTATTAGTTTATTTTTATTTCTTATCACTTATCCTCTTTCATTTATAGTTTGTTTATGAACATCCACTTGTTTTAGTGATGTCCCTCTTTTCGAGAGTAGAAAAATATTCATATATAATTTCTCTTGTATGAAAATTATCTAACCATCATCAAGTCTCGTCTATGAAAGATGTTTTAAATAAGTGATATCAGTCCCATTATGGTGAATTTATTTCTAAAAGAAAATCTAGTTTTTCCTAGATCTTCTTGGTTTCAAAAGATAATTTCTTTTAGATGTGAAGAATTATAGATGACTAGAGCTAGTAGCATCATAGTTCTCAAGATGCCTATTGTCCAACTACTTATTAATAGGCCGCAATACTTATTAATAGGCCGCAAGTATATAACTATATTAATGTAGTATAAAAAGTTATCGTATCCACTTAGATTAAATACAACTATCATTATTTATTGCTTCTATATGTATCTAAGGCTACGCGAAATTATTTTTTGTGTGAAAAAGAGAAAATAATGAATTTAATTCAATATTAAAATAAGAGACCGATACAATAGTTTTTATCTATCAACTTTTTTCATACGAATCACAACACCTAATCATAACGAGAATTATATTTTTGTGGAAATACCGACTTAGTGGTAACGTCCATTTTCGTCGGCGTGTCGCCGGACTTCAAACACGCAAAGTATCGACTTTCACAATATAAATTTGAAGTTTAACAACCTTTTACAAATTAGAAGTAACTTCTCGATTAATTTAGAGACACTGTCATAATCCTTAAATTAACGATGTTTAGGCGCTCCTACTTTCGTAGCAAGTTTTCTTTTCTTCTTTTTAAAAAGAGGAATTGCAAAATAGAAACTTAGGTAATTTCGAGATCAATTCTAAATTGTTTTTGCAAATATCAGAATCTATAGCTTGAATTCCTACATCAGATACCCTTTTTTACTCTTTCGATGCGTAAATAGTATCTCACGGTTTCTACTTTTGTAACTAATATATTTTCTTTTGAAAATAGAAATTACGAAATAAAATGCATCATTCTCATTGTTATCGACGTTACATGAATCACACGAGGTCCGTTAGTATGACGGTCCTCACGTTCCAAATTCTAAGTAAATTACACAGACATTGTAAATAAAAAAACAACACAAGCATATAATGGTTTCATAATAAAATGGTAGAAAAGAACCTGGAAACAAAGTAAATAATACTAATAAATTTTTCTCCAAATAAAGGTTTAATCCAAGAGGTACAACAACAATTGAATGCATCATTGCATAGCTGAAACTCCCCCGCTTCGGATATATTCAATCCAAGGGTGTATGTGGTATACCCCAAAGACATCCACCTCAATCCGAGTAAATCCTCGAAGGAAGGGAGAAGGATCTTACCCTTGAATGGGTAATGGTCCTCTATGATGCAAAACACAATACAAAGAGACGAATGCATCTCATCGGTCTCGCCGATTATGAGCCCCATAGTGGGAAACACAAACAGCACGTTCAATACAGTGCACAAATCAATACACTAATACAACAAATACTAAATACATCATGCAAACAAATGCTAAATATATTGGAAAAATGTATCCATAAATAATGGTAGCTAACAATCTTTAATGCGCTAAGCCGCAAACTACAAAGACCATCTTCAAAATGGTACAAAGAGCACGTCAAGTACTTCGTTGCAAAAAGATACCTCTTTCCCTCATAAAGGCAAGAAAACAAGGTCCTAAAACCCTAAACATACAATTCGTAGATGCCAAGGCGCATACTCATAACTCAATGGTTAACACATAACTCAACGGTTAACACCGACAATGCTTGATGCTCCATAAACCTTTCATTTCATGGATACCAAGCGAACTCTGGCGTTACAATAACTCACAAACAACCAAAATTGCAACAGGTGGAGACAAGTACAAAAATCAAAGCTAAAAAATGTGTTAGCCACTAAGGTAGAAGAACTTTTATAAATATTAATTATTACATTCAGGGCACAATGGCTTGGAAAATGTTACAAAAAAATAAGTTATTAGGCCAAAGCATCTATAGAGCCAAAGTATCGGGACCGTCATCTTAAGCCCCCTTAGGAGCAGCCTGGAAGGGGTTCAATTCTTCTACAGGAATCTCAGCAGTAGGGTAGCATTTATTCGCTTTCTCCACAACTCGGTCGCAAGCCCCTAACACTGTGACCTAGACCTCCTGACAGGAATCTCAACAGTAGGATAACACTTCTTCTTTATCTTCTTCAGGGCATTAATATGAGCCTAGACCTCCGACAAAAGAGTTTTTTTATCCTCCCTCATGCAGCAAACTAAGAAGCATCCTAACACCGCTTCTCATCTGCCTTAGGGTAACCTCTAACTTAGTTTCCCAGGCTGACAGAGTAAAAGGGGAGTCGTGGGTCTTTGCCTCATCTTCTCTATGCCAAAAGACCTTAGACAACATTTTTTTTTATCTTAAGCAACGCTTTTAAGCAGTGTCTATTATGTCACTGCCATAAGCACATAGATTTTTAATGTAAAAATGCTGGCTTAAGTGCACTTTAGATAGCATTTTTTTATTAAAAGTGTTAGCATAATGCATCATTAGGCATCACTTTCTTCCAAAAACGTTGGCATAAATGATCATTAGGAAGTGCTTTATGCAAATAAGGGATGCCAAATATATACTTTAAATCATCTTTAGGCAGCACTTTATATTAATAAGCATTGTCATTTATATACTTTAGAAAACACTTTTAATGATAGGTGTTGGCTCAAACCATCTCTAAGGAGCAATTTTTTTTGAGTTAAAGTATGTGATAGATTCTACTTAAATAAGTAATTATAAAACAGCCTAAGGGAAGTGAACAAGTGAATTTCATAATATTCGTTTATCATCAATATTTAATTCAAATATCATAAATACTACAATTTTCATAATCATAGATCAATAATGTATTTGATTATTAATATAAATCATGTTATACTAAAATATAATAAGAATTACATTAACTAACTTAAATTTGCATAAAATTCAAAAACTCTCTAATACAAATTCAAAAGTATATAAAAGGAAAAAAAAAATAACATCTATCTATTCAGAATTACATAATCTTCATGTTCATAAAAGTATAATTCATTCTTCTTTTTATAAATTAAAATTGCTTATTCAGACTCTTTGCTTGAGAATGTAATATTTAACTACTTCAATAATAATGTTTTATTCCAAATCTTTTATTTTATGTACTATGCACATAAAACATGTTACACAGTTACTAATGAAAAAAAAGAGTAAATTACATATTTTTAATGGAAACACAGTAATTAATGAAAAAAGAGTAAATCATTTATTTGTAAACCAAAAAATAGTTGTCCATTCATGTAGAGAAAGAGTTGCATCAATGTCATACTTCATATTAAATAAGAGCCTCCAAGACTGAAATGTTTATTTTTAAACTTTATATTCCGTTTATGCTTAAAACCATCCCTTCTATTTTTGGGATGAAATTAAACCACCATCCATCCATGTTATAGTCAAACTTTAAATATTTTGATAGTATAATTTATTACCGGTTACTCACACACTAGATATGGAGAAAATATATATAAAAAAAGGAAAAGTGCATATTTAGGTTTTAATAATAAGTTAATGGAGAGATTTGGAAGGTTAAGAGACAGTGGGAAAATTAAGAGTATTTACTATTTGTCTTAATTAGTAGAATAGCTAAAGTTTTTTGTATGTATAAAGTCCAAAATTGCATTCTAATAAAATACAGAAGTTTACAAACGAATCGTTTCTTCTGACAAATTGACATCAAAGCTAATGGCAAATATGATGAATCAAATGCCGTTGCCACGGCTAACGAAGTTGAATTACGAAAACTGGAGTATCCAGATGAAAGCTCTTCTCGGATCTCTAGACGCGTGGGAGGTGACCAAAGATGGGTTTGAAGAACCAACAGATACTGAGGGATATACGGCAGCTCAAAACAAGGCGTTGAAAGAGACGCGATCGAAGGATAAAACGGCACTATACATGCTGTTTAGGGCTGTTGATGAATCAGGCTTCGAAAAGATTGTCGGTTCGACTACGTCGAAAGAAGCGTGGGACACACTGGAGAAAGTGTTCAAAGGAGCAGATCGAGTAAAGCAAGTTCGACTCCAAACACTTCGTGGCGAATTCGAGAGGATGCAGATGAAGGAGTCAGAAAATGTATCTGACTACATCACGCGTGTACAAAAAGTGGTGAACCAACTCAGCAGAAATGGCGAAACAGTAACTGATGCACGAGTTGTCGAAAAGATTTTGAGATCTTTAACAGATAAGTTTGAGAATATTGTGTGTGCAATAGAAGAGTCAAAGGACCTTTCGACGCTCGCAGTCGAAGAGCTCGCAGGTTCCCTCGAAGCACACGAACAACGTAAGATGAAAAAGAAAGAAGAAGGAGTAGAGGACACAAATCAAACCAAGGAGCAAATCAAAGACGAAAAGGTACTCTTTTCTCAAAACTTTCGAGGAAGAGGACGTGGTCGTGGAGGACGTGACAGTGGTCGAAGTGGTAGAGGCAGCAATTTCGACAGAGGACAGTCGATCCAGCAAAATTGGCGTGGCAGAGGACGTGGTCAAAGAGGTGGTAGGTCGAACCATTCCAACTTTGAATGCTACAAGTGTGGGAAGTATGGCCATTATGTGAAGGATTGTAACTCATTCAAATGCTATAACTGTGATAAAGTGGGACATCTTGCAAAAGATTGTCGAATCGAAAAGAAGGTAGAAGAAACAACCAATCTAACCTTGGAAGCTGAAGCAAATGAAGGTTTTCTCTTGATGGCTCAAAATGAGATCAACACAAATGACAATGTTTGGTATCTTGACTCAGGAGCAAGTAACCATATGTGTGGTCACAAACACCTGTTCAAAGAAATGAGAAAGATTGAAGATGGCAATGTGTCTTTCGGAGATGCATCGAAAGTGAAGGTCGAAGGCAAAGGAACGATTCGTTACCTGCAGAAAGATGGGTTGATTGGATCAATTCAAGATGTTTATTATGTACCAAATCTTAAGACCAACATCTTGAGTTTGGGACAACTTACAGAAAAAGGTTATTCGATACTTATGAAAGAACGAATACTGTATTTGAAGGACAAGCTGGGACATCTGATTGCTCGTGTCGAAATGGAGAGAAATCGAATGTACAAACTGAATCTGACAAATGTTCAAGAAAAATGTTTACAAGTAAGTGTCGAAGACAAAGCGTCACTATGGCATCTACGCTTTGGTCATCTACATCATGCTGGTTTAAGAAGGTTGGCGAAAAGGAACATGGTGCATGGACTACCAGATATGGATTATGAAGGAAAGTTCTGTGAAGAATGTGTGCTGAGCAAACAAACAAGAACTTCATTCCAAAAGAAGGCAGAATATCAAGCTAAGCATATCCTTGATTTGATTCACACCGACATATGTGGGCCAATCACGCCAGAATCTTTCAGTGGCAAAAGGTACTTTATTTCCTTTATCGACGATTACTCACGGAAGACATGGGTTTATTTCTTGAAAGAAAAGTCTGAAGCATTCGAGGTGTTCAAAAGGTTCAAAGTAATGGTGGAGAAGGAAACCGACAGACACATTAAAGCAGTTCGATCAGATAGAGGTGGTGAGTATACTTCGACAACTTTTATGAAGTATTGTGAAGAGCAGGGTATAAGGAGATTTCTAACTGCAGCATACTCACCTCAACAAAATGGGGTGGCTGAAAGAAAGAATCGAACAGTCCTTGACATGGTTCGATCAATGCTTAAAAGCAAGAACATGCCAAAGGAATTTTGGGCAGAAGCTGTACAATGTGCCATTTATGTTCAAAATCGATGTCCACATTCGAAGTTAGAAGATCAAACACCACAAGAAGCGTGGAGCGAACAGAAGCCAACAGTCTCTCATCTCAAAGTATTTGGAAGTGTTGCTTATGCACACGTACCAGATCAACGAAGAACGAAATTTGAAGACAAAAGTCAGAAATACATACTCATTGGGTATGATGAGAAAACAAAAGGGTACAAGTTATTTGATCCCATAAGAAAGAAGGTGATAGTGAGTAGAGACGTTCGAATAAACGAAGCAAGTAAGTGGGACTGGAACAGTTCGACAGAAGCTGTTGTCGAAGTTGAAGAACCATTTGTCGCTGTACCATCAAACATTTCGACAAAACTTGAAGATTCTGACGATGAAGATGAACCTACACAACCCAGAATGCGAAGTTTGCAAGATCTGTATGATTCGACAAGTGAAGTGCACCTTGTATGTCTCTTGGCAGATGCTGAAAACATCAGTTTTGAAGAAGCAGTACGAGACAAGAAGTGGAAAAGTGCCATGGACGAAGAGATGAGGGCGATTATCCACAACAACACTTGGGAGCTAGTTGAATTGCCAAAAGGTAGTCAACCCATTGGTGTAAAGTGGGTATTCAAGAAAAAGATGAATGCTTAAGGAGAAATAGAACGATACAAAGCGAGACTTGTTGCGAAGGGATACAAACAGAAAGCAGGAGTTGATTATGACGAAGTATTTGCACCCGTTGCAAGAATGGAGACAATTCGATTACTCATATCTCAAGCTGCTCAATTCAAATGGCCAATATTTCAAATGGATGTCAAAACAGCTTTTCTGAATGGTGTACTAGAAGAAGAAGTCTATGTCGAACAACCACTCGGGTACATCAAAGCTGGAGAAGAGAAGAAGGTACTGAAATTGAAGAAAGCGTTATATGGGCTGAAGCAAGCACCGCGGGCATGGAACACACGTATCGACACATACTTCAAGGAGAACGGGTTCGAGCAATGTCCGTACGAACATGCCCTCTATGTGAAGAAAAAAGGAATGAATGTATTACTTGTTGCTCTCTATGTTGATGATCTTATTTTTCTGGGAAGTAATGATGAGATGATAGAAGAATTCAAAAGCACAATGACACGTGAATTCGAGATGACAGATTTAGGCTTGATGAGATTCTTTCTTGGTCTGGAAGTTCGACAAGAAGAAACAGGAATCTTCATCTCACAAGAAAAATATGCAAAAGAAATTTTGAAAAAATATAAGATAGAAAGCTGTAATCCGGCTTCGACGCCAATGGAACCAGGAACAAAACTGTCGAAATTTGATGGAGGAGAACGTGTCGAAGCAGGAAAATATCGAAGTTTGGTAGGAAGTCTTCGCTATCTCACATGTACAAGACCAGATATCTCATTGAGTGTAGGCATTGTAAGTCGATTCATGGAGGAGCCAGTTTACACACATTGGAAAACATTGAAGCGAATTCTGAGGTACATCCAAGGAACAGTGTCACTTGGGATGTTTTACTCGAATTCAGAGAAATACAAGTTGGTTGGTTACTCTGATAGTGATTGGTGCGGAGACATTGACGATCGAAAAAGCACTTCTGGATATGTGTTTTTCATGGGAAATACTGCATTCACTTGGCTTTCTAAAAAGCAGCCAATAGTAACACTTTCGACATGTGAAGCAGAATATGTAGCAGCATCCTGGTGTGTTTGTCATGCAATATGACTCAGAAGATTGATGAGTAAAATGGAACTAGAACAGAAAGATGCTACAATAATACAAGTTGACAACAGGTCAGCAATTGAGTTAGCAAAGAATCCAGTAAACCATGAAAGGAGCAAACACATTGACGTTCGTTTTCACTTTATTCGAGAACACGTGAAGGAAGGAAGTGTCGAATTGAAGCATGTAGCAAGTAAGGACCAAGCAACAGACATTTTCACAAAACCACTATCAAAAGAAATCTTCGACAGAGGGAAGAAATTGATAGGCATGATGAATAGAAGAAACATTTAAGTTTAGAGAGGAGTTTTGTTGAATAAACTTTAATGTTAGAGTTAGTAGGTTTTAATAATAAGTTAATGGAGAGATTTGGAAGGTTAAGAGACAGTGGGAAAATTAAGAGTATTTACTATTTGTCTTAATTAGTAGAATAGCTAAAGTTTTTTGTATGTATAAAGTCCAAAATTGCATTCTAATAAAATACAGAAGTTTACAAACGAATCGTTTCTTTTGACAATTTATTGTTGTAAATTTGAGGCATGAACGATCTAAGGAAATTGGTTAACCATTTGAGAGAGAGAAATCAAAGAATGAAGAAGAATATGAGATGAAAAACTGATTCATTGATTCACTAGAGAAAGTGGTTACAAAAGATGCATTTATAGTTGCACCAACTATCAAAGTTAGTTATGTCATGTCATCTCACCTATAACTAATTACACCAACTTGAAGCTTCTCTCGAACTAAGTGACAATCTACATCCAAGTGTTTTCTGCATTCATGA
Source organism: Lathyrus oleraceus (assembly GCF_024323335.1). Classification (NCBI taxonomy): domain Eukaryota; kingdom Viridiplantae; phylum Streptophyta; class Magnoliopsida; order Fabales; family Fabaceae; genus Lathyrus; species Lathyrus oleraceus. Next base: position 304,428,614 of record NC_066584.1, read on the forward strand.
AAAACCGGTTTGGATGAAACTGAAGGGCACTTTGATTATCACAGTATAAAACGGGTAGGCACGATGGATATCATGAAAAAGAAGCAAAGCCATTGTAGTTCTTGAGTAGCTGAAGCTAGAGCCCGATATTCTGCTGCTGCAGAAGAGCAACTAACAATGACTTATTTCTTGGACTTCCATGATCCAAGAGATTTGACAATGAAGAAACAGTAGCTGGATATGGAACTCCTAGTATCAATATACCCGCCCCAGTCTACATCACTGAATCCAAGAATCTGAAAATATGAATATTGGGACATAAATATCCCTATAGCTAGAGAGCGTCTGAGATACCTCAAGACACGTATAATTAAGCTAAGTAAGTGCACTAATGAACTAATTCACATGTTGTGTTGCAAATGCAATGCCTAGATGGGCGGTGTTGAGATAAATCAACCTACCAACCAGTCTTCGATATGGAGTAATATCTGGAAAGGCTGAACCACCATCTTGGTGAAGACGTGTAGAGGCATCTAAAGGAATCGAAGCTAGTTTACTACCAGTGAGACCAGCATCCTGGAGCAACTCTAAGCGGTACAATCTTTGACACAACGTTATTCCTTTAGAAGATCGTGCTACCTCAACTCCTAAGAAGAATTTCAACTGACCAAGATCTTTGATATGGAAAGTTTTATCCAATGCTATTTTTAGATTATCAAACACAGTGAGCGAAGTACATGCTAGGATGATATCATCCACATAAAGAAATATAGTTGTGAATGAAGTGGAATTAGATTTGGTGAATAAAGTATGATCAACATGAGCATTTGTGAAACCTTGTGCTTGAAGAAATGTAGTTAGCTTTTCAAACCATTGTCGACTAGCTTGTTTCAAGCCATAAAAGGACTTGACAAGCCTACAAACATGACCTGGTTTAGGAGGTATCACTCATTGTGGTGCCTTCATGTAGAATGCTTCATGTAAATGCCATCCATGAATTGCAGCTAAAGCAAGTAAAACCCCGATTGTGGATATCTTGGAAACTGGTGACAAAAATTCAAAATAATCCAAACCTTGTGTTTGGTTGAATCCTTGTGCCACAAGTCTAGCTTTGAATCTTTAAGTAGAACCATCCACGTGCCTTTTTATCTTATACACTCGTTTGCTTCCTATAGGAGAAACATCAGTGGGTATATCTACAAATTCCCATGTGTGGATGTTGTTAAGAGCATCAATCTCATTCTCCATAGCCTTAGCCCATCTAGTATCTCTTAATGTTGCTTGATAACTTGTTGGTTCAGTTTCAGAGGATATGGACATGATGTAGGCTTGGTCATGTGGTGAAAGTTGTGAATATGAAATACAGTTTTCTATAGGATATTGACATGAAGGAGATGCATCTGAATTACATACATAGTCTTTTAAGTGAGCACGTGGTTGTGTGGTTCTTGAGGAATTTCTAATGTCAGATTGTTGAGTTCTGTTAGGACGAATGTTTTGGCCATCTCTTATGGGCTGCAATTCAGATAATGTATCTTTATGTTCTATGGTTTCAGGTTCAGTTACAACATGTTGAGGTTCAGATGTAATGTCATTTTGATTGATTTTTTCAGGTTTAGGTTCAAAGATAATAGATTGAATAAGTGAATTGTTAGGTTCAGGTTCAATTGACTTTTGGTTGGAATAAGAGTATAAGTAGGTGTTTGTGGGCACACTATCATGGGATTTATCATGATAAGGGAATTCTGGATTAAAAAAACTTCACATTTCTAGAAATTATAATTTCCCGATTCACAATATCTAAAAGGACAAAGCATTTCATACCTTTCTTGTATCCCAAGAAAACACACTTCCTTGCTCTTGCATCAAACTTGTGCCTATTGGTCGGCAATGTTGAAGCATAACTTAAGCATCCAAATACATTTAGAGAATTGAGATCAGGTGTGTTTCCATAAAACACTTCATAAGAGGACTTGTCCTGCAAAATCTTTGTGGGGATTCTATTCATGAGAAACTTGCATGGAGCACTGCATAAGACCAAAATTTCTTTGGAAAACCATATTGAAACATGGGAGCTCTACTTATATTTAAGATATGTTTATGTCTCCTTTCCAATTTACCATTTTTGTGTGGATTATATACATAACTTCTTTGATGGATGATTCCTTTTGAAGCATAATACATAGGAAAAACCAACTCAGCTCCATTATCACTTATCATTTTTGTTTTCTTTTCAAATATGGTCTCAACCATATCTACACAGTCTTTTATCTTTTGTGAGACTTCAGCTTTGGATTTTAGCATCACAACCCATACATGTCTGCTATGATTATCTAAAATGGTTAGAGAATACTTGAATCCTTGCACAAAAATAGTGATAAATGGCCCTCATATATCAAGATGAATTAGATCAAGCAATTGGTGTGTACTATTATTACTGATAGAAAAACGTAAAATCCTTAGTTAAGTTGGTTGATCAAGTGTTCTTCTCAAGTAGTTCCATCAGATTCTGGTATTGATCCTTGGCCAGTTTCATGCTGCCATTATCACTGGTTGATCCCATAGTTGATTTTGTCTCTGAATCTTCACCTTCTACCTGATTAACATATGAGTTTCCTCTTCCAAAACTTGGTGATATCCATGCTTCTTGTAGCAATTGTAAATGATGTGACATGTTTTTCCATAATAATTACAAACCTTCATATTTCATCTTCCCCTTCTTGCATTGTAGTTGTTATTTCCTCTACATCTTCCAAACTGCCTTTGTACTTCTACTGCATTCACCACTCCTGAGCCATCTTCTACCACAATTCCATTTGAAAAGCTTGTTCCACGTTGTATCTTTCTTTCCTGTTGCATAACCAATTAGAACACCTTGCTGATATGTGGCAAGGATCCATGAGAAAGACTTGTGAAACCACTCCTTGATATTCTTCATTCAAACTAATTAGAAACTGAATTATCCTATCTTCAAGCTCTGAAACTCATGGCATTTCTCACTGCTAAACAAGCACAAGCCACCAGCACGTACAATTATTAATCTAATTTTTCCCACAAGCTTCTTAATTCAGTAAAATAATCTGAAACTTTCTTCTTGCCTTGTTTCATATTTGAGATTTTTTGATGCACTTGAGCAACTCTAATTCGATCACCTTTCATGAATCTATCTATGAGGTCATTCCACGTATCAACTGCACTATCAATAAACACCACATTTTGAGAAATCGATGGTGTGGTTGAATTGATAATCCATGTTTACACCATGTTATTACACCTTCGCCAATCTGTATAATTCAAGTCGCATTCATCTGGAACCTCAATCGATCCATCTACGAAATTGAATTTTTTCTTCCTCGCCAAAGCTCTTCTCATCTTCATCGACCAAGCATGGTAATTATCACCTGATAACATAGGAGTTACACACGCCGTTGATAAATTTTACGAAGGATGCACATAGTAAGGATCAAGCTGATCTTGGACTTGACCATTTTTGTTTTTGTTGTTGTTGTTTCTCGTCATTGAAACTGAGTAAATTTTCCACATAAACGAACTGAATCTGAAAATTCAAATCAAAGCGATCACCATGAAAATTAAATCGAAGAAAACAGTTGATAATGCAACGGAGACAGAGCAGGACGAACCAGGCTATGATACCATATAGGAAAATTGGTTAACCATTTTAGTGAATGAGAGAGAAATCAAATAATGAAGATGAAGATGAAATGAAAAACTGATCATTTATTCACTAGAGAACATAGTTACAAACATACATTTATAGTTGCACCAACTATTAAAGTGAGTTATGCCACGTCATCTTCTATAACTAACACTCTAAAATTGAATTATACATTATACATGAAATGTAGAAACAACCATGCATGATCATGCATGATGAAAATGGATTTCTTGTACCATAAGCAACATACAATTAAGGTTAATTTTCTTTATTATATATATATATATATATATATATATATATATATATATATATATATATATATATTAATATATATATATATATATATATTCATGAAATACATGTTTGGTTATATATTCATGAAATGTGTAAATTTATAGACGAGGAGACAAGCAGATGGATACGAGTATGGGTATTATGTAATGAAACACATGTTTAATATCGTCTTTATTGGCATTATTGATTCATGGGATCGGGTATATAATGTCATGAAATGTTTTCAATAAGATATTAATTTGCTATTATAATTCAAATCCCGTGATATTCATTTTTTTTCACTTGTTTATGTAGACGTTTAACGATAGAAAATCTTTCTCTTCCGAAGATTTAGATGATGTTCGTAGACATTGGACATTTATTTTTAATGTGTTAGTTGAAAATGATGGGTGGTATTTGTAATGGTTAGTTTTATATTTTGTAAATATTAAGCTATATACAAGTTTGTAATATACGGGTAAAACAAATACAAGTCTATAATATATGTAAAAATAAAATAAAATTGAAAAAAAACAAAGTATTTAATCACAATTACTTATACAGATTGTTGTTTAAAGGAGGGGTGTGAGTTTAAAGTTAGATCCCTTACTTTGAAGTCTAAATATGACAGTGATCAAGAAGAAGAATCTCAATCTGAAGGTGATGAAGATGATGCACTAATCAAGAATTTTGAAAAACTCTTAAGAAAAGAAAAGACAAAGGAAATTAGTCAAGAGAATCGTAAGCTTCAATAAAGAAGGTTACTTATTTTGAATGTGGAAGAAGATGTCATCTAAAAAGTGAGTGTCCTACTCTTCAAAAGAAGATCAAAGTCAATAGTCAGAAGGAAATGAAATCAAAAAGAGCGTATGTGGCATGGAAAGACAATGTAGTAAGTTCGTCTTCAGATGAAGAACAAGAAAACATGGAATCAGTGGCTTCACACCATTATGATGAAGAAGAAAATGAAGTTAGTGATCTGGAACCATCTTATTATGAATTGCATAATTCTCTCCTTTAATTGCATGCAAAATGTTTGACTCTTTCTATAACATGTTCAAAATAAAAGAAAATAATTTTATCTCTAGAAAGTAAGGCTAATTACATGAAAGTGGAATTAGACAAAGTCAAAAATTAAGCATGTAGTAAATGTGAAACACTTGAATAAAACATTATTGAATTAAATCAAGTATTAAAGAAATATGAGAAAGGACAAATTGGTTTAGAAAATGTAATAAGCAAACAAAGATACTTTAATGATAAATGCGTACTTGGCTACTCAAAATTTGATAAACCAAGTACAAGCAAAACTATCTTCATTAAGGCTAGAAATGAATTCAGTAATTTGTAATCAAGGAAAGTGGAAGTTAAAATTTATCCTTTGAGGTCCTATATTAAAAATAATTCTTATGTCTCTAATGATAAGAATTTTTTTAAGTCTACTTGTTTTTATTTCAATTTTAAAGGTCATGCCTCTAATGCATGTTATATTAGAAATATTGGTTTACCTAGTGGAAGTTATGTATGGGTTGATAAAGGAACTAACCCAAGAGGATCCAAAGAAAATTGGGTACCTAAAAAGAAATTTTAATTATATTTTGTAGGTGTACTTGGAGACCATGTGCTAGAATTGGAAAATAAAGACTAGGTGTTCAAGGTACAAGAAGACCATATGATATGGTAAGATTAAAGTTTCATTTGATTAAAGATGATTTGAAAATATTGACACTTTAAAATAGCTTCTCATTGGTATCAACATAATCACTTTAGAATAGCATCAACATTGGTATCAACATTGACATCAAATTATTATGAAGAAGATAAGTACTCTAATATATGATGTGTCTTATATTACTTTGCTTTGGACTTTACTCTTTCTCTTTTTAATAATGTCAAAAAGGATGCGAAAAGATGGTTGTTTTGTTAATTTTCAGGATACCAAAGATAAAGCATGAATTGTAAAATAAATGGGGAGATATACAAGATAGGGGGAGCATAAAATGTGAAACAAATTTTTTTTATCTATATATTTAGTTATTATTAAAAAGGGGGAGATTGTGAAGAAGATATTCATCATCTATCTTGTTTTAACTTTGATGAATACAAAATCTTATCAAAGAGGAAAAAGGTTGAAGTCTAAGCTCATTCAAATATCAAGATTGCATAAGTCATTAGATGTTGAATAAAAGAAGTTGATCCTGAAGAAAAGGTATTCAATTACAATTCACATTATGTATATCCTTAGATACTAAGAAAATCATTCATCTTTTCATCTCTAATGTTCCTAAGCATCCATGTATCAATGTCACTCAAGCCAAGCAAGTTTCAAACTGATTTTTAAATTTTCATAATAATGTAATCGATTACATTATATGTGTAATATATTACATTAGCATTCTGCCATAATTTTTTGACTGTTTTCAAAGGTGGTAATCGATTACACCAAATGTGTAACTGAATACACCCTTTGAATTTTTGAAAAATATGAACCATTATGTATCCAATTCAATGCAATTCTTCATGAAACTTCTTCAATCAATTGCATGTAATCTTAGAGGTATTCTTGGATGTATTTAAGACAAAATACATCAGATTTTCAAATTACCTCTTTCACGTTTATTTTCAAACAATTCAAATTCTTTTCATGTGTTCATTCTTAAAATTCATAGAAACTTTTTATACATAAAATGTCATATCTTTAAAAAATGTTTTTGAACATTTAAGGCTATTATATTTGAATTGTACATTGAAAGAGAAAATCAATTTTCTATTGGAATTGATTTAAGAATATTTAATATATAAAAAAAAATTGATCATCGAGTTTGTGGTGACAATTGTTTGTAATAGAAAATGATGTGCTATCTAAGGGTTGTAAACAGAAAGTAAGACATTTTCTGGTTTATGTGAGAATCGTCATAATGTTTGATGATTTAAAAAAGATCCTTTGAATTGGGTTGATTCAAAGTCCACCATAAGTTTGGTGTTTATGTTAGAAGATTGTAGGAGAGGTCTTGGTGTGAGACTTGTACAAAGATCTAACATAGTGAAAAATCCTTCAAGGTATGATGGGACTAGATTTACCCTTGGTTGATAAGTGGGACTAGTATAATTCCTTGTGTCATTTAAATTTTACGCACTTTTACTTTATGCACTTTATACTGCTAAGAATATCCAAAGAGAATTAAGAACATAACGCAAAATCGAGAAAAATCGGGAAACCTTAGTTCACCCCTCCCCCTTCTTAGGTTGCATCTCATACTTACAGTTTTATCCCTTAATGTCATATTGTCTTACTCTCTTTTAAAGGATTTTTTATTTATGGTTTGTAGAAATAAACCATGTGTGTGTTTTTTTATCCTCGAACTCTAGTGGTTTCATCATTTCTATGTGATATTAGTTTAAACCATTAGTGATTAAGAATTAAGGAAATATGGTGAGGAACAAGTTCATGATACACATTAGGGTAAACATATTTGTCATTGATTCTAACTTGTTATAGTCTCCAATGTTTCTAATGCAAACTTTCTTAAGCCAACAAATCCTTAATTCTCTTTTTCCATAATCCAAAATTACTCGTCTTGTTAAATATTGTCACATCAATTTTTGTATCAAGGTTATTCATCAACTGATACCAACTGTTAAAACAACAACTACTACAAAAGATTAAAGAAACAAAAATAAAAGATAATGAACATGATCGATCTTTGTTAACATAGTTTGGTAAATGATGTCCAACCTTGCAACTATAGGGAAGTTATAGCTCTAATGTACTTATGTTATAAATTAGAGTTACAGTGTTACAAGTAATAATATATATATATATATATATATATATATATATATATATATATAATATATATATAATATATATATATATATATATATATATATATATATATATATATAAATTAGAGTTATAGCTCTAATGTACTTATGTTATATAATATCTTGACTTAGTTTAGAATAATCCCTATAAACTATACAACGAGAACTACCGCCCCTCACCCTCTAGTCACCTACCCAAAACAAACAGTTGGGTCCAAGTTAAATTCTTGTGTTTTTATTGTGTTTCTCTTCTTTATCTTTATAAGAGTCATACTCAACACTTCTAAGTTTGCTTAGACTATTTCCACCTTGCCTCTACTATCTTCAAAACCGAAAAAATTTTGAACACTATATCAATCATTAATTGTATATAAAACTATTATACATAATTATTTTATATGTATCATTTATATTGAATATTATTTCTTCCCTAACTATAAATATATAGAGTTGCGGAAGTTGCGACGGATGAGAGCTTCTGGTGTGACGGAGCGGGGATGTACCTGCAAGGTTAGCACTTCGGCGCTCAAATCTGTATGTGAATGATAAGAGAGTATTCAAATTGTGTTTGAAACTTGTTACCTAAAATGACTCCATCCCGTATATATAGGGAAGATAAATAACTGCATCGCTACTTTCCCGGTGTAGAATGCGGAGGACCGTTATATGCGTTAGAGGTACATAACTCATGCTTCCTGATCTCTGAGGGTTAAATTGTCAGTAGAATATTTAAGAACTTAACAGATACATGATTTGAATATGGGATGTTCTTTTCTTATAGTGGTGGGATCCATGGAGGTGCGGCCAAATCGAGATAGATATGGTCGTCCCTGAACAAATGCTTTATTTATCTTTAATTATAAAAAAATGTCTTTTGATATAACATTATTTGTGAAATTTAACATGGATGATATTTTTTAAAAATATATATTTAAAATATCATTAATGTTGTGAAAAACTGGTAGAATAATTCAAGGCAATTTAAAAAAATTATTCAGAGTTCAATCATACTAAGAAATTTGATGTGTGTGGATATAGAAAAATGTCAACAAAAATAAATGGCCTTCAACAAAAATAACTATATGGGTAATAAGACACCAATTTTATTTGGCAGAAGAAGATATTACAAAATGTCAACTCTGTGATTCATTATACTTTGAAGATTTCTTACAAAATATTACAAAAGAGTTACAAGAAAATAGTCACATATATTTTCAAGAACAAACCTTATTTTTTAGTGAAGTGTTTCCCAAACTCTCTAACTTTCTATATATGAATCACACAATCACAAGGTGTTTAGAAGTTTTTTTCAATCCCCTTAGATATCTCCAAGGATTTTCAAAATTTCAAAAACACATTTTTTGAAATTTACCCCTATTTCTCTGAATTTCTTTTCCTCAGGGGACAAATGTTGGACCAAATGTCTGGGACTGCTTATTCGACTTGTTAAACCAGAAGTAACACAATTTCACAACAAAAAGGAAACATAGTAAAAACAGTAAAGAATATAAGAGATTGGTAACCCAGTTCAGTGCAAACAACACTTACGTCTAGAGGTCACTCTACCCAAGAAAGGAAATACACTCTTTAATAAAATTAGTACAAAGTGTCTTAGATGAACAAGCCCCTTGTCCAATGCCCCTCTTCTTAATTTTACCCTCGATGTCTTTCTATTTGGGTATCCCCCTAAATATGAGAACCCTCTCTTACTTTCTCTCAATCACTAATCCCAAGTGATTAACATCAATAAACATAATGATGAATGTTGAATACAACTCAACTAAACAAACCAATGACTATGCCCTATGAATGAAGCAATAACATGGTGTACAATTAACACAAACAAATACTCAACCTATGACTAAAATAAGCATTCAAGCTCATGGTCTTCAATGCATGAAATGAGTCTCTCTATATAGAAATCCATAGTTAGGCTTTTCTTCTTGGATTTTGGCATTGATCTCGTTTATATATGATGGAGATTCAATTGGGATTTGTTTCTTCAAAACAAATCCATAAAAGATTTGATTTAATTTGAATTCAAATTTAAATCTCCAGGATTTAAATTTTAACCTAATTAAATAATTAAGCAACTCATATTTCTAATAGATATAAATAACATTTATTGTACAAGTAACAGAAAAATGCACCATAAACATTTTAGAAATGCGTGCATAAAGTAACAGCCTTGTCCTCCAGACAACGGCCACATGTTAGGACATTTTTTCCCACACGTGTATTCCTTCACATAAGCAGTTGGAGCCAAATGTGCCACACCAACAAGAACATCATGTCCAATATGTATTCATACCATGTTATTTTGCATAATATAGTCAATCTGAAAAGGAAAAACAATTTCCCCCTTTGGCAAATTTTGGAATAACAACATTTTTCATAAGCATACAAGATATAAACCATAAGTTAAGCATTAAGCACACCATACATATAACAAGAAATAGGAGCAATAGAAACATCACCAACAATAAACATTATAGCAAACACACAATAGTAGCAGAAGTCAAGTGGTTGCTACACACAGTCAATGCACCATACCAGTCAGCCATGCAATCATTTATGTAGCTTCTACACTCACAGTTAGTAATCAGTAGTCAAGATTTATAAGCTACTCCTAATAAACAAATAAATAAGCATACACATTCATACAGAGTTGAGAGTCGTATGCCAAGCTAGATTCTTTGGCATGTGTGTACACAGTTCAATTAGTACCAGTCAGTACTAAGCACATCAGATATCAGGCCATATGCTTCTACAAGTGTATACATTATTTAGTTAGTACAAGTCAGAACTAAGCACGGCATAGTCGGTCAACAAATATCAACACTCATACACCAACTCACAAATTATTATTCAACCAGTAGTCACACCACTACAGTACACACCATTACCCCCCCCCCCCCCCCCTCTTTTTTCCATAATTTGGAAAGCATATGACCTAGAAGAATTAGTCAATCAGCATAGTGGTTAGTATGTTAGAAGATACATGGATAAGGAGTAGACAAACATCAACCATCGAGATATATGTTGAACCAGAGGCTAGAGCATCAATATAGTTATTGGTAACAAAACCATGAGGCTATCAAGCCATTCCAGATCCAGAATAAGGAAACAAAACATGCCCAATTAAAAGGGCCAAACCAAACAAAAAATTGTAAACTGAACTACTGACAGAAACTTTAAGCTTTAAACTTCAGGGTCTATATCACAACAGTTGACTTCACCACACCAACTCAGAAGCCTTCAAGTTGTTGGTGTAAGCCCTAGAGGCCAATACTTTTGGTACTTGTATCAAATTATTTATTAACAATAAAAAAGTTTATTTATTTATTATGTTTGTTTAATAAAATCCCTAGAATAGCTAGTCCGTTTAATGTATCAAGTGTGACTTTATCATGAAATCCCATTAAACATAAGGATGTTATTCTTAAAGTATTCGTAGTCGAGCTTTATTGTGAAGTGGGATAACATTAAAACATTAAGACTATTATGTACATAGACTGATGATCACATCTCATGGATCATGGATAAGGAGTTATCAAGTCTTAAACATAGGTATGAATATTAGGAGTAATATTTATACTGGATTAACCCGCTATGAGAATACTATATAGAATGTTATGCAAAGTGTCATAAGTTATTCTCATGGTGACCCTTCGACCTGAAACCACTATGGACCCTAGATGTTGAGTCGAGTGCTTTATTGCTGACCAAACATTGTCCATAATTGGATGACCATAAATACAGTTGATGGGTACTCCACGAAGCTTGCTGAGGGGCATTAGTGACCTAGATGGAATTTTCCCATCCTGCATAACAGGATAAATGTTTAAGGGCCCAATATTGAACTGGACAAGGATGACACGGTCTATGCCTTGTGTTCAATATAGACATAAAGGAAAAAGGGTAATTGTACACACAAGTATTATCACAAAAAAAGGGATTTGTCATATCACATGACATTTTCGTGCCTTGGGTAGTAGTGATGTGTTGCTAGATACTTCTCAATGTTTATTATGTTAAATACGTGATTCAATATAATTGTCAATGTCACGAAAACCTACAGGGTCACACACAAAAGGATGGGTTGATGAGAGATAAAGTAAATAAGGAACACCGTAAGGTACGGTGCACTTAAGTGAATTGTGAAACATCGTAAGGTACGGTGCACTTAAGTAGAATACGAAATTTGGTAAGGTACCACGCGCTTAAGTGTTATTTTGGTATACCATAAGATATGAGCCACATACACTTGAGTGGACTTTTTAGCTTGCAGCCCACACAAGTAGTTCTATAAATAGAACCCTTGTGCAGAAGCATTTGATTAGATGAAATTTCGTTTCTCTCTGTCTCTCACTCAAAGCCTTCATTCGTAGCAACTAGCACTAAGACTGAAGGAATCTGTTCATGTGGATTGAGTAGAGGCGTTATCACCATTCAATGTTCGTGATCGCTCATTAGATATGCATCAAAAGTTTCAATCTCCACAAGAGGTACCGATTTCTATCACTAATCATGCCCATTTGTAAGGATCACTAAAGGAGAAAATTTTAATTTTTGTTGTATTTTGGATCGCCATTCTCCTTCACAAGCTTCATCTTGAACTGAGTCTATGAAAGTTACCCAGTCTTCATCAGCATCTAAGTCACTCTCTTACATAAGTTTTTTTCTTTAAGGTCTTCTTCTTTGTCACAAATGTATTCCTAGTCACAGATGTTCCAGGTGATGGTTCACCATGTGTATCCATAACATTTGCAGAAGAAGTGGAACCAACTCCCTTGGTCTTATTAATTGTCTCATCCTCAATAAATTTATTAATAGCCTTATTGATATTAGTTCCCTTGGTGGAGGAACGTATCTTTGGTTTCTCATAATTCTAACTCACATTGAAAAAAGAGCACTTGAAGAATAAGAGAAATAACAATTTTGTGAGAGAAAGATAAAGATGAGTGTAGGTTGTTCTTGCTTGTAACAAAGGACCAGATAAATAGAGAGTTTGAACAAGAAGCAATCAGTCTCATTTCACGTGCACCATAGAGCATATTAGGTAGATACTTGATTGGTCTCTTGGCACGCCTCCCTAGCATTGACTACTATAGGTTATCACATCTGCAAGCACTAAGTGCATCACTTAACTTTTCAAACTTGATTCTATCTAGGGTTTTAGTGAAAATGCTGGCCGATTATTTTTCAGTTGCCACATGCTCAAGATTAACAACTTTATCATCCAAAAGATTTGTGATGAAATGATGATGAATGTCAATATGCTTGGTTCTACTATGTTGAACAGGATTCTTTGAAATATTTATAGCACTCATGTTGTCACAGAACAATGTCATGATGTAACACCCTAAATTGGATTAAATTATTTAATTGAATTATTTTGAATTTTATTTAATTATTTGGTGTTTGATGTCTATTTAAATTATGTGACTATATGTGTTGTTCAAGTATTGTGGTAATAGTAGGGTGTGGTGAGAAGATAGTAGATTGGTATAATAATGTAGAAAATAATTAAAGTAATTAGCATTTTAATTATTATTAGAAGTAAATAGAGAAATAGGTAAATAGGAAGAATTGGATCAATTGTGTGAATTGAGGAAAGTATGAGGTGAGAGGAGAGAAGCTGAAAATTTGATGGGCAATAATAATAATTAGGCAAGAGTAATTAGAATCATATATATTCTAAAAGTTGGGAGAAAATTAAGTTAGGAATAATTTTTATCAGTGCGTGATAACAAGGAGGCAAGAAGAACAAGAGCAATTTGAAGATAGCTAGGTTTTTGAAAAGGGAATTCACAGGAGCTACTTGAATTGCTATTGTTGTTGGAAATATAAGGTAAGGGGGAGAAATGGCTCTCAATATGCATGTATTGTATGATGGGGTATAGAAGAGAGATCATTGCTCTTATTAGGGTTCTATGAATTACTATGATAAATTGTTGTTTTGTAGAAATCTGGAATTTATTGATGAATTGTTTGTATAAATTTGTTTCTATGATTGAACTTGTGTATTAATTATCATGAATATGCATGTATAAAATTCTTCAATTAATGAATGTTTTAATGATTTAGTTGTGAACATGATTATCGATGAAATTATAGATGAAATTGTAGATGAAATTGTTAATGTGATTATTGTTGAATTTTTATGAATAATGACGAAAATATGTGTTGTAACACGTTGATGGTTGGGATAATATGATTCACTACAAAATTCATGTTTTTAGTCTTTTGATTTTAGGAGAAATTGATTGGGGTTGTGTTGTCACATCTCAAAAAATAGAATCTTACGAGCGCATCGCACGCTCGCGGATGACTAACATAGTCACCTCCAAATTTTATTTATTCTTAAAGAAAAGAAAAACAATGATAAAACACAAAAGAAAGAGGATAAGATGATCATCACAACCAAATCGGGATTGAGAATCTTTATGCGAGGGGAAGATATTAGAACCCCTCATATTCGTTGTACTCAACGGGAACCTCCTAATAGGCTTGGGTTAAAGTGTTTGATTAAGGAATGTTTATAATTGTTTATTATATTTATTAAAATATTTATAAAAGAGGAAAAAGTTAGTTTTTCAATAGTGTGCTCGTCATGGTTTCAAAACCCCGTGCCTAATTCTCATTGTGCAATAAGAAAATCAGAGTTTTATAGTTCATGTAAAAAATGTTTATGGGTTGGTTGATTTTAGAGAATAGTGTTAGGTTACATTTTAGCGGTTAAATGTATGCTCGCATGATGGAGGCTTAAGCGTTTGTTTGTATTCACATTAAATGGACCAAACAATTCTTTTATGAAAAAGAGTTTTATTTTAGATGCACAAGGGCAAAAAGGACCTGATGAGCTATGATTTATTTTATTTAATAAGGAAAAGAGTGATCAACTTGGGAAAAGCGTACGCTAGGCCTTCAATCACTTAAAGGATCGAATGTGCATTCGTCCATTTTTAATCCTAAGCTATTGGGGAAAGGTGTTTGTGGGAGACAAATAATCTTTAAAATAAAGCATTCGCTAAGCCCTCCATCATGAACGGATGAATGTACATTCACTCACTCCTCCCTATTTAATTAGAAGTATTTTAAGAGGGATTTAGTTTAAAAGAAAAGAATTATTTTTTGTCATTTTTATAAAGTTTATTTTTATTATTTTTGGGTTTTTAAGAAAATAAATTAAACATGCTAAAAAATGAAAGAAAAGGATTTTTTTTGCATTTTTATTATGATAATTAAAGACTACCTTAAGTTAAATTAGTGAAAAGAAAAAAACTAATAATTAAAACCCAAAAAATTATAAAATGACACTTTTGTATTTTTTTGATTTTTTTTTGTATTAAAGAAAATAAATTAAACAAATTAAAAACTAAAATAAAACAACTTTGCATTTTATTATGATAATATTTAAAGACTAACTTAAATTAAGTTAGTGGAAAGAAAAACTAATAATTAAAATCCAACAAATTATAAAATGACAATTTTTTATTCTTTAATTTTAATAGCAAAATAAAATTCTATATCAAATCATTAAATAAAATAAAAAATAAAAAATACTTAAAGCAGGGGGTATTAATTAATTTATTCTAAAAACAAATCTATACAAAATAAAGTAACATAACATGTAGCAAAAATAGAATCCAAATAAAATAAAATAATAACAATATAACATATCCAAATTTACCTTACAAAAACAAAGTTAGAATAATATTTAATTATATATAAAAATGAAATAGGATGCTGTGGTAATTAGCATGTGGAAAAAAGGGTTCATTGGTCTTTAACATAACACAATTATAGACTAAAAATGACAATGAATAAACTAAAATAGAGTAACTAAAGACTTTATTTTTATTATATAAAAATATTAAACAAAAGGTCTTGCTTTGAAACTTAAGCAAAGAAAAAGTAACACAGCTACATCATGAGACAAAACAAAGTGTTATCATGAGAGTAAAAAACAAAAACGTGATAAGAGAGAAGAGACATTACCGCAAAGAGGAAAAATGAATGAGTGAGAGGTATTTTGGAATATTTTCTTAGTGGCTTTTTGGATGTTTGGAATTTGTGTGTAGGGTTTTCAATGAGAAATTATGTGTAATGAGTGTAAAAAATGACCTCTATTTATAATAAAAATTCGGTCAACATAAAAGAAAATTAATCAACTGTGACAAAGCACGACCAACCAAATGCAACTATGAAAAAGTGTAACCAATTAAAATCAATTGTGACAAGTTACGACCAATCAGAAACAAGGATGATAATTTAGGAAAAATAATACAAAAAAACAAATAAAAATAAAAGCAATGAGGTTCGAACCCGAGACCTTAAACTTAACATCCATGTCTAGTTACCAACTGAACTGACTTACACTTTTGATTGTTATTTTTTTTGAAATGTTGTTAAATATAAGATAGTAAAACATGAGAGCAAAAATTAGGATACGACAAATGTATGGAGGTTAGGGATTTAGGAGAATGATGAATGTGTGTGAAAATTGGGTTTTTTGGAAAAAGTTGCAGTGACAATCAATTGTCATCCTATGACAATTGATTGAACTAGTTGAAATCTTTAAAAAAATAAGGGTGTCAAACGATTGTAGCATATGGTCAATCGATTGCATGCTTTCAAATTTTGAAAAAAATTAACATTACAATCAATTGCAGGGGGTATAATCAATTAACTGCCTATTTTTGGAAGTCACTAGCGAAAATCTCTTGGTGACAATCAATTGTCACCCTATGAAAATCGATTGTCATAGGCCAGTTTGTGAAAAACTTATGTTTTGCCCTTTGTTGTATTGTCCGACAATTTTGGTCGTAAATTTCATTTCGTAGGTCCAAATAAGGTGCCATTTAAAATATTGGAAAGATAATGCGCAGAGCCACCTCATGGTAGTGCTTGGTAAATAATTGAGTTGTAGTTATGTGTCTACTATAGGGATGTATGTGATGACTTGTATGAGCGATTAGTGAATCATTATGTTTACCTAATGATGATTTGGTGTTATTATGAAGTAACATGATTGAATACTTGTGAATATGCAATTGATGAGGTGTTGTTGTTTGGTGTTGCTTGTTGGTTGTCAGAAAATTGATTAATTATTGCGTATTGTGAATGATGTTGTGCATAAATAGTGAAATATGCATGGTGATGATTTTGGTGATTCTTATGGTGATAATGCATGTTGTTGAGAGTCATGCATCATGGTGTATGGACTTTAGTCTAGTTTTAGGTTGCCCTGGTCCTATTGTGGGGATTCAGGAGCGATTGGTTGGTTCCATATGGGAATCGGTAACGCATTACCTATGGTGATGGTAACGATTTGGTGTGCTCTGGTCCTATGATAGGGATTTAGGAGCGAGTTGAACCTGAGTGTTCATAAATGGTATTATGTGCATAATGAGTCAGTTGTGGAGTATATTGCATATATTTTTGCATATGTAGTTTATTGTTCATGATGTTTTTGATTGGTTGGGAACATGTACATGTTGTTATGAATGAGTGTGAGATTATGTTGTTGCTGATCGTGTAATGAATGTGTGTTTGTTGTATATTCTCTATCTTAGCATTCTTTACATTGTTTATATTGAATGTTGTTTCTCACCCTATTTTCTTCATGTTGTCTATCATGGACATATTGTAGATACTTAAGAGTGATCCTTGTTATTGTATGTTGGAAGGTGGCTTGTTGGAGCTACTCTTCGTTTTTATTTTATTCGCTTAATAGTAAATTAGTGATTTACTGCTCTGATCGTGTAACATCGGGGATGAGAGTTATTATGTTTTCAGAGTTTTTTTTGCTTTTGTCATTTTGAAGTTTATAACTTATTTATGAAGTTGTGTTGAAAAATGTTTTTCCGCTGTGTAGTTTCAAATGATTTGATGTGTTTTCGAAGGATTATCATTGGTGACACCTTAAATTTTTGTGTAATGCTTTATTTATAAGTCTCGAGATTTAGGGTGTTACATAGTCGTATTAGAGCCTGGTTGCTCCGTCCGGCCAGGTTTTATAATATTGTCCATTCCCTAGTATGCGACATGTGTATGACATGGTCGATGCATTATTTCTTCTAATGATTATTTGTTGTTGTGCAAAATGGCTGGAAGAAACTATCGCGTTATTGTTGAAGCTTTGGAGTCAGTGTCTCAAGCGCTGCAGGGTCAGCAGAATTAGGCTAGTGATGAGTTTCGTGGCTTGGGGAAATTTCAGAGGAATAATCTGCCAATGTTCAATGGGAGGTATGATTCAGATGGTTCTCGGGTGTGGCTCAGAGAAATCAAGAAGATTTTTAGAGTGATGACTTGTACTAAGGAACAAAAAGTATTGTTTAGGACTCACATGTTGTCTGAGGAAGCGGAAGACTTGTGGGACAATGTGTGCTAAAGGCTAGAGGCGGTTGGTGCTGAGATCACTTGGTATGTGTTTAGGGTGAAAATCCTTGAGAAGTACTTTCCTGAAGATGTGTGTAGTAAGAATAAGATTGAATTCCTTGAGCTTAAGCAAGGAAACATGAAAGTTGTTGAGTATGCTACCAAGTTCAAGGAACTTGTGAAGTTATGTTCATACTATAATGGTGCGACTGTGGAGGGGTCGAAGTGCATTTAATTTGAAAATAGACTACGAATTGAGATTAAGCAATGCATTGGCTATCAGGAGATTTGCGGGTTCCCTACGTTGGTGAATAAGTGTAGGATTTATGATGAGGATTGTAGGGCTTGTTCTGCTCACTACAAGAGCGTTAGTGAGAGGAAAGGAAAGAACCAGAGTCTTACTGAGATAGGACTTCCCCCTTTTTTAGTGTGTGGTATGTTTTAGGAGTCTGGCTCTTTGTGCCAAATCCCTAACATGCATTAACACCTATATTTTTATTGCTCGACCTCAGATAGTTGTGACTTTTACATAAGTCCAATTACGATTTCTTAACATAGAGCTAAATTTTTCCCTCAAGGCATAGCATTCTAGTAAGTGAGATTATAAGTCTCCCATTCTTCATGGAATTGTGTGGGAACTTGACCTTTTTTCCATTCATGAGAGCTAGTGGCATACTTGTTGATTTATCCAAGTTAGAGCCCTTCTTATGGATGTTGTCTTGGTTCAAGAGTTTATACTTGTGAATGAATGGTTGAGTGTTCTCCAAAGAATGACTTAATCAATTAAAAATCATCACTAACATTTGACTAACCATTGACTAACTTTTTGTTAACATTGCTTTGATTTCAAGTCATTTACTTTATGCAATTTAAATTCCAGTATCTTTATCATTCATTGCCATTTACATTTCATGCAAGTTGTTTATGTTTCAAGTCGTTTGCACTTTGCTCATTTGAGCCATATCTTGTGATTGTATATATTGTTTGTTTGTCTTTGTTTTTGTTTGTGGTCTTAGGACCTTAAAACACCTAATAACAACAAAAACCCTAAAAAAATATCCTGATGGACTGTTGGACTTGATCTGAATTCTTGGACTTAGAGGTAGGAAAGATTCCCTATGCTAAAGGACTTGGCCAATGCCACTATTTGAGACGGAGCTATTTGTGATAGTGTTATTCATCTGATGCAAGACATCCATTTCTTCCAATTCCAAGTATATTGAAAGATACATGGATTTGAAATTTGAGGTTCATGATCTAAGTTGCTTCGATTTGACCTCAAAGCAACTCAATCTTGTTGCTTATATTGGTAGGACTTCAGCCAACCAAAAATCAAAGAGAATGGTGAAGAAATGAGAGAGAATCTAAAGCTCAAAGTTTCTGAAAAATCACCTTCGGGTAGCTTGAATCTGGCTTGATCTTGATCTGAATTTGCTTGGTTCTTCCTCCTCTTGCTTGCAGTGACCAATTGAGATGAAAAAGGCAACGAATCCTTGGAGTTTGAATCTCAAAACAGAAGGTGAAATTCAAACTTGATTTCAAAGAAACCTTCAAGGAATTCTATGGTGTGAGGTTCCGGGATCACTTGGCAAGGCTTGGGCAAGGTGTGTGTGAAGTTCTGATGCAATGCACTTATTTAAATAGGCAAGGGAAATGCTTTTTGCAACATTTGAAATTTTTCCAAAATTAGCAAGTTTGGTGCATGGATACATGGGCAATGATTTAGGCCCAATTCATGATGTGATCTTGCTTCAATTCATGCATAATGAGTACTAAAACATTAACATGTAAGCATGCAATAGGAAATGGTTATTTGAATTCAAAATTGCCAAAACAAACTTATAAAAGGAACCATGCGCAAGTCCCTCAATCTTTGTCCAAATGAGGTGATCTTGGACTTTTTGGAAAGGTGGCATTAAGGGGAACAACTTTGATATTGAACACTTTTCCATTTGGAGCTTGGATCACGAAGAATTTTGAGGTGGAAGTTTGAGAAATCAAACATAATTGAAATTTTTCTAAGTACCAAGTCAAATGACCATTTCTTCCACCTTGAACAACTTTTTCTATGAGCTTCAAATGAAAATGGTTTCTTCTTAAAAGTTGTAGCTCCTTAATCTATATTCAAATTGGTCACAAATTTGACATCATTTGTATTTTGCATGAGGGAGTTATGCATTTTAGAAGTTGAGGAAAATTGCTTGTTCAATGATGATGACCCAAAATGACCTATAATGTTTCCTCTTGGAACATGCCCTTGCAAGTTGAATTTGACATTTCTAAAAGAATAAAAGTTGGAGAAGACATCTTGAAATTGATCATTAAACTTGGATGTCCTTAATCTCATAAAAATTGAGCAAGTTATGGTCCTTGGAAGTTGACCTCTTAACTAGGGCACAAAAAAATGACCTATAATCTTTCACCATAAAAAATGACTTTCCAAGCAAAACTAGATCTTTATGTCAACACGAAAGTTGTTTGTAATGTCATAAAGAGTAACATTTCTCTTGGAATCATTTTCATATGACAAAAATTGTAGGAGATAGGGTCTAGGGAACCCCAGTTTTGACCAGTTGACTTTCTCTGGTCAACCACCTTGAACCAACTTGAAAACTTGAAGTTCTATTGATCTTTGGGACTCAGGGAGGATCATACATGTATAAGATGATGTATAATGAATAATACCTTTATATATTTGATCAATTGTTGAATTAACTTATTGAGGAAGTCACACAAGATACCTAGATGAATTAGGGTTTCCAAGGCAAACAAGCTTGAAACTCTTGATGAATTCTTGATCAAAATGATAAATGAAGAATATAGGGATACATATGTGATTTCTATAACCATTGTGAACCATCTATTGATTGATCTTCTTGCACTGAGGGTCTCAAACCCTAGTTATGAGCTTGATGAGGCACAGGTGGATGCACACACTACCTACAAAAGAAATAAAGATATACATTGACATTTTTTTGGTATTTTGGTTAGTAAGCAAAGAAAAATAAACTATGATACAATCAAAAGTGCTTGGTGACCTCTACCAATGTAAACCCAATGAATGAGGGGTAAGGAGGATGCCAATGTGTGATCCCAAAAGCTAATGCAAATGATGAGATAACATGAGGGATCTTAGGGTCAAAATTGGGGTCATACATAGGGTTCTTCGTGTTCTTGAGGAAATTCTCCCTGCTCAAGACCAATCAATGACTCTGATGTAGAGAGACATGAACGATGAAGTGTTGCGAAACTAATGTCATGCTTGTGTGTTGCTAAAAACACGAGTTCATGAATTTCAGAAATCGAATCCAAGGTTGAAGATCATATGAACCTACGCGCATTTTGGTGTCAAGATTCAAATTACATCCAATCACATCCTTCCAGCGCATTTTTTTTAAACTTGGTATCCGTTGGCGCCCATTTCTTTTCTTTTATCTTATTTTATTTTTCATTTTAATTTCCTTTTCTTTTCTGATTTATTTTTAATTGATCCTTAATTCATTTTTGCTCCAATTTTTTACACAAGGTCTTTAAAAATATTTTTCATCACATACATTTTGCTCTTAATTTTTTAAATCATTTTTGATTTTATTGAAATTTTTATTTAATTTATTTTTAATTTCTTTATTACAATTTATTTTTCAATCATTTGAAAATCTTTTCGCATCCAACCTTTGAGATCTATTCATGGATAATATTTAGGATTTTTTATTTATTTTTGCAACCATTTTTGGACCATTTTGATCATAGTTTGATATTTTCTCTTTAATTTCCATTTTTAATCATTTTTTTAATGCATTTTTGTTTGACTTTTGATACACTTGATGCTTTTGACTTGAGTTGTTGACTTGGTTGATCAATGGTTCTTCATTTTAAGTCATTCATAGATGGACTTGAGGTTGGTTCATTGGATCATTTTTGACACTTTGAATCAATGATAGGTTATCCCTTATTGAGCCATATGTTTGGGTCCCTTGATTTGCTGGATATTAGATCTTATGTCAAACACTTAAATTAGTTCTCATTTTGACTTCATTCATCTACCTTCTTCTTTTATTTTAATCCATTTTGTTACATGTTTTAGGATATTAACTTGTGTTAATTCTCTAACATGTCTGACACATAAATTGTTATTGACCGACCTCAGATATGTATGGCTTCTACATAAGCCTACTTACAATTGCTTAACATAGCGCTAAATTGTCCCGACACAATTAATTAACCACTAACTCTCACCATTAACCATTTACTTTACTTTATTGTCATTTAATTCTTTTCATTTAAATTCAAGTCATTTACGTTTATGCCTTTACTTTATGCAATTTACTTTTATTTCTCATCCATCATCTTATTTCATACACTGCTCATATTATATTGACCATCTTGTCTTATTCATGTTATGCTTCTCATTTTGTGTTTGATCTGCTTGACACCATCTCAATGAATCAAAACATGATAAAATGAATTGACTTGATCCTTAAGACCTATGCTTGACTTGGAGTGATGGTGAATACTTTGGACTTTGGACTCTAGACTTAGGCCTTATACCTTTTGCTTGACTTGGAGTGACCTTGGACTCATGGATCTTGTGGACACTTTGGCTTTGCACTTTATTTACTTCTTGAACTCTTGAACTCATGACCTGGTTTTTGTTCATTTGCTTTATGCCTCTACTTATCATATTCATCTTTTTAGGTTAGCACACTTGTCACCCACATGTCTTTCTCTTGGGCTACCTAAAAATGAGACTAGTCTTTGTATGATCATGCATTGTGTTTTTCTGTCCATCTAATTCCCTCTGATTTAGCTTGATCAAATGCTATTTGATCAACTAGATCCTTTGACTTTGTACTCTCCATTTGTCTTTGTAAAGTGACCATAAGTCCCTTGGTCACTTAATGAGACTCGTCTCTGTTACTTTGGAGCTTTAGCCTCTCAACAAGTATAAGACCTCAAGCTCAAGTAAAGGTATTAGTCATCTTCCTCATCCCCATAAACCATCCTTGTAAACCTGCTTCAACAACTTGTCATACATTGACAAGGATTACATGCCATGAGACTTAAGCAATAAAGAAGGGGTGAGAGGGATCATTCATATCCTCATTTTGAATATTTTGGGTACGACACGAATGACCCAGTTGCCCAAAGTATTTATCTCTATTCATAGACTTTAGTGTAATTCCAATCAATTCACTGTCAAGTATTTAACTAACCATGTGGCTCCCCTTTTCAGCTCCTTTTGGTTTTAACACCATTATAACCCCCTCTCCTTTTGTGACACACCTTCATGGTTAACCCTATTTTCTCTTGGTTTTTACACCACAATTAGGTTGACACCTTCATGGTTATATACCTCTTTTGAGACACACCTTTAGGGTTAACCCCATTTCCTTTGGGGATACACCTTCATGGTTAACCCTATTTTCTCTTGGTTTTGACACCACAATTCAGGTTAACACCTTCATGGTTATATACTTCTTTTGGGATGCACCTTTATGGCTAACTCCTTTTTCTTTTGGGACACACCTTCATGGTTAACCCCATTTTCTCTTGGTTTTGACACCACAATTCAGGTTAACACCTTCATGGTTATATACTTCTTTTGGGATGCACCTTTATGGCTAACTCCTTTTTCTTTTGGGACACACCTTCATGGTTAACCCCATTTTCTCTTGGTTTTGACACCACAATTCAGGTTGACACTTTCATGGTTATATACCTCTTTTGGGAACACCTTTATGGTTAAACCCCTTTCCATTTTGGACACACCTCTATAGTTAAACCCCTTTCTTGGTTATTACACCATAATTTGGGTTGACACCTTCATGGTTATACACCTCCTATGTTGGTTTTAACACCATTTCCTTACCATGTCAGTAGCAATGCTTTGGTAAGCCTTTCCTTTTGGTTTAAACACCACCCTCAATCGTCATATCTTTTCTCAGTATTTGTCTTCCGAACTACGGAGTTATGACCTCCTTATTGCACTATAAGGATACGTAGGCACGAGGATGTGAATCCTTGGCGAGCAATTTTCTTTTCTTTTCCCTCTTTTTCTCTCTCTGGTTCCATGGAAGAGCATTCAAAATGGTTCCCATGGATTACCATGGATGTGAGGGGTGTTAATACCTTCCCCTTGCATAACCAACTTCCTTACCCGTTTTTATGTTCCCCCTTGGGTTTTATTGATATTTTCCCTTCCCTCTTTTGGGATAAATAAAGTTCGGTGGTGACTCTATTGTATGTTCGATTGTGTGACGCATTCAAATACATTTTGTCCAGTTTCATATCTCATACATGTTTGCACATGTAGTTGATTATTCATGATGTTGTTGATTGGTTAGGAACATGTACATGTTGTTATGAATGGGTGTGAGATTATATTGATGTTGATCATGTAATGAATGTGTGTTTGTTGTATATTCTCTACCTTAGCATTTTTTACACTATTTATGTTGAATGTTGTTTCTCACCCCATTTGCTTCATGTTGTCCACCATGGACATATTGTAGATACCCAAGAGTGATCCTTATTGTTGTGTGTTGGAAGGTGTCTTGTTGGAGCTTTCTATTCATTTTTATTTTATTCGCTTGATAGTACATTAGTGGTTTACTGCTATAATCGTGTAACATTGGGGACAAGAGTTATTATGTTTTCGGAGTTTTTGTTGCTTTTGTTATTTTGGAGTTTATAACTTATTTATGAAGTTGTGTTGAAAAATGTATTTCCATTGTGTAGTTTCAAATTATTTGATGTGTTTTCGAAGGATTGTCGTTGGTGACACCTTAAATTATCGTCTAATGCATTATTTATAAGTTTCTGGGTTTAAGGTGTTACACATGACATCTAGTTCGACATTATACTCCTTCAACATTTGTTTCATCTATAGAAATTGAGTGCAAATACTACCTACATCAATGTATTCAACTTCATTAGTGGATAATGATACACAATTCTCCTTCTTGCTTAACCAAGAGATCAATTTGTTGCCAAGGAAGAAACATCCACCTGATGTACTCTTTCTATGATCATTACTCCAAGCCCAACCTGCATCTTAATTCCTTACCAATATGTATCATGAGAGTATATAATACCATATTCATAAGCCCCATTTATGTACTTCAAGATCCTCTTTACTTCAGTGAGATGATCATCTTTGGGTTTAGCTTTATATCTAGAACATACACTTATAGCAAATATGATGTCAATTTTGCTATCTGTTAGGTATAGCAAACTACTAATCATACTTCTATAGAGACTTTGATCTACATCAACTCCACTTTCATTCTTTCATAGCTTTAGATGAGTAGAAGTTGGATTTATCTTATGGCTTGAATTTTCAAGACCAAACTTCTTCATTATGCTCTTATGGCACTTGTAACATCCATTTAATACAACCTGAATTTCATCGTGCATGAAATTCCTCGTAACAATCTAATGGACTCAAGTCTAGAAACAGGAGAAAATGCCTCATCAAAATCAACTCATTATATTTGAGTGTACCCTTGAGCAACTAGCCGCTCCTTGTTCCTTGTTACATTACCACATTCATCAAACTTGTTCTTGAATATCCACTTAGTGCCAATGACATTGTCATCTTCACATCTTAGAACTAATTCTCATACATTATTCCTTTTGAACTGACATAATTCCTCTTGCATAGCATTTATCCATAATTCATCATTCAATGCTTCTTTGACATTCTTAGGTTCAATCTTGGAGATGTAGCAAGAGTTGGAAATCATATCTCTGGATCTAATGATGACTCATTCAATCAGATTTCCTATAACATTTTCAATATGATGATCCTTCTAAATTATGATAGATGGTCCCTTGTTAGTTTAAGGATTTTCAGAATTTATGTTTTCAGTACAAAGGCCTGACTCCTTGGGTGGTGTCGCATCTCGAAAAACGGGATCCTTCGTGAGGCGCTCGCACGCTCGCGGAAAAGATGTTTGAACAGAGTCGTCACCGAACTTTATTTATTCCAATAAAGGAAAGGGAAAATATCGATAAAACCCACAAAAAACAACAAAAAGAAAATGGTCGTCGCAACCAAATTCGGGTTCGGTAGTCGGTTAGGCAAGGGGAAGGTATTAGCACCCCTCACGTCCGTTGTACCCAACGAGAACCACTTAGTTAAATCTGCGATAGTGTTAGCTAATGTTAAAATGTTATCTTCTACTTACCGAGCGAGAAAAAGAAAGAAAGAAAGGAAAGACTTAGATTTTTTAATATTAATGTGCCTGACAAGATTTTGCAATCCTGCTCCTACGTATCTTCAGGTGCTATGAAGAACTCAAGGCATACGTATTTCTACCCAAAGAGAACTATTGGGTGGATTGCTTTTAAAGAGAGTGATGCTTGGATCACATTTGAGCGATTAAACCTTTACTTGATGCTCGCTCTTGGAGGCTGAAGTCTTTGTTTGTTTCCCACCGAAATGGATGTTGCATACTCTTTTCTGAAAATGTTTTCATGGTCGTGTAAGGGCGGAAAACAAGTTTGATTGGTTTGAGTGTTTTGTTTGGATGACGATTACTCGAATGGCCGAGTAAGGCTACTCGTATCCAAGTACTTGAGAAGAGGAATAGAAGGCTCTAGACCATCTCCCTTTTCATCCTTAATTACAAAAGAATTTAAATAAGGTTACTGTATTTTGGACGGACGGCGAATACTCAAATGACCGAGTAAGGCTACTCGTATCCAAGTACTCGAGGAAGGGAATAAAAGGCGCAAACCACCTCCTTATTCGTCCAAGTTTGTTACGAAATTGAGTTTGACTTAAGGTTTGATTAGGAAATAGTTTGGATGTGGCGGGGGTTAGAAGTTTTTAATATATGACAATTGCTCGAATGGCCGAGTAAGGCTACTCGTATCCAAGTAATTGAGGAGAGGAATCGAAGGCTCGAGACCATATTTCTTTTCATCTTTAATGAAATGGTGTTTAATTGTTATTAAGTATTTTGGATTTGATTAGGGAAAATGCGCACTCGATATTGATCGAGGTTTTTATTTGCGTTTGAATTGAAACAGATGGAATGGTTTGAATGTTTTTAAAAATGACGGAGAAGTGGATATGGAAATGGTTCTTTTTTGTGAAAATTGTTCGACGTTGGACCGATTATTTATTTCTGTTCTTTTCTGAAAAGGGTTGATTTTAATCTTGGAATTAAGAATCAACTGATACAATAAAAATAAACAAAAGCAGTAAAATTTATTACACATTTTTAGGAATGGGGTTCATTTTATCGAATGGGGATACAACACAATAATTAAATCATACAAGTTTTGAAAGACACTTATAAAAATAAAAGAATCTCGTTGTAAGAAGGTCCAAGAGAAAGCCTAGGGACTCGAAATAAAAATCATAAATTAAACTAACAGAAATTTAATGTTATGTTAAGCAACCTTAAAGTGATTCATGTATGAATCATCCTATCTGAGGTCGATCAAAAAAACTTTATGCGTTTTAGCAATTTCTGAATATAAATTGAATTTTTAACTTCGAAATTACAATGCAATAAAAGATAGCGAAAATACAATAGCAACACATGCATTATCCAACAATAAAACCGCATTGCTACAAAATCAAAATAAAGTTGAAATAAAATCAAATGGAAAAACTATTATAATACACAAAATATAGATATATATATATATATATATATATATATAATATATATATATATAGATATATATATATATATAGATATAATATATATATATATATATATATATTATATATATCTATATATATATATATATATAGATATATATATATATATATATATCTAGTATATATATATATATAATATATATATATATATATATATATATATATATATCTATATATATATATATATATATTATATATATATCTATATATATATATTATATATATATATATATATATATATATATATATATATATATATATATATATATATATATATATATATATCTATATATATATATATATATATATATAGATATATATATATATCTTAAAACTCTAACTCAAATGTCTATTCTATGCCCATGAAACTAAGAAAGCAGTAATGTATAAAAAACTGAAAGTATATATATTATAAAATTACTATATACAAAAAGAAAGTAAAACTAACATTATATACGTTTCCTAAAACTGGCACAATATCTAAATAACATTTAAATAAAGTAATATATATAAAGACAAAAAACAATTAACATATATATATATATTATATATATATATATATATATATATATATATATATATATATATATATATATATATATATATATAATATATAAATGCAGTGTATATGCATCTTCGAGGTATCTTCTTCATGCATCTTCTCAATGTGGGGATATTAACAAACAGCAACAACATAGTTTAGAAATTATTTACAATGCTAAAACACAAATAGCAAGAACAAAAGCTACGTAACAAAATCGATGAAACCAATAGATAATTGAGACAACACGTGCTAACAAAAAATATGAAGCAAAAACAATATAAACCAAACCACATCAAAAGCAATAAAAGAAGAAATGGAAGAACAAACCCAAACAGAACGAAAATGAGTTGTTGTGTGTTGTTGCTGGAATGTTGAGTGGTGTTGTTGTGTCTTTGTGATGGAGTTAAAGATTTTGTCAAAAACAAGTGGCTGATTGGAGTTAATGGAGGAACAAGGTTGTGTGATGATTTGTTGAAGTGAGATGTTTAGAAATGGTATGTTTATGGTGGTGATGTTGTGTTGCGGTTGGTTTCTTTGTTCATTGAAGTTGAGATATGATGGAGGATATGATATGGATCTACAATATGCTAGCAAGAAAGGAACTTAGTTCTCTTTTTGTTATAGAAGAGCTCAAAGAAGTTTTGTAACCTTTAAGGTATAGTTTACTGAGAGTTTATAAGGACGTGGTTGTTATGTGTTTTTTGTTTTCTTTTTTAAAGTGAAAACTTCAGTGGATCTTGAAGAGATGAGAGTAAAAAGAGTTTTTGTAGCCTTCTTTTTTTACTCATCATGAGACTCCTGTAAGAGTTTAATTTGTGCAGAAAAGTAAATGATGAACATAGCAGAGAGGATGGAAGTGATAGGTCTCTCGAAAATTGCAGCTTGTCCCATCCTTCAACTTTTCCATTTTCCGTTTTTTTCTTTTGGAGAGAGTCTCCAGTGAATTTATGCGTGTGGCTATATTTAGTGCATGAAGAGGGATATTATGGAGTGTTTATATTGTAGTAAGAGATTGATGATGGATTGATAAAAGTCAGATGATGGTTAGTGAAGAGTGACATGTGCTAGTTCGATTGGTCTCTCCAAAAAGTCAATTCTCAACTAAATGGTGACATTTGCCCATTTGGTTAGAAGGGAAACTTTCTTAACTTCTCCTGAAACACTTAGTTCTAATAAAAATAAAAATCAAAGTTTTTTTAAAAAAATAAAATAAAAACAATAAAACAAAAATAAAATAATATCTACAAACATGAATGAGAATAATAATAATAATGATAAAACATAAATAAAATTATATTTATAAATATAATTTATTCTAATTAACCTCACTAATTAAATTGACTAAAAAATAAAAATAAAAAATTAAATAGTAAGAAAAACAGATTAAAAAAAACAAACAAAAATCGACCGTAAAAATGCATGAATAATTAAAACTGAATGCACCAAAATTATAAGTGTGGAATAAACTTCCCGGAAACATACAAGTTTTGATTAAATTTTAAAATTAAAAAAATGACCGATTAAAAGGCTCAGACTTGATCAAAATGCGGCTGAAAAACTAGTTGAAAAATTAAAACGAGCGCACCAAGTTAAACTACGCGAACCGTAGATTAAGAAAACTGACATCTGAAAGCTCAATTTTGAAAATTTTCAACCGTCAATTTGATGCACAGTTGAGAAACAATTCGACCGGTCCGTCTGTAGATTCGAAAAAATTAATTCAAGTATATTTCAAGAACTATGTGAAATAAAATGCATGTTATTACAAGTAAAAAATGCAAGCGTCATGTAAATGAACTGAATTGCTGACTGAATAATC
Source organism: Lathyrus oleraceus (assembly GCF_024323335.1). Classification (NCBI taxonomy): domain Eukaryota; kingdom Viridiplantae; phylum Streptophyta; class Magnoliopsida; order Fabales; family Fabaceae; genus Lathyrus; species Lathyrus oleraceus. Next base: position 304,458,798 of record NC_066584.1, read on the forward strand.
GTGAACAAACAATCAGATGCCAATGAATCGATCTTGTACAATTTGCTATTGATTCTCAAGCACAAACAAAACCTGCAAAGATTCAGACGACGACAATACTCTTGATTATCACTTTCCGAACCTCTAAAATACGATGCAATAAAAATAAGCGATGCAACAAGATTGAGAAATCAAGTCTTTTGACTTCTTAATCAACAAACGACTGAATGAGTATTATCAAAGTAAGATAAAATGTCAGAATTCCTGACTTCTTAACTGAACCCTGATGAATGCTTTAAAATGATGAAATACACGACAAAATGGATTGATTTATGCTATATTGATGCGAGTGAAAACTCAGGGTAAAATTTAGGGTATGACAGGTGGGACATCTATCATGACATATGTCTGTTGGGGGAGAAATACCATTTTCATCATTTATAACATCCTTTTCTTCAGGGTTATCATTAATGACAACATTAATGAATTACATCATTGTCTTGGTATGAATGTTGTACACCACGTAGGCTCTACTATTGACAGAATAACTAAGGAATATCACTTCATCACTCTTTGGATCCATATTTCTTCTTTGCTCACAAAGATAACTGCTCTACTCTTGAGAATAACTCTTGCATCTTGGTTTGCTGAGGATTACACTGAACTTTCTTGAGAGGTTGTTGAATTCGGCTGAGGTTTATGCATGATCTGTTTTTGTACATGATATGCAAAATGAATGTGAAAGCATAAATATATTAGTTTATGCATTTTGTGGGTATCAAGCTCGGATTCCCCAACGCCTTGTCTTGGATAGTTTTGTCACCATGAAGATGATTTTTTTGTTGCAAAAAAATTTTGATTTCTGCTTTTCCGCCAAGTGGGCTTCAATGAGGACTTCTTGCTTCTAGAAGAAAATCCATTTCAAACTTGCTTTGGATTACAATGATTTAGGAAATGTCCCACGTCTTGTGAACCAGATGCATTATTGTAAACCAACAAAAATTCCTTTTATACTTTCAAAATTAAAACAAATTAAAGTTTTCAAAAGCTTTGTCGTTTCCACTATTTTAATGTTTTTATCTTATCAAAAATAAAAAGCGACATTAAGCAGAAAAATAGAAATAATTGGTAAAGCAATGTTCAACTGAACAATTTTATTTGATGAGAAGAATAACTCATACATGGTGTTCATGAAGATGTAAACCCCTATAAAAGGAGATTACATAGAAAGAAAGCAAGTAAATGGCAACAAAAATTTAACTGATTTTCCAACGAAATACAACTTTGCTACTTTCCCCTATGTCCTCTAGTCCTCATTACTTTGCTTCTGGAGATGGTAATTGGACTATTTTCTTCCATCTGAGATTTGTTGCAGTGTTGACTTATGTCGCTGCAGTATTATGCTTTTGGATATTCCCTAACTTTCGCGCGAACTACTCCTTAAGAGTTTCAGTTCACCGGGAGGTTTTACCCTTTTTTGCTTAAGTCGCCCTTTCGGGTTTTCGACTTACCAGGCTTAATTTTTTTGTTTATCCCTGATTTTTTCCTGAGCCGCCCTTTCGGGTTTTCAACTCACCGCGATGCTCATTTTTTGCCTAAGTCGCCCTTTCCGGTTTTCAACTTAGCGAGCTTTTATTATCCATCTCCTTTTCTTAGGCATAATACTTTCTGACTGCATCAGAATTGACGGGGTGTGTCAACTCTTCTCCGTCCATGTTCGTGAGAACTAAAGCTCCACCAGAGAAAGCTTTCTTCACCACAAATGGTCCTTCATAGGCTGGAATCCACTTGCCACGTGAATCCTTCTGGAGGGAGATTATCTTTTTCAAAACTAGTTCACCTACATTAAACTCTCGAGGTCGAACCTTCTTATCAAGTGCCCGCTTGAGCCTCCTCTGATATAACTGACCATAACACAACACTACCATCCTCTTTTCTTCAATTAGATTGAGCTGGTCAAATCTGGTTTGAATCCATTCTGCTTCTTCTAATTCTGTCTCCATCAAGACTCTCAACGAGGGGATCTCAACTTCTATCGGTAGCACAACCTCCATGCCATAAACTAGTGAGAAAGGGGTTGCCCCTGGTGAAGTGCGAACAGCTGTTCGATATCCATGCAAAGCAAAGGGCAGCATCTCGTGCCAATCTTTATAAGTCTTCACCATCTTCTGAATGATCTTCTTGATATTCTTGTTAGCTGCCTCTACAGCTCCGTTCATCTTTGGCCTATAAGGTGACGAGTTATGATGTTCAATCTTGAAATTCTTGCACAACTCCTTCATCATCTTATTATTCAGATTTGATCCATTATCAATGATAATCTTGCTAGGAGTTTCGTAGCGACAAATCATCTCTTTCTTGATAAACTGAGTGACGACTTGCTTTGTCACATTGGCATAAGAAGCTGCTTCTACCCACTTAGTGAAGTAGTCAATGGCAACCAGAATGAACCGATGTCCGTTTGCAGCTTCAGGCTCAATCATACCAATCATGTCTATGCCCCACATTGAGAATGGCCATGGAGCTGATAAAATATTCAAAGGAGTAGGTGGCACGTGCACATTGTCAGCGTAAATTTGGCACTTGTGGCATTTCCTGGCATAGTGGTAACAATTTGTTTCCATTGTCAACCAATAGTAACCAGCTCTAAGGATTTTCTTCGTCATTGCATGTCCGTTTGCATGAATGCCGAAAGAACCTTCATGGATTTCTTTGATGAGTAGGTCGGCTTCGTGTCTATCCACGCATCTGAGTAGAACTAAATCAAAGTTTCTTTTGTATAGAACACCACCACTTAGGAAGAAATTGGCTGATAACTTTCTTAAGGTCTTTTTGTCTATGATGGATACATCATTTGGATACTCGTTCTTCTCAAGATATCGTTTGATGTCATAAAACCAAGGCTTGCCATCTGTTTCTGCTTCAACTGCCAAGCCATGTGCTGGCTCGTCTATACGTTGAATTGTAATAGCAGGTGATTCGTTAGCCCACTTGACCTTGAACATAGATGACAGAGTAGCCAAGGCATCGGCTAGCTGATTCTCCTCCCTAGGAATATGATGGAAATTAATCTCATCAAAGTAGGGGATTAGCTTCATGACATGCTCTCGGTATGGGATCAAATTAGGATGGCGGGTCTCCCAATCTCCTTTGATTTGATAGATGACAAGTGCTGAGTCTCCATACACCTCAAGAATCTTGACTCTTAGGTCGATAGCTGCTTCAATTCCCAAGATACATGCTTCATACTCCGCCATGTTATTGGTGCATTTGAAACATAACCTTGCCGTGAAGGGAAGATAAAAATCCTTTGGAGAAGTTATAACATCCCCAATTCCATTACCCAATGCATTTGAGGCACCATCGAACACGAGCGTCCACCGCGATCCTGGTTCAGGTCCTTCTTCCGGGTCTGGAATCTCATAGTCTCTTATGTACATGACATCTTCATCTGGGAAGTCAAGTCTCATCGATTGATAGTCCTCCACTAGCTAGTGCGCAAGGTACTCTGATAACACACTAGCCTTAATGGCCTTCTGAGTTACATACTGAATGTCATATTCTGATAACAACATTTTCCAGCGAGCGATTCTTCCAGTTAATCCAGGTTTCTCGAAGATGTACTTGATGGGATCCATCTTGGATATTAACATTGTTGTATGACAAATCATATATTGTCTCAGACGAAGAGCAGCCCATGCTAGTGCACAACAAGTCTTTTCTAGCATGGAGTACCTGATTTCACATTCTGTAAACTTCTTGCTCAGGTAGTAGATAACATGCTCTTTTCTACCCGTCTCATCGTGTTGCCCCAGTACACATCCCATGGATTCATCGAGCACTGTCAAATACATAATGAGAGGCCTTCTTGGAACTGGTGGCACTAAGATTGGTGGTTCTTGCAGATACTGTTTGATTTTATCGAATGCACTCTGGCAATCATCATTCCACCTAACGGCTTGATCTTTTCTTAACAACTTGAATATTGGCTCGCAAGTGGCTGTTAGATGCGAGATGAATATGGAAATATAGTTCAATCTGCCCAAGAAACTACGGACTTGCTTCTCTGTCCGAGGTGCTGGCATCTCTTGAATAACTTTTACTTTGTCAGGATCAACTTCTATGCCTCTCTGGCTCACAATAAATCCTAGAAGCTTTCCATATCTGACTCCAAAAGTACATTTAGCAGGGTTTAAGCGCAATGTGTATTTCCTCAATCTTACAAACAACTTATTCAGATGAATAACATGCTCCTCTTCTGTCTGAGACTTGGCAATCATGTCATCCACATAGACTTCAATCTCTTTATGTATCATATCATGGAAAAGAGTCACCATGGCCCTTTGATAGGTTGCCCTAACATTTTTCAGGCCGAAAGGCATTACCTTATAACAGAAAGTGCCCCATGGTGTAATGAAAGTTGTTTTCTCCATATCCTCGGGAGACATTTTAATCTGATTATATCCTGAGAATCCGTCCATGAAGGAGAATACAGAGAACTGGGCTGTGTTATCTACAAATACATCAATGTGAGGTAAAGGAAAATCATCTTTGGGACTATCTCTATTCAGGTCTCTGTAGTCTACACACATTTGAACTTTTCCATCTTTCTTCGGAACTGGCACAATATTAGCAATCCACTACGGGTAAGTGGCAACAACTAGAAAACCTGCATCAAACTGCTTCTTGACTTCTTCTCTGATCTTGACAGCCATGTCTAGTCGAGTTCTTCTCAACTTCTGCTTGATGGGCGGGCATTCCGGCTTCAACGGCAGCTTGTGCACAACTATGTCGGTGTCGAGTCCTGGCATATCCTGACATGACCAAGCAAACACATCCACATACTCATGTAGTAGCTTGACTAGTTCCTCCTTCACACTTTTTCAAAGCAATTCCGACCTTGACTTCCTTTCGATCCTCCTCAGTCCCCATATTGATCACATCTACTGGTTCCTGATGAGGCTGAATCATCTTTTCCTCTTGTTTCAAAAGTCTGGTCAACTCTTCTGGGAGTTCACAGTCTTCCTTATCATCCTCTTCAGCTTGGTTAATCGGGAGGTCCAAGTCATAGGGAATTATAGCATTGTCGTGTTCAATGGATCCAGTTATTAATGATCTGCATGGAAATGATTTTTCTTTTTAGCGGAAGATTTTGAAAAATGAAAGTGATGTGAAATCAAAATTGCCATTTTTTAATTTTGTTGTTTATTTGTTTGTAAAAAAATTAAAAAGATGAAAGACAGGGATCTCAAAAAATGTGCTTTGTATTGATGATAAGTCTTAAATATTAACACAAAATGGGTACTACAAAGCTATCCATATGCCTTGGGCATGACATTGGATGTTTTAGAAAACAGTAAATTACTTTGAACAAGAAACTATATCCGGAACATTTTTTGCCTTTAGGTTAGTGAGAGCGGTATCCGGAGGTCCACAAAACACCATCTTGGACAAATCTAGATCTTCATCTTCAAGAGCATTCACTTGATCATCACTTCGGAAACCAGCTTTGGAGAATATTTCCTGGATGCTAGGAACCTTCCCCTGATGTATCTTTTGATCTTTGAAAAGTTTAATAGATGGCTGATATCCTAATCCACACTTGTCTTTCTTCTCTGGTAATTCAATCACGGTGCCCCAACTTCCAGGGCAACCAACTTCAATTGTAGCTTTCACACTCTTCCACGAGGACATGACCCCCTTGGGTTCTTCAACAAGTTTCGACTTAGTCTGGACCACATTGACCACTTCAAGGGCCTGAAGAGGAGTTTCAACAATGTCTTCACCTACTTCAATGTATCTGAAAGAAGTCAAATGGCTGACGAAAATATCTTCCTCTCCGGATACTGATACCAGCTTACCAGAAGTAACAAACTTCAGCTTCTGGTGAAGTGTCGAGGTGACAGCTCCAGTAGCATGGATCCAAGGTCTACCTAACAGACAATTACAGGCAGGCCTAATATCCATTACCTGGAAGGTAATACGGAAAGTTTGAGGGCCAATCAGGATTGGGAGGTCAATCTCCCCAATAATTGTTCGCTTAGACCCATCAAAAGGTTTCACTATCAAAGCATTGGGTCTCATCTGCACCCCTTCAATATTCAATTTTGCCAGGGTAGTCTTAGGTAACACGTTCAAGGATGAACTTGTATCTAGAAGTACTCGAGCCAAGGTAACATCTGTACACTGAATGGAGATATGAAGCGCCATATTATGTTCTCACCCATTAGGGGGTAAATCATCATCAGTGAACATCAAACAACTACTAGCATTGAGATTAGCAACCACATTATCAAACTGAATAACACTGATGTTTTCTGACACATAAGCTTCGTTCAAGAACTTCAATAGAGCAGTCTTATGAGCCTAAAAACTCATAAGTAGAGAAAGAATGGGGATTTTTGAAGGAGTCTGGTTGAGCTGATTTATGACCTTGTAATCACTCTTCTTGATGATCTTCAAGAATTCTCTATCCTCTTCAGCAGTCACTGCTTTCTTAGATGAGCCTTCTCCTACTTCTGGAGGATTTACCTCTTTCCCCTTTGTTGGTTCAACTGTTGGTGCACTTTATTTGTTTGGGATCACTTCAGGAGCGAAAACCCTTCCACTTCGAGTCACACCGCTAGCTCTAGCGATGTTAGTCACATCTGGCTCTTTCAAGATTACTGGTTTGTTACCCACATAAACTACAGGCTCATAGTTCCAAGGCACTACTTTGTTACTGTCAAATGAGAATGGAGCGGGAACATGGATAACCATGGGCTTAATCTTCTTCTCTGGCTCTAGGTCAACATTTCTCTGATAAGGGACCATAAAAGGCTTGGGAAGCCTCTCTTAATCAAATACAGGCACAATCACAGCAACATCCTCATCAATCTTTGCTCTAGTGAACTGAATAACCCGCTGATCCATCAAACATTGAAGACAAATTTTGAATTCACCATACTGACCAGGGTTGGATGAACACGCCACACAATTATCATGGACTCCATTCATCAATTCTGCTTCCATCAATATAACATGGACCACTGTTAAAAGAGTCTTCAACTTGAACACATCCTTTATCAATCCATCATCAGTTGAACTATCTATAGCATTGACACCTGAACCATCATGTTTAGGCAAAGGATTATTCCCCACATTTGGAACATTAGCAAAAGACAATATTTTCTGATCTATCAACTCTTGGACCCGAAGCTTAAACACCTTGCAATTCTCTGTTGTATGACCCTCTAAATTAGCATGCAAGGCATATCTAGCATTCTCATCATACCAAGGCTTATGCGGCTTCGACATTGGAGGTAATGCCCTTGGCACGACAGTCCCATTCTGAATCAGATACAGTAGCAATTGAGTGTAAGTCATTGGGATAGGAGTGGTATTCACATTATTGTACTGTTGATATAGCCTCTGTTGATTTGGTCGTTGCTGCTGAACTGGACGTGATTGATTATTCGGTTGATTTCTCTGTTGATGTTGAGGTGGAGGAGCCTAGAACTGAGGTTGTGAAGCTTGATATTGAGGAACTGGAACTTGATAGTGAGGTACCGGAGCTGGAATAGGAACATGAGCAATTGGACGATAAGGCATGGTTGGATATTGAGCAGCTGCTACGTAAGGGTACTGATAATAAGGCACAGAAGCAGGATCCCTGGGTGGTACCCTCCCCCTTTGATAATAAATGGCGCTAGTCTCACCCTCCTTCCTCTTGAATCCGTTGAAAGGCTTCTTCAAGATTGGTTGACTATTGGAACCTCCCTGGATTTTACCACTCTTCAGTCCTTCTTCTACTCTTTCTCCCATGATCACCATGTCAGAAAATCCTGTGGACACACTACTGATCAATCTTTCATAATATTGGCTCTGCAAGGTTCCCATGAAAATGTCAATCAATTCACGATCAACCAGCGGCTGGTGCACCCTTGCAGCCAATTCTCTCCAGCGTTGTGCATATTCTTTAAAAGATTCATTGTCTTTCTGGGCCATACTCTAAAGCTGAGTACGGTTTGGTGCCATGTCAGTATTATATTTGTATTGCTTTGCAAATGCTTCAGCCAACTCATCCCAAGTATGGATGTTACTATATTCCAACTGCATGTACCAGTCCAAAGATGTCCCAGTTAGACTGTCTAGAAAGCAATGGATCATGAGCTTATCATCTCGGGCATAAGCAACCATTTTTCTACAATACATTTTCAAATGTATGTTAGGACATGTGAGGCCTTTGTATTTTTCAAATTCAGGCGCTTTGAATTTTGGAGGAATCACCACATCTGGGACTAGACACATCTCCAAGGCACTTAAACGGGTTGAGTTATGTCCTTCCAAGATTCTTAGCTTTTCGGCCAGAGCACGGCACATCAGATAGCCTCAGAATCTTGGGCAGCAGTAGGGATGACCATTGGAGAAGCTCCATTATAATTCTGCATTTCAAACTCGCTCTGGAGCTCCTCATCAGTGCGGGGCATGACTACTTGATTGACTATCCGAGGTACTTGCACAGCGACTCCATCAGTTACTCCAGAAGTATGCGCAGGTGGAGGCACATGAGTTCTTTCAGGCGGTGGAACAAAACCTGGAGGAAGACCGTAGATAACGGGATTTGGAATAGGAACTGAAGGTCCTGGCAAAAGAGCAACCCCTTGAACTAAACCGTCATTCCTTGTAGCAGCGACAACATGAGCCTCTTCTTCCCTTCCAGCCAGAGCTTGTATAGCCTCAAAGATCTTCTCGATCTTGCCTTTGACAAAGTCCATCTCCTCTCTGAAGGCAGCCTGTTCTTCTCTAACTACATCCATGATTCTTCTTGTGTTGGAGCGAGTAGCGTATGCACGTTGAGGAATCAACTTGAACTACTGGAGACGAGGAAAAATGGAATGAGTTTTTATTTTGAGAAATGAAATGCACGATGCATATGTTAATGCACGTGGATTTAAAAATGTCTTTTATGCTTATGTTTAATTTTATTTTCAGGGAACCGTGTTAGATTCCTTGTTATTTAGCAAGCATTCGAAGAGATCACGGGGAATAAAACAAGAATGGAACCAAACTTTTTGTACAAAAGAACTCAAAATCCTTCATTCATTCAATTCACAGCATAGTACAAGGATTGAGTACAAAATTTTTTCAAACATAAAGGATAGTACAACATAATAAAAAAGTCAAACTGCAGGCTTATGTTTGTTGAGATCTTCCAACTCTCCCTTGAACCTTTTCATCATGTCTTCATAGAGATAAATAAAGTCAGTCACTGAAGGAGGGATGTTGTCATTTTCTATGTCTTCCAGAGCACATCTTAGCATCAAAGGAACATTCTTAGCCATGCCATTACAGAAGTCTATCAAACCGGCAAACTTGTCTCGATACTCATTTCTCTGTTCATGTAAAAACTGGATGGTTTCCTCGCAGACTGCCAAACTAGCATTCACATTTTCCCTTGCATTCATCCAATCTTCACCTTATCATAGAAAAGAGTCATGTCGACCTCTCCAGTATCGTTCCCACTCATTAGCATTTTCAACCTCCTGGCACTTTCCTTTCCATATTTCAGGTGTAACCTGAGTAGTAGCCAGAGCACTCTTTTTACTGCGACGTTCTTGGTTTTCCCTTTCTTTTGATTCACAGAGTGAAACACTGAGGTTGGCTATCTCAGCCTCAAGCGTCTCTCTTATATCCTTCTTTTGTTTTGTGGCGAGCTTCCACCATTTCTCTTTTTCACAACAATCTCTCTCAGCCTCTTTCAGTTGGCTTTTGACGGTATTCAAGCAACTGTCAGCTTGATCCAACCCATGCTTGACTCTTTTTCTCTTTTACTCTTCCTTATCCACCTTTTTCACATTTACCTGAAGTTGCGCTTTATTCCTCTCGAGTTTCCATTTAAACTCATTCTTTTCATTAGTGATCAGGTGTAGGTTCTTCAACAGCTCTTCATTTTCCTTTGTAAGTTTCTCTAAAGAAGCTCGGAGTCCTTCTGCCTCCTCAATTGGGACATGAGTAGGTTTAGGCTCGGGAAGAGGACCAGACGTCTCTATTTTGAAAGGAATCTTGATTGATCTTACTCTTTCTTTTATCCATTGAAAGTATGGCTCTTTGGTGATACAATTTTTCTTTCCTAGGTCAGCCTTACCTTTCATGTTGACCTTTTCCCATGCCTTTTTGATCCTTGCAAACAAAGTCGGATTCTCAACTCCTAGGTCATGCAACAAAAAGGCTTCCAAAAACTTCTCCTCAGGAGGTCCCTCCATTGGGTACCCAAGTTGTCTCATGGATAAGACTGGATTAGCATTAATACAACCTCGAGTACCAATGAGTGGTATGTTGGGGAAGTCCCCACAACTGGATATGATTTCTGTACCATCATACTCCCTAGAGTACCAGGAAATATCGCTGGATCGGAATGATCCCAACCTCTAGGGCCAACTAGCATCCTTCTGATCCACAAAGGGACCCCTATTTGGAAGATGGGTCTGCAACCATGTGTGCAATAGAGGGGCACAACAAGCAACCATTCCTCCTTTATTTTCACTTCTCCAAGTCAGATAATAGAACACATCAGCAAGAAGGGTAGGCACTGGATTCTTCGTGAGGAAGATGCAAATGGTAGTCATGTCTACAAAATCGTCAAAGTTTGGGAACTGAACGATTCCATAAATAGCCAAGGTAATAGTAGCGTAGCAAGCCTCCCAACTTTGGGCCTCCAACAGGGTGTAAGCTCTCTCTATAATAAAATTGAGTGGAAACCCTTTAGTATTTCCTTTCACTCCCAGGTTTGCAGTAACCTCCTTCTTATGCATGTGAAGGGCAGTAGCTATAACTTCATGTTCCAAGATCCCTTTGACACCCATAAATGGAAGTTTGTTTTTTATGGGAATATCAACAATATGTTCAAATTCCTCCAACATTGGTGCTATTTGAAAATCCTGGAAGGTGAAACATCTCATTGGTGAATCATAGAACTGGGCCAAGGTCAAAAGTACCAGTGGGTCTGCTTCTTTGTTCAAGAGACTGAGCAGATTGCCATAATGCTTCCCAAAGTTGATCTTGTAGACTGGATGGAGTTGAGAAACCAATTCTTGTAGAACGTCTAGTTTAGGAGCTTTAAACTTGTATGATTACATGCTTCTCTTGTTCGATCCCATACTCTCTAAATGCTTATAACACTGATCCTCTAGTTCCCTGGAAATAAAATGCAAATGTTATGTTTTGATTATGTGATGAACGTGCATGGTTTTAGAGTTACAGGTAACATCAAACTCAGGTTGGGAAGAGTAACAGGAAAAAAACTGGTATCTCTGATTATAGGCACTCCATGGGTAGGCTCTATGGTTGATAGGTTCCCCAGAGTCATGGATCCTTCTTGAGAATATTAGTGTCATGACGAAGGCTCGTCGGACAATAGTACCCTCAAAATGATCTCTTTTAGGTGAGGTCTTCGTATTGTCCCAATGAGGAAGGCTCCTCGTGGGCCAATACTACACAACCATCGATTCCAAGGTTCTAAAAAGGTCCCTAGAGTCACTGATCCCACATGAAAACGTTATCACCATGATGAAGGCTCGTTGGGCAATAACATCTCCAAGAGAATCTACTCTAGGCGGGGTCTTCGTATTGTCCCAATGAGGAAGGCTCCTCGTGGGCCAATACTACACAACCACCATCTTAATCCTATGTTTTTTCTCGGACTCGGGTAGAGAGCCTATCTCACAAAGCACGAATAATCAGAGATCCCCACAAATGCCACTAAGAACCAATAAACAGATCACAAATAACAATACAATGAGATATCAACAAAAAGAAGATAGAAAAATAAATCAAACCAAGCTAACACTAAACATAAATAAAACTAAGTTAGGCCTGACTCTCTCTAGCTTGGAGCTATAGTCCCCAGCAGAGTCGCCAGCTGTCGCGTCTCGAAAAACGCGATCCTTCGTGAGGCGCTCGCATGCTCGCGGAAAAGATGTTCGAACAGAGTCGCCACTGAACTTTATTTATTCCAATGAAGGAAAGGGAAAATATCGATAAAACCCACGAAAAACAACAAAAAGAAAATGGTTGTCGCAACCAAATTCGGGTTCGGGAGTCGGTTACGCAAGGGGAAGGTATTAGCACCCCTCACGTCCGTTGTACCCAAAGGGAACCACTTAGTTAAATCTATGATAGTGTTAGCTAATGTTAAAATGATATCTTCTACTTACCGAGCAAGAAAAAGAAAGAAAGAAAGGAAAGACTTAGATTTTTTAATATTAATGTGCCTGACAAGATTTCGCAATCCTGCTCCTACGTATCTTCAGGTGCTATGAAGAACTCAAGGCATATGTAGTTCTACCCAAAGAGAACTACTGGGTGGATTGCTTTTAAAGAGAGTGATGCTTGGATCACATTTGATCGATTAAACCT